>NC_136680.1:315136-741564 GCF_903797595.1 Erithacus rubecula | reverse complement strand
CTCCTGCCTTTCATCCTAAGCTGCTTCTGCTGCTCCCCAGGCTGGGAGATGAAACCTCCCCCAGCTTTGTCACCTCTTGCTCTCAGGGTGCCTTTGAGCAGCTTCCCCCCCTCAGGCAGCTCTGGTTGTTTGCCTCTGCCTGACTCCAAACACTGAACAGATTATGGAAATCCTTTTTATGGTTGAAGAGATTTTTTTTTTTTTTTATTCTGGATTGGTGATATTAAATAAGAAGCCAGTGTTAAAACCAGTTTTTAAATAGTGTTGAAAAGGAGACTCACAACAGATGCAGGAAGCTAAGACAGATAAATCATAAAGCAGTCAAATTCTACTGGATGAATGAGGGTATTTATAAAAACAAACCAAACCAAGCACATTCTCTCCTTTGCAGGTTCTACAGCTTCAGAATCCAGTGGCACAAGAGCTGCTGCCCAGGACAGCAGCACGGTCAGCCCAGCTAATCCAATTTGACACTTAAATGCCTACTAACTCCTCTGTATGTATGTAGAATGAGCTAGAAAATTTTAAACCTCGTGTATCTTTGGCCAAGATACTTGAAAGTATTCCACATTTCTTGTAAAGAGAAGACAGCACTTTGTTCTGCTTCAGACCAGATGGAAGCTTAAATTTTTAGTTTTAGCTTTTTAGCTTTTTTTTTTTTTTTGTTTAATACTGCATATTAATCTGTCCTTAATAAAGCATTATTGAAATTTTGATACTTCTTTGTAATGGAAAGTATCTAAGTTATCTCTAAAAGTAGCTGAGGGATTTTGAAATAAGCTTATTGTGATGCCACTGGGGAATGACTGTTCATAATGTTGTACAGCGTGGCCTTGGGTATAAAAGATGTACAATTATATATGAATTTATGCTCTTGTACCATCCTGTTTGTGGTCTTACTTGCTCCAGAGAACAGCAGCAGGGCTTTACCTTTGGAAAAGGAAAATTCCATCCTTTCTCTTCTTTTGGGACAGGCTGGACAGGTCAGGGCCACATTCTCAGCCTCTTGTCTACATCAGAGCTGGGCTCTGTCCCACAGGGAAACTTTGAGGTATTAAAGGACTGAGCTGGCATCCAACTTGATGAGTCACAGAACAAACCTGCTGGGGCTTTCAGCTTTCTATGACTGGTGAGTTCTGAATTAGTTCTTTCAAAGATTGTCAGTGATTTGAGGTTTATTCTCTGCCCCTGGGCTCCAGCAGCAGCTGTTCCCTGGTGCCAGGCTCGGGTCTGAGAAGGGACAAGGGGGGTGATGCTGCCCCAGTAACACCAGTGCCAGCCCCAGCACAGACTGGTTTGGCATCTCAAACCTACAGCAACAATGCAGCTCAAACAACTGGGATCAGAGCTGAGTCTTTAAATAATTGCATTTAATCAGACTAAGTGTAACTGTAAGCTCCTCTGCAGCAGGAGTCAGAGTGCACACAGAAGCACAACAGGAAGCTGAGGTCTAAACCCAGCCCAGCTTGGTAATCCAGCCTAGCAGCCCCTACTCCCTGCTCACCACTGCCTGGGGACACCCGGGGCACTGCCTGGCCCAGTCTGGTGTTGGAAGCCCCTGGAGCATCCCAGTGCCAGGGGAGAGGAGCTGGGAGGGGCAGCAGGGCCCAGCCACCTCTGAGCTCACCTCGCTCCAGCAGCTGGGAAAAGGAGGGAGCAGCCAGCAGCACTGGAGGCACTGCCCTTTATTTCAGGAGAGGCTCTGGGCCCCAGCCAGCAGCTCTGGCCTGAGGGGGCTGCACTGCTGCTGCTGCTGCTGCTGCTGTTCCTGCTGCTGTTCCTGCTGCTGTTCCTGCGCCGGCACCGCCGCGACCCAGGCCAGGCTCAGCAGCGCCGAGGGCACCTGGGGGACAGGACAGGACAGCAGGTCACTGAGCAGGGATAGGACAGGACAGCAGGTCACTGAGCAGGGACAGGACAGGGCAGCAGGTCACTGGGCAGGGACAGGACAGGGCAGGCAGGTCACTGAGCAGGGACAGGACAGGACAGCAGGTCACTGAGCAGGGATAGGACAGGGCAGGGCAGCAGGTGACTGAGCAGGGACAGGACAGGGACAGGCAGGTCACTGAACAGGGACAGGGACAGCAGGTCACTGGGCAGGGATAGGACAGGGCAGGCAGGTCACTGGGCAGGGACAGGGACAGCAGGTCACTGGGCAGGGACAGGGCAGGGACAGCAGGTCACTGAGCACAGCAAGGGACAGGACAGGCAGGTCACTGAGCAGGGACAGGGACAACAGGTTACTGAGCAGGGACAGGACAGGGACAGCAGGTCACTGAGCAGGGACAGGACAGGACAGCAGGTCACTGAGCAGGGATAGGACAGGGACAGGCAGGTCACTGAGCACAGCCAGGCACTGTCACTGTGCCATACCAGGAACCCTAAAACCCATCCAGCCCCAGCCCTGCCCGGGGCAGTGACACCTCCCACTGTCCCAGTTGCTGCATCCCAGCTCTGGGCACTCCCACAGCTGCTCTGTTCCCCTCGGGTTTGGGACACCCTGAGTGCATCCACAGAGCTCAAAAGGACAAGGCTGGATTCTCCTTTTAGGGGATACTACTCTGGGTTTTCTGTTCACACCATCACTGCCTTCCTTCCTTCCCTGCCCAGCTGCTCTCTGCTCCAGGAGGGAGGACCCTGCACTTCACACCTCAAAACCCCCAAGCAGTTCCTGCTTTGGTTGGGCTTAAAATGAGGGCTCAGAGCACAACCTGGGGCTCTGACAGGACACAAACCTCCCCCAGCTCTGAGCAGCAGAAGGCTCTGACAGCCTCAAGATGCTCTGGAAGGTACCAACAATCTTTTTCACTCACCAACCCACATTCATTGAAGGCCAAGTTCTCATCAGTCAGTTTGAGACCTCCAGGTCCCAGGAGCTCAAAGGGCAGCCAGTCATCTCTGAGTGCTTCTCTCACAAAGTTGTAGAGCACAGATACTGATTCCCGGGCATAAAAAGTCCCTGCCATGAGAAAACAAGGTGAGAGAGTCTGGCATGTACCAAAATCTAACCTTTTGTGGTTGGTTCCATGGGGCTTCACCTACTGATGCTGACTTGATCAACGACTTCCCTGACACACAACCAGCCTGATTTAACTGAAAACTATAAAAGCAGAATCCCCAAAGAAAAATAGTCAATTGTTGGGAGCCCCTGCAGCCTGTAACAAAGAGCTGGGAAAGCCTGAAATGATTTCCAGAGTTCTACTGGAAAATTTGCAGAGGATTTATGCAGTGTACAGTCTGCCATCACACAGGCAGCCCCACGCTGGCTGCTGTCACACACTCATCTAATGAGTCCAGCTTGTTCCCAGAGGCCTGGGAAGAGCAGACTTTAATTAATGATGCCTTGAAATTCTTCCCTCTCTGTCCAGTCCTGACTTAAAATCCCAACCCTGAGCAGGGGAAGGGTTTGGAGATGGGAGAAGTTCATGGGGAATGTTTCCCCACAGCGCTTTTGGGGTGATTTATTTAAACAGCACCTCGTGTTACCCAGCTCCTGACACCCTGAGCACCCTCAGCAGCTGCTGGAGTGCCTGAAGGAAGGGCAGGAGCCTCGGTCACCTTGCAGGATGTATCCATCGGGGAACCGCACCCGCAGCAGGGTGTAATTGTATCTCCTCATCTCCCTCTGCTCCTCCTTCTCACGCATGGCTCTGGTCCTCAGCATGGCCGCCTTCTCCACTGCCTCTGTCCTGTGGGGACAGAGCCTTGGAGAGCCTGGGGAGAGCCAGAGCCCTGGGTGCTGCTAAATGAGAGAGCCAGACCCCTGGGTGCTGCTAAAGCAGAGAGCCAGACCCCTGGGTGCTGCTAAAGCAGAGAGCCAGACCCCTGGGTGCTGCTAAATGAGAGAGCCAGACCCCTGGGTGCTGCTAAATGAGAGAGCCAGAGCCCCTGGGTGCTGCTAAATGAGAGAGCCAGACCCCTGGGTGCTGCTAAATGAGAGAGCCAGACCCCTGGGTGCTGCTAAAGCAGAGAGCCAGAGCCCTGGGTGCTGCTGAATGAGAGAGCCAGACCCCTGGGTGCTGCTAAATGAGAGAGCCAGACCCCTGGGTGCTGCTAAAGCAGAGAGCCAGACCCCTGGGTGCTGCTAAAGCAGAGAGCCAGACCCCTGGGTGCTGCTAAATGAGAGAGCCAGAGCCCTGGGTGCTGCTAAATGAGAGAGCCAGACCCCTGGGTGCTGCTAAATGAGAGAGCCAGACCCCTGGGTGCTGCTAAATGAGAGAGCCAGAGCCCTGGGTGCTGCTGAATGAGAGAGCCAGACCCCTGGGTGCTGCTAAAGGAGAGAGCCAGACCCCTGGGTGCTGCCCCGCCCTGCTGCTCACTGAGGGAATAGCCAGGAACCCCTGGGTGCTACCCCAGCCCTGCTGCCCCGCCCTGCTGCCCCAGCCCTGCTGCCCCAGCCCTGCTGCCCAGCCCTGCTGCCCCGCCCTGCTGCTCACTGAGGGAATAGCCAGGAACCCCTGGGTGCTGCCCCGCCCTGCTGCCCCAGCCCTGCTGCCCCGCCCTGCTGCCCCAGCCCTGGGTGCTGCCCCGCCCTGCTGCCCCAGCCCTGCTGCCCCGCCCTGCTGCTCACTGAGGGAATAGCCAGGAACCCCTGGGTGCTGCCCCGCCCTGCTGCCCCAGCCCTGCTGCCCCGCCCTGCTGCTCACTGAGGGAATAGCCAGGAGCCCCTGGGTGCTGCCCCAGCCCTGCTGCCCTGCCCTGCTGCCCCAGCCCTGGGTGCTGCCCCAGCCCTGCTGCCCCGCCCTGCTGCCCCGCCCTGCTGCCCCGCCCTGGGTGCTGCCCCACCCTGCTGCCCCAGCCCTGGGTGCTGCCCCGCCCTGCTGCCCCGCCCTGCTGCCCCGCCCTGCTGCCCCGCCCTGCTGCCCCGCCCTGCTGCTCACCGCAGCCGCTGCTCCCTGCGCAGCTCCTCGGCCGTCAGGCTGAAGAAGTCTCGGGGCAGCTCGAACCGCGCGGCCGCGGGCGACGGCCGGAACAGCGTCGGCTGCCGGTGCAGCTGCGCCCGCAGGGGCTCCGAGCTCAGCAGCTGCTCCCTGCACTCCCTCAGCTCCTCCAGCCTGCTCAGCATCTCCTCCTTCAGCACGTAGAACTCCTCCGTGCTGTCTGCGGGCACAGCGGCGGGACGTCAGGCTCTGGGTGTTTTTAGGGACAAGGATCTCGGGGGAATGTCAGGTCCAGGCTCAGAGGCTGCTTTTGTCCCACCCTTGTGGAGCTGTCAGCAACCAGAGCACCCCCAAAGCCCTGACCCCACATTAACACCGTGAGTTCTTGCCTTGTCCTGGAACAGGCAGTGTTTTGGTCTCAAACCCGACAGCCTGGAAAAATTTGTGTGTCCCCTCCAAGCAGCTTATCCTTTCCTGGAAGAAAAGGACAGAGTTTAGATGGAGTTTGCTCCAAGAAGGGCTTTCCAAGGCTGTGGGAGTCTGAGCTCACCTGAAACACCTTGTTCTGCAGTTTGATTTTCCGATATTTCTCCTCCTCTGGATGGAGATAAATGTTATCCAGGTACCTGCAGGAGGAGGAATGCACTGCCTGGATCAAAGCAGGATACTCCAACGTCAGAGAGGAAACAGAGACCTCACAGTATTTCTCACAGAGAAAAAAGGCTGAGAAAACCAGGAAAATAAAGTACAGCACTGTTATGGGGCCAAACCAACCAACCAGCAGCTCCCAAACCTTTTGGATTAGTGGGACCAACTCCTCCAGGATGCTGACATCAGGTCAACTGAGAAATTGGGTGGTTCAAGAGTTCGGTTTTCTTCCAAAAAAAGACTTTGCCAGAAGCAGAGCAAGAAAATCCAGCAGGGGAGGGATGAGCTGGCCATGCCCTCAGCCACACTCACTTGGCCATGGTCTCCACGCACAGCCGGACCTTCTCCCGGTCCTTGTTGAAGGTGTGAATCTCCATGATGGAAGCAGCCACTGGATCCACGGAGAAATACTGAGGGAGAGGGAGAGAAGCTGCTCAGGGAAGAGCTGGCCCCAGCTCCTCCTGTTCACAGGTAAAGTGAAACAGTCCTGGGGGAGATTTTACAGGGAGGAGGTGGAGGGTTGGCGAGGTCACTGCTGGAGGGGAGCCATGGCACAAAAGGGGTTTGAAGGAAGCACTCACTGCCTGGATGGCTTCTCGGAGCTGCTTCTCCTTCTGGTCTTTCCTCACAACGACACCGGTCAAGGGGCAGATGAAATAAACCCCCGAGACAGAGGGAGCAGCCCCTTCCTCCTCCTGCTGCTGAAGGAGACAGAAGCAGGAAGCAAAGTGAGCACGGGGAGGGTTTTGTTTACAAACACCCTCAGCACAGGGAGCTGCCCCGAGAGGTGCTGAGCAGGGAAGGGCAGCACCTCCCTCACCTTTTCCTCCTCGGGGAGCCCCTTCTCGCTCGCAGCTGCCTCGGCCATCAGCTCTTTCCTCACTACAACAGACAAACCCCAGCTGGAGCAGAGGCTCAGCGCATTCCAGAGCCTTTTGGGAAGCCAGCACCACCTGCCCAGGTGCGGTGTCGCGGCCAGCGCTGCACCTGACCCCATTTCCACCACGAGCCGCCCCAGAAGAGCCCCGAGAGGCGCAGCCGGTGCCGAGCCGCGCTCCCCGCGCCGCTCCTACCCTGGTTCCTGATGGCCTCCTGCGAGGACGGAGCCTTTCCCTTGGGCTTCAGCTCCAGCCGGGCCAGCGCCGCGGCCGCCGCCCGCTGCGCCTCATCGGTCGGGGCCTGGCGGGGCTTGGGGGCCACCTCGGCCCTCGGCTTCTCGCGGGGGGCCCTGCACGGGGACACGGGGGACACGGGGGACACGGGGGACACGGGCTCAGTGGCCGCTCGCGCGCGGTGCCAGCCCCGAGCCCCGGGTCCCCCCCGAGCCCCGAGGAGGTGCCGGCCCAGGGCGGGCGGTACCGGCCGCGGGCGGGCCGCTGGTGCCCGGGGCTGGCGTTACCGGCGGTGGCGTTACCGGCGGTGGCGTTACCGGAGGGTCCCCCCAGCCCGTACCGGGACGGTTCCGAGAGCTTCTGCCCGGGCCCCGCCGTCTTGAACTTGAGGTCGGCCTTGATCTCCTGGAAGAACTTGCGCATGGCGGTGCCGGGCCGGGAGCGCCGGGACGCGAACGGGGAACGGGGAACGGGGCGGCCGCGCCCCCCCCGCGCTTCCGGCACGCCCGCGCCGTCACCGGAACGGGGCGGGACCGGCCCCGCTCGGGCGGCGGGGGGCGAGGGACACCGGCCCCGGGAGCACCGGGAGCACCGGGGCCACCGGGAGCACCGGGAGCACCGGGAGCACCGGGAGCACCGGGAGCACCGGGGTCACCGGGGCCACTGGGACCACCGGGAGCACCGGGGCCACCGGGAGCACCGGGAGCACCGGGGTCACCGGGGCTGGCGGCACCCGCGGACCCCAGACCGGCACCTACAGACTCCAGACCTTCACTCACGGACCCCAGACCGGCACCTACAGACCCCTGACCGGCACCTACAGACTCTAGACCGGCACTCACGGACCCCTGACCGGCACCTACAGACCCCTGACCGGCACCTACAGACCCCTGACCGGCACTTACGGACCCCTGACCGGCACCTACGGATCTCAGACCGGCACTCACAGACTCCAGACGGCACCCACGGACCTCCACAGAGCCCGGGTTGCATCCACGGACCCCCGGCGGCACCCACGGAGCCTCACGGAGCCCAGACCTGCACCCCCAGAGCAGCCCAAAGCTGCCCCCGCAGCCCCCACGGAACAGCCTCGGCTCCCGGAGCAGCCCCGGGATGAGCAAAGCCCCGGGGTGAGCTGGAAGGAGCCTGGGCAGCGAACCTGGAGCTGGACCCAGCCGGGGCTGGTAAAGCGCACGGCTCAGGAGCTCGAGTCCGCCCCATGGCTGCGAGACCGGCCGAGCGCTCCAGACCTGGGCATGGACACAGTGAACACACCCCTGCGTGTGCTGCGCTTTCATGGGGTTATTAACACGGCACGACTCCCTCTCCCCCTGCTCAGGGGACACGAGGAAGGGGCTGCGACCCTCGGGGTCAGGCTGGGGGGCTGTGCAATCACCTGTGCAGCAGCACCTGTGCAGCAGCACCTGGCACTGCCCCGGGACCCCAAGAGCCAGAAACACGTGGATGGATGAAGGCTGGACACACAGCAGCATCACAGTGAGAATCAGAGGCTGAGACACGGATCCGCCCTGCACTGACAGCACCACGGCACAGGACAGGCTGAGGAGGATGTACAGAGCACTGGGATACAGCACGGCAAGATGTGGCACAACGTGAATTACTGCACGGCTGGAATGTGGCAAAGCTGGGATAGGGCAAGGCCTGGGATACAGCAAGGCCAGAATTCGGCACAGAGTGGATATGGCACAGTCAGGATGCAGCACGGATGGGACGTGGCAAGGCCAGAATTCGGCACAGAGTGGATACGGCAAAGCCAGAATTCGGCACAGAGTGGATATGGCACGGTCAGGATGCAGCACGGATGGGACATGGCACGGTCAGGATGCAGCAGAGATGGGATAGGCAAAGCTAGAATTCGGCACAGAGTGGATATGGCACAGTCAGGATGCAGCACGGATGGGACATCGCAAACCCAGAATTTAGCACAGAATGGATATGGCACGGTCAGGATGCAGCACGGATGGGACATGGCACGGTCAGGATGCAGCATGGATGGGATAGGCAAACCCAGAATTTAGCACAGAGTGGATATGGCACGGTCAGGATGCAGCACGGATGGGACATGGCACGGTCAGGATGCAGCACGGATGGGACATGGCAAGGCCAAGGCACAGCAGGGACGTGGCACAGCCTGGCAGGAGCGAGGTGTCTCTCAGTGTGACAGGGAACACTCCCAACAGCGCCTTCACCAGTTCCCTGCAGCGGGATTTCCCCTCTCACACACCTCCCCACTCCCACACCCCTGGGAATCATTTCCCCCAAATGTGATTTGGGTTTGCTCTGCCTGGCTCTCACCGGGCACTGGGATTGTTTCCCTTTCCGTGACCTTGCAGAGAAACCGGTTTGGGTTAAACCGGGCCAAACCCCAATGCAGCTGCACAGCGTTGGCTGCAGCTCAGCTGGGCTGAGCCCAAGTTTGGAAGCCTGTGGGTCGGATTCCCCCCGTGTGGCCCCAGTGACTGTCCCGGTGGCCTGTCCTGGTCAGGGACATGTGCACCCACCACCCTCCCCGGGCCAGGAGGAGTCTGGAGCCCCGGGATGCGCCAGGGGAGGAATTCAGCCGGGAGCCGCATCCCGGGCTGGGAGATGGGGCAGTGCCTGGGGCAGGATCGGAGTTTGGCCCATCCATGGCCCTGACCCTGTGCCCGCAGCCCCGTCCCCCCTCAGCCCTGACGGCCCCACAGCCGCGTCCCCCCTCATGACCCAGATCCTCAATCCTTGTGTCCCCTCAATCCTGTGACCCCCAACCCTTGTGTCCCCTCAATCCCCGTGTCCCCTCATGTCCCAGTCCCTCAATCCCCGCGTCCCCTCATGTCCCAGTCCCTCAATCCCGTGTCCCCTCAGTCCTTGTGTCCCCTCAGGTCCCACCCCCCGCTCCTTGTCCTCATCCCCGTCCCCCCCCCGCCCCTCAGGCCCCGCCCCTCAGCGCCCCCCGCTTCGGCGCCTCCGGCGGCGCGCTCCAATCCCGTTATCCCGCCGCGCCACCGTCTCTCTCCTATTGGTCGGCCAAGCTGAGCGACGCGCGGCGGAGCCAACGGGCGGCGCGGTGGCGCCCGGGGGCGGGACATCCTGCGTGCCGTGCGGTGCGGGCCGCCCCCGCCGCCTGCCCGGTGCTGCCGCGGCCTGGGCTGGGCCTGCCCGCGCCCGGTGCCCCCCCCGCGCCCCCCCGGTGCCGCCATGCCACACAGCTTCAAACCCGGGGACCTCGTCTTCGCCAAGATGAAGGGCTACCCGCACTGGCCGGCCCGGGTGAGAGCGCGGGGGCCGCGCCGCGGGGGGACGGAGCGGGAGGGGGGCGGGGGTCCCGGAGCGGGATGGGGGCGGGATCGGGAGGGGGGGCTGGAGACGGGATGGGGACGCGCACCGACCCCTGTCCCCGGGGCGGAGGCCCTGCCGGGATGGAGGTGCCATAACGGTACCTGTACCGGGATGGGGATCCCGTACCGGGATGGGGCACGGTACCGGCGTGGGGACCCGTAACGGGATGGAGATGCCATAACGGGACCCGTACCGGGACGGGACCTCCTGTACCGGGACCGGGAGCTAGTACCGGGGTGGACGTGCTGTAACGGTGCCTGTACCGGGATGGGAGGGTCGGTACCGGGATGGGGACCCGGTACGGATGGGGGACACGTATCGCCATCTCTCATGGAATGTGAACCGGTGGTGACAGGAGGGACCTGTCCCTGCACTCAGGCTGGGATCTGGGTCACATCCCAGCAGCCGGACTGGGCTGGAATGTCCTGTACTGGGATGGGGCCCGGTACCGGTGCGGGGTGTCCCATTCTGGGATGGGAGGTCCCATTCCAGCACCTGTACTGGGAGGGGGACCCAGCACTGGAATGGGGTGTCCTGTACCGGAATGGGGGACCCCATACCAGCGGCTGTACTGGGATGAGGGCCCAGCACTGGCTCAGAGATCCCGTATGGCAGCTCGGTACTGAGACAGGGTCCTGCCCTGGGGTGGGATCCTGCACTGTGGGGTGGGATCCTGCCCTGGGGTGCGATCCTGCACTGGGGTGGGATCCTGCCCTGGGGTGGGATCCTGCCCTGGGGTGGGATCCTGCCCTGGGGTGGGATCCTGCACTGTGGGGTGGGATCCTGCCCTGGGGCGGGATCCTGCCCTGGGGTGGGATCCTGCACTGTGGGGTGGGATCCTGCACTGTGGGGTGGGATCCTGCCCTGGGGTGGGATACTGCACTGGGGTGGGATCCTGCCCTGGGGTGGGATACTGCACTGTGGGGTGGGATCCTGCACTGTGGGGTGGGATCCTGACCTGGGGTGGGATCCTGCCCTGGGGTGGGGATCCTGCACTGTGGGGCGGGATCCTGCCCTGGGGTGGGATCCTGCACTGTGGGGCGGGATCCTGCCCTGGGGTGGGGATCCTGCACTGTGGGGTTCTGTCCCTTGTTGGGGACAGTGAGGGTGTGACATGGGTGTGAGCGCTCACGGTGCGGGGTCAGCGGGTGCTGCTGCTCTTTGGGGGGTTATTTGGGGTGCTGGAGTGTTTGGGGAGGGGGACAGCTGGTGCCATGGCCGGGTGACAGCGTCACGCCAGTGCTGGAGAGTGGGATCTGCTTTGGGGTGTGCTCACTGGGGGGTGCGTGGGGGCTCTGCGGGGTCCCCGGAGCAGCTGAGGGTGTGGCAGCCTCATGCACTGCCCCTGGACGGGACGAGACTGGCAGGCAGAACCCTGTGGGACCCTGTGGGACCTTGTGGAACCCTGTGGGACCCTGTGGGACCCTGTGGGACCCTGTGGGACCGGGGAGCTCCGGGGGCCGGAGCTGACGCCGCTTGGCTGCACCTCGCCGTGAGACCGGGACTGCCGCTGCTGCCAGGACAGCCCCTCTGCTTTAGCTCGCTTGCTTTGTGGGGAAGGGTCCCCCCGCCCCGAAGACCTCCCTGGCTCCCCTGCCCGCCAGAGCACAGAAGATGGCCGGGGTGTCCGGCCGGCGGCGGGGCCGTCCTGCGGACGCCGCGGCCACTCGTCCGTCGCCCCCCGGCCGCGCTGCCGGGCTCCGGCCGTGGATCCCGGGCGAGCAGCACCAGGCCCACGCTGCCCACAAGACCTCGGTGCCGGATCCTGCCCGTTGCTCTGGCAGAGATCCCGCAGGGACCCGGAGCCGGGGCTTTCCCGCCGCGCTTGGCTGCAGGGCCTGCCGGGGCTGAGGACGTGTCACCGCTGTCTCTGACCTCCTGCTGCTTTGGGTTTCCTTTCAGATCGATGACATCGCGGACGGCGCCGTGAAGCCCCCCCCGAACAAGTACCCCATCTTCTTCTTCGGCACCCACGAGACGTAAGCGCTGCCTCGCTCCCCCCCGGGCGCTGCCTCCGCCCCGGCCTCACCTCTGCTTTGTCTCTCTCCAGCGCCTTCTTGGGCCCTAAGGATCTGTTCCCTTACGAAAAATACAAAGACAAATACGGCAAACCAAACAAGAGAAAAGGCTTCAATGAAGGCTTGTGGGAAATCCAGAACAACCCCCACGCCAGTTACAGTGCCCCTGCGGTGAGTGTGGGCTGGGCAGGGCGTGGGGCCGCTGCCCTCCTGTCTCTGCTTCTCCTCGCTGCTGTGCCCATTGCTTCCAGCTTCCAGCTTGCCTTCCTTGGGGTGGAATTAGCTCCCCTCTCCTTCCCTGCCCTCTCCCTTCCTCAGGGAGTCTGCTCTCCTCATCTTCCTCCATGGAGGGCTTTCCCTCGGGCTTCCAGGAGCGCTGGAAGTTCCCACTTGCTCTGGAGGAAGTTGATTCTGCCCCGTTGTCGTGGTGGAACCGGGGTCGTGCTTTGTGCTGCTTGCCCAAAATCCTGGAGATTTTGTTGTCTGAGCAAGAACTTGAGGCTTGCTCATCCCTGGCTCCTGCTTCTGCTTGTGGACTGTTGGGAAGTCCCCTTCTCCATCTGTTCCTGAGCCCTGCAGCAGGACTTGGAGCAGGCCAGGCTAGGGAACAGCTCTTTGTATTCTGAGGGCATCTCATGACCATAATTGGGATCCAGTTTGTTCTGTAAAGATCATCACAGGAGGCGTTGGCTTCGTAGGCAGTGGGGCTGAAGAGGCAGAGGAAGGTTTGCAGGATGGGCAGCAAGGTCCAGGTGGTCCCTGGAGCTCAGCACGTGCAGGGAATGAGCCCCCCAGGCCTCATGGTCGGGTAGGAGTGAAGATGTGATTTGAGGGACAGGGGTTGGGAACTGATCCACCCAAAACTGTGGGTGTAGGGTGAGGTGAGGTTGTGGAGGTGCTTGAAAACCTGGAGATTGCTGTGGTGAGGGAGGCAGCACCTGCCATGGCCAGGAATCCTCTGGAAACTCCATCAGGGATGAGGGACCCAGCGAGGCTGATGGTTCACCAACAACCACTATGTGCTGTGGCCAAAAGGAGCAGCAGAAGACACTGAAGTTCCCTTGGCTTTGAGACCTTTGTGGAGCAGGAACAGCCAGGGGTGAGGAGAGGCTTTGCAGCAGCTGGAAGAACCTGGCTCTGGGAATGTCAGCACTGCCACACACTGAGCAGCAGCCCAGAAGATGAGCTGGGGTGTGATGTCCCTGTGTGAGAAACAAGGAGACCTTCAGGGAGCAGGACACAGGAGATCCCACCTGGGAAGAGCACAGTGGCCACCTGGACTCCTTATGTGGAGCTTTTGTGTGAAGAGGACAGGAAGAGCCAAGTGGAGGCAGCAGGAGAGGCTGAACCAGCCTCCAGCGTGGCTTGTCTGGCGCCGTCAGGGCACAGGAGGGCTGGGCTGTGCTGGGCTCTGCTGGGCTCTGCTGGGCTGTGCTGGGCTCTGCTGGACTCTGCTGGGCTCTGCTGGGCTGTGCTGGGCTCTGCTGGACTCTGCTGGGTTCTTTTGGGCTCTGCTGGGCTCTGCTGGGCTCTGCTGGGCTCTTCTGGGCTGTACTGGACTCTGCTGGGTACTGCTGGGCTCTGCTGGGCTCTGCTGGGCTCTGCTGGGTTCTCCTGGGTTCTGCTGGGCTCTGCTGGGTTCTGCTGGGCTCTGCTGGGCTCTGCTGGGTTCTGCTGGGTTCTGCTGGGCTCTGCTGGGTTCTGCTGGTCTGTGCTGGGCTCTGCTGGGTTCTGCTGGGTTCTGCTGGGCTCTGCTGGGTTCTGCTGGTCTGTGCTGGGTTCTGCTGGGTTCTGCTGGGCTCTGCTGGGTTCTGCTGGGCTCTGCTGGGCTCAGCTGGGCTGTGCTGGTCTGTGCTGGGTTCTCCTGGGCTGTGCTGGGCACTGCTGGGCTCTGCTGGGCTCTGCTGGGGTCTGCTGGGCTCTGCTGGGCTCTGCTGGGTTCTCCTGGGTTCTGCTGGGGTCTGCTGGGCTCTGCTGGGTTCTTCTGGGCTCTGCTGGGCTCTGCTGGGTTCTCCTGGGTTCTCCTGGGTTCTGCTGGGCTCTGCTGGGCTCTGCTGGGTACTGCTGGGCTCTGCTGGGCTCTGCTGGGTTCTTCTGGGTTCTGTTGGGTTCTGTTGGGTTCTGCTGGGTTCTGCTGGGTCTGCTGGGTTCTCCTGGGCTCTGCTGGGCTCTGCTGGGCTCTGCTGGGTTCTGCTGGACTCTGCTGGACTCTGCTGGGTTCTGCTGGGCTCTGCTGGGCTCTGCTGGGCTCTGCTGGGTTCTCCTGGGCTCTGCTGGGCTCTGCTGGGCTCTGCTGGGTTCTGCTGGGCTCTGCTGGGCTCTGCTGGGTTCTGCTGGGCTCTGCTGGGTTCTCCTGGGCTCTGCTGGGTTCTGCTGGGCTCTGCTGGGTTCTGCTGGGCTCTGCTGGGCTCTGCTGGGCTCTGCTGGGTTCTCCTGGGCTCTGCTGGGTTCTGCTGGGCTCTGTTGGGCTCTGCTGGGCTCTGTTGGGCTCCAGGCTGCTCGGGGATTCTGGCAGGGTGTGGGGATGGGGGGCAGAGGGCAGCCAGGCAGCAGCACCCCAGGAATGTGTCACTGTGTGAGGGGCTCTGGGAAGGGCCGCTGGTGTCCGCAGGGATCCGTGCTGGGAGGGAAGGGAGGGGAGGCTGCCCTGCCCTGCCCTGCCCTGCTCTGCACACCCAGCTCTGCCCTCTCTCCCCCCTCTCCTGCCCCACAAATGCCCCACAGACCCCCCTAACCCCTCTGTCCTCCCTGTAGCCCGCGAGCTCCTCCGACAGCGACGTCCCCGAGAACGACCCCATGGCGGGGAGCGAGGGCGGGGACGAGGAGGGCGAGGCGGCCGCGGGGAGGGCGGACAGCGACGAGGACTCGGAGCGAGGCAGCGACCACAGCGCCCTCAAGAGGAAACCCTTGGCCATGAAAGTGAGTGGGGCTGGGGACGGGAGGGTGGCCCGGCCAGGGGATGCTGTGGCTGCATCACGGAGCTTTCCCTGAAGCCACCTCAGCAGGAGGGGGTGGAGAAACCAACTCCCTCTGGATTCTGCAGTGGGAAATGGGGCTCAGCTGGTTTTGGGGGGTCTCACAGCTCTCTCCTGATGCCTGTGGGGTGGTGGGATGGCGAGTCCTGGTGGGGTTTGGAGCCTGGAGGAAGATCCAGAGCTGCGGATCTGAGTGCAGCTCTTGCAGGGCTGGTTAGGAAGAGTTGGAGAAAGCCCTTCCCAGGAAATATTTGCTTTCCATGGCGGGTGGAGAAGCAGTGGGCTTCTCTCATCTTTTCACCTCTCCTTTGGCAGATGCCTGTGACAAAACGGCCTCGGAAATCCTCCAGTGACTTGGATCAGGGCAGCCCCTCTGTCACAGAGGAGGAGAACTCAGAAACGTCTTCTGAGTCAGAAAAAAACAGTGATCAGGTGAGAGGATTTGGGGATACACTGGCAGGGTGGAGGGGAGAACATCCCTGTGGGAGTGGGGCAGAGGCTGGAGAGACCCTGGCTGGCTTTGACACTGTGATGACAGCATTCCACATTCTCTCATATTTCTGTTTTCCTTAAGGATTTCACTCCTGAGAAGAAGCCAGTGGCCCGGGCCCCACGGAGAATGCCAGCAGCAGGGAGGAAGAAGAAGGTAAAGAGCCCCTAATCTGAGGGAGGCTGGAGAAGAGTCGGGTCTGGGAGAGCTGGGGGTGACAGGGCTGTGTCCTGGAGGGACCTCGCTGATCTCTTGGTGACCTGCTGGGGTCCAGGATCATCACAGGCTTTGGGGTATGGCTGGGATTGGGGCAGTGCCACCCCACAGCCACCCTCCATCCCAGCCCTGCTCTCTGCCTGCAGAAAATGGAGTCTGGCTCTGACTCTGACTCCAAAGTGGACTCAGATTTGGACATGGGCAATGCCAACGTGGACATGACCAAGTCGGACTCAGACTCGGACTCGGATGTGTCGGTGAAAAAAGCACCACGGGGCCGCAAGCCAGGTACCCCCGGGGCTGCTGCTGCCTTTGTCCCTGTCCCTGTCCCTGTCCCTGCACCTGTCCCTGCTTCTGCTCCTGTCCCTGTCCCTTTCCCTGCCCCTGCCCCTGTCCCTGTCTCTGCTCCTCCGGATGAGAGTGTGCAATCTCAGGCATTCCCAAGTTCTGGGGTCCTATCCCAAATTCTGGGAACATTCCAGGACCCCTCTGCAGCTCGGGGCTGTTTTACAGAGGGAGCTCCAGGGCTCCTGCTGAACAATCCCTGTTGTCTTGCAGCTGAGAAACCCCCTCCCAAGCCCCGGGGCAGGAAACCCAAACCAGAGCGTGTCCCCAGCAGCTCCAGCAGTGACAGGTGAGCGTGGCTGGCCCATTGTCACCCCTGGGCCGGGCTGGGGTGACACAGGGTGTGACAGGAGTGGCTGTCCTGCAGCGACAGCGACAGCGAGGTGGATCGCATCAGCGAGTGGAAGAGGCGGGACGAGGAGCGGCGGCGGGAGCTGGAGGAGAAGAGGAAGAGGGAGCAGGAGGAGGAGATCCGGCGGCTGCGGGAGCAGGAGAAGGAGGAGAAGGAGAAGAGGAAGGAGAAGGCGGAGAAGGGCGAGGAGGGACACTCGGGCTCGGACAGCAGCGCCGACGATGACACGGCCAGAAAGGGCCGGAGGGGCCGGGCCAAGGCTGCGTCCTCCTCGGACTCGGAGCTGGAGCAGGAGAAGGAGGTGAGAGCACAGCTGTGGGGGGCTGGGGGTGCCTGGAGAAGCTGTGAGCCCCTGTCAGGCCATCAGGGAGTGGCAGGGACCTGCTCTCCTGGCCTTGGGTTACTCTGCAGCTGCCCACAGGGTTGGCAAGGGTTGTGTCCGTGGCAAATCCACGCCTCTTCACCTGGCCCAGGATGCCTCATCCAGCTGTGGGCCTCACATCTGGCACAGGGTGCCCAGAACAGCTGTGGCTGCTCCATCCCTGGGAGTGTCCAGGGCCAGGCTGGACAGGGCTTGGAGCACCTGGGACAGTGGAAGGTGTTCCTGCCATGGGATGGGATGTGCTTTATGTTCCCGTCCAACCCAAACCATCCCATAATCTCCACAATGCTCTTCCACCACAGTAACAGGTTTTGCTCCACCAACACCCTGGAGCTTTTGGGAGCATGTAGGGTAACTGTGCCATGGGGTGATGCTGTGTCATGGGGTGATGCTGTGTCATGGGGTGATGCTGTGCCATGGGGTGATGCTGTGCCATGGCAATGGGGTGACTGTGGGGTGATCGTGTCCCATGGGGTACCATGTGCTCTGCTGTGGGGTGCCTGGGTGCCCCTGGGCCCTGGGGATGGCTGTGGGGTGGCTGTGGGTGCTGTTGTGGCATGGCCATGGCTCTGTCTGTGCTGCAGCAGGGAGGGCCCTGCCACTCTCTCCCTGCATTGTTCTCTCCTCCAAGGTAAAGAAGCCTGTGAAGAAACAGCCCTCGGAGTTGTCAAGGAAACCAAATCAGAAGGAGAAGAGGGGCCGAGCAGAGGAGAAGCCACGGAACAAGTCAGCATCTGCACATCTCCCTCCTCCCTTTGCTCCTGGCAGTGGGGCTGTTCCTGCACAGCTCCAGCCCCAGCACCCTGGGGTGGGGATGGGGCTCGTGGGGCTGCAGCACCTGCAGAGGGGCTGGGCTTGCTCCCCCCTCCTCCTGAGCTGAAGGGGCTGGAGGAGCTGCTGGGGGTTACCAGGATGAGATTCTGTGGTGTTTTCTTTATTGTAAGGCACAGGGGAGTTGTGCCCAGGGTGTGGAGGTCTTGGATACTCCAGCCAGTGCTATCCCCCTTGTTAGCCCAGTGGTGAGCAGGGGGTTCACCACAACCATCTTCCCTTTTACCTTCCTTTCCCACAGAGCTCTGAAGGTGGAACGAGGCCGGAAGAAATCCGACCCGATCCCCGAAAAAAGGATGGAGAAGAAAAAGGGTGAGGGAGCCACTGCTTCCCCTCACAGAGGGGAGGAGACAGAGGGGAGGGCTCCAGGGTTGGCTCCCCCATCCCTGGGACAGGGAGGGATCAGTGAGGTTGTGCCAGGACTTTTCCCAGCTGTGATCCCAGGATAACCTCCCTGGCATCTCCTCCCTATCTTGGCACACCCCAGCCCATCCTCTCCAGAGACATTCCCGGGGCTGTGCTCAGCTTTGGAAATGCAGGACACAACCCCTGCCTGGGAGTGATCCCAGGCACCAGAGCAGATCCTGGGCTCTGACATCTCAGTCTGTGTCTCTCTTCCTGCTCCAGAGCCCACAGTGGAAGAGAAACTCCAGAAACTTCACAGCGAGATCAAGTTTGCGCTGAAGGTGGATAACCCGGTGAGTGCAGACAGCCTGGCCTGGCCTGGGACATCCCTGCTCATGCTTGCCTGCTGTGGTACCTGGGAGTGCTGCTCCTCCTCCCTTTGGGGGTGCTGGGAGCCCCCAGGTGGCCCAGGGCAGCTCCTGATCCCAGTGCCCTCCGTGCAGGACATCAAGCGGTGTCTGAACGCGCTGGAGGAGCTGGGCACGCTCCAGGTCACCTCCCACATCCTCCAGAAGCACACGGATGTGGTGGCTACGCTCAAGAAGGTAGAGCTGGGGCTGAGCCCTGCCTGGGGCAGCAGGAGCCTGCCTGGCCCCAGCTCTGAGGGCTCCCTGCTCCTGCTCCCCGGGGCAGATCCGTCGCTACAAAGCCAACAAGGACGTGATGGAAAAAGCAGCTGAAGTCTACACCCGCTTGAAGTCGCGTGTTCTGGGACCAAAGATGGAATCCATCCAGAAAGCCAACAAAGCTGGGCCTGAGAAGGACAAGGGGGAGGCAGAGAAGGGCCAGGAGAAGCTGTCGGGAGCAGAGACACGGAATGAGAAGGGGGAAGAGGAGACAAATGCTGGTAACGTTCCTGAACACCCCTGGAGCATTCCCTGTCTGGGCAGGTTATAATCCCCTCCCTGGGACATGCCCCATCCTGCTGGGGACATGGGACATGGGGAGGTGCCTGCTGGCCTCCTGCTGGAGGGATCAGCACCTCCAGGTCCTGCTTTGCTGGAGTGCCAGGAGTGGGAAGGGGCTGGATGGGAATGCAGTGAGGGCAGAGGGCAAACTCGAGCCCCACACCCAGGCTCTGGGGGCCGCCACGCTGGTTTTGGGGCCAGGAAAGCTCCTCCCTGCCAGCCTGAGCTCTGGTCCAGGCATGAAGGAATGTGGAGATGTCATTGAACGCTGGTTCAGGCTCTTGCACAGGGAGTGGTGACCGGGATCTTCCACCCTCAAATCCAGGTCTCTGCCTGGGGCGTCCTGGTAATGCTGCAAGAGCCTTCCCAGAGGAACTGACAGGGAAGATCCACCCTCATGGTGCTTCTGGGATGGGGGATGGAGGTTTTGGGATCGTTCTTGCAGCTGTGGGGGTCAGGCCAGTCCTGGGGTCGCCTCAGACTCGGCTGCACATCCAGGAACAACCAGTGGCCACAGATCCTCAGCCCACGAGGGTCAGGATGGATGAGGGGATCCAAGAGCCTGAGCCTCTTTCTCTTCCCGTCAGACCTGTCAGGTCCTGTGAATGGTGAATCCCTGTCCCAAAAGTCAGAGGGCACAGAGGAGAAGGACAAGAGCCAAGGGCCAGGAGCTGGGGAGCTGGAGGCGTCCACAGAGGAGCCCCACAACAAGTGAGTGTGGGGCAGGGCTGGGGCTGCAGGGCTCTGCACGGGTGGCTTGGGGACTCCTGTGTGTTCTGAAAGGGTTCTGCCAGCTTGGGAAGGAGCTGGGATGTGGGAGAGGGCCCGGGGGAGGCAGAGGAGCAGGGGCTGAGCTCTCCCTGCCCCTGCTCTCCCCCAGCAGCGTCCAGGACTATCCCAAGGCCGGGCTGGAGCGCGCTCGCGGCGAGTCGGAGGCTGCGGAGGAGGAGGAGGAGGAGGAGGAGAGCTGAGGAAGCAGCTCCCACCTGCAGGAGGAGGAGGAGAGGCTGTAGAGGGAGAGCAGCCTCTGCCTCCCCCTGCCTGAGTCACTTCACTAAGTCCCACCGATGTCCTTGGTCTTGTCCCGTGTCCCGTCCCTGCGGAGGCACCGCCCGCGGGGGGGCTCTGCTGGTGTCTGTATTTGTCCTCCCCCCTTTGTTTTTAATTTTTTTTTTGTTTTGTTTTTTTTCCCCTCCTACCTAATTTCTTGTGATTTCAATCGACATGAAATGAATATAAAGGGTTTTCTAATGAAAAACAGAAGGAACCCCAGTGTCTCTTTGTTGAGGCTGGGACGAGGGGAGGAACTTAACCCCGTGCCCAGGGTCAGGGCTGGAAAACACCCCACGGGTCCCCAAATTCCCTGTGGCCAGGATCAGGCACTCAGGGCTGCTCCAAACCCTTTTCCCCACCATCATGATCCTCTCTCCATCCAGAGGCAGCTGCTGGAGCCGGATCCCTCTGCCTCAGGGCTGGGCTCCAACTTCCTGGGGTAAAACCAGGGTGGAAAGGGTGTGTTCTGCCCCATCTGTGCCAGGGGGACAGGACTGACCCTGGCACCTCCTGCCCGTGCAGGGCAGCAGCTCCGTGTTGGTCCCTGCTCTTTTGCAACACCCCCGAGCTTTTGTCCGTGTCCAATAAAGAATTCCCGGCTCCTCCCGGCGCCGCCTCCTCTTTGTGTCCCGACCCCGGGGGGCTGCCCCGACCCCCCTGCAGTAACTCTGCCCTGGGGACATTTCATTTTTTGTTTTTCCAGGCCTGATTTCACATTCACTGCAAAAACAAGACCCAAATAAAGCCCAAAACAACCCGAGTGTCTCTTGCCCGACTGCTCGAAGTGGGGCCCCCTCCAGGACCCCACTCCTGATCCCACTGCCAGGTCCTCTCATCCCACCCCTGGCTGGGGGGGCTGTCTGGGGAGTGGGGCCTCAGGACATGGAGTCCCAATGTCTTGGGGAGGGGGTTTTTCCTCCAGAGCCCAGTTCCTCCCCCCCCCCACCCCCAAAAGAAACCTCAATGCAGTGCAAAACTAACCAGAGTTTATTTCTTGTGCTGTTTTAACCCTACAAGGCTGAGGAGCTTGAAGGCACCGAGGGCACGGGGGACCCTCAACAGGCACTTGGGGCAGCCAAGGCACGAAACTGCATGTCCCCAGCAGGGGGACAAGGGGCAGAGCTGGGACAGGCAGGAGGGTCCCCACAGAGGCAGGCACAGGGTTGGGGGCGAGGAGGGCTGGGGGGAGGGGGTTTGGCAAAGGCTCCTAAGGAGGATTTTTTGGGAGGGGGGGAGGCAGCCCAGCATTGTTACTCCATCTCCAGCTCCAGCGGGCGCTTGCCCGAGGGGGCGAAGGGTCCCACCAGCCAGGTCAGGGGCGTGTTGAAGGCCACGTGCTCCACCAGCTCGTCCATCAGCTGCCGGGCTCTGGCGGCGTGGCCGCGGGCCTGGGCCAGCACGGGCCCGCTCACGTCCTGCAGGGAGCGGACCGAGGCCAGCGCCGCCCGCAGCTCCTCCACGCTGTGCCGGACCTGCCCCGCCGTGTCCTGCACGCTGCTGGGGAGGCCCTGCAGGCTGCACACCAGGGGCTGGCAGGAGCTCTGCAGCTGCTGGCTCAGGCCCTGCAGCATGGTCAGCGCGCCCGACTCCACCGCCTGCGGGGGGACACGGGGGTGAGGGCTGGGGGACACCCCGGCTGGCCCCGGGACCCCCTGCCCTGCTCCTACCTCCGGTGGCAGCTGCTCCTTGCCGCTGCCCGGCTGCTTCTTGCTCCACTCCAGCCACAGCTGCTGCAGCTTCTCCTGCCCTCCCTGCAGCCTCTGGTCCACGCCCTGCCTCAGCTGCTCCACCTGCGAGAGGGGCACAGCCCGCCTGGGTGGGGAGGCCCCCGGGGAACACCTTGGGGTGGCACAGGGGGCGCGGGGCTGGGTCCTACCAGGTCGAGGGTGCGCTGGAGCTGGGCCAGCAGGTCCTGGCTGCTCTGGCGGGCGCTCTGCAGTTTGCCCAGGGAGTGCTGCAGCGCTCGGTGCCGCACCTTGCTGGACAGGGAGCCCAGGCGCACGAAGTAGCTCTGCTGCTGCCTCTGCTGCTCCGGCTCGAAGCCCTCCACGGCCGTGGCCAGCTTGGCTGTGGGACAGGAGCTGCTCAGGGGGTCCCAGCGCCACCATCACCACCCCACAGAGCCCCTCCTGCCCTGCCAGGCTCTGCCCACCCTCTGGGGAGGGGTGGGATCAGCTGCTCACCTAGCTCCTCATCCGTCATGGGCAAGTAATGATCCACCAGCTCCTCCGACTTGCCCAGCACGGAGCCCACCCCGCTGGCCACCATCTGGCCCACGGTGCTGACACTGCTGCTGACTGCAGACCTGGTCAGCTCCACACCACCCTGCACGGCCCCTTTGGTCATGTCCATCACACCGGTCACTCGGCTGGTCACTGCGTCCTTGGCTCCGGCCACAGTACTGGACACTGCACCCTTGGCCCCAGACACAGTGCTGGACACTGCATCCCTGGCCCCAGCCACAGTACTGGACACTGCATCCCTGGCTCCAGCCACGGTGTTGGACACTGCATCCCTGGCCCCAGCCACGGTGTTGGACACTGCATCCTTGGCTCCGGCCACAGTGCTGGTCAGCACATCCCTGGCCCCTGTCACTGTGGAGGTCACCAGCAGTTTGGTGTCTGAGATGATCTGGGAGGACACACAAAACTCTGTTAAGCACTGGGGAGCTCCAAGTGTACTGTCCATCCCACCCCATCCCATCCCATCCCATCCCATCCCATCCCATCCCATCCCATCCCATCCCATCCCATCCCATCCCATCCCATCCCATCCCATCCCATCCCTTCCCTTCCCATCCCATCCCTTCCCATCACCTTCTGGGGGGGCTGCTGCAGGATGGGCAGCTTCTCCTCCAGCTTGTCCAGCCCTTTGCAGGCGAATTCATTGGCGGTGGAAACTGGAGATGTAAAACACAGGTGGATTTAACACCCGGCTGCCTTCCCTGCTCTTCCAGGATCTCTGCTAGGGCCCATTTTCCATCACCCCAGCATTCAGGGGGTGCTGCCCCCCATCTTTTCCTCCAGCTTCTCCAGGCCTTTATTCCTTGGCTATACAAACCAGAGACACAAAACTAGATCCTCCCTCTCTCCAGTGAGAGCCAGTTTGGGGGTCCCCCATCCCCGTGGGGTGCCGTCCCCGCCCCGCACTCACTCTGGGGCTCCAGCCGGGTGAGGAGGGGCTGGGCCCCGCTCGCTGCCGCTGCCGTCAGAGTCTTCACCCCCTTCTCGGCGGCGGCGCACACGGAGCGCACGTAGGGGTGGCTCTCCTTGGTGCAGGCGTAGGCAGAGGACACCATGTCGTAGGCAGAGCTCACCAGGGGCAGGTTGGCCACGCGTGTGCCGATGCTCTGGGGTCCACAAGGGCTCAGCGTGAGCGTGAGGGTGAGAGACCCCCAAATCTCACAGGGAATGGGGTGTGCTGTGTGTTCCGGGGATGGTTTTGGGGTGCTCCCACGGCTCTCCAAGCCCGTAAGAGGGTGGGATAACCCCGATCCCTGTCTCCATGCAGGGACCCCGTGGATCGCCCCCAAATTCCCCCCCCCTTGCCCGCACTCACCTGCTGCTCCTCTGCCTTGGGCTGCGCCGGCGTGGGCTCGCTGGTGGCCATGGTGGGGCTGGGGGGGCACAGGACGGGACCGTGAGCGGGGTCAGGCCCCCACCCCCCTCCTGCCACCCAAAGGGAGGACTCCAAGTTACCCCTCCCCGGAACGGGGCAACTCCCACGCGGTTGGAAAAACCCGGGACAGGGGGGTCCCGGGACCGGGATCACGATCGGGATCACAGGCGGGATTGGGGCCGGGATCGCGACCGGGACTGGGATCGCGCTCGGTTCCGGGATTGCGATCAGGATCGGAACCGGAACCGGCAACGCAATCGGGATCGGAACCAGGAACTCGAACCTCCGTATCGTGCTCACCGCCGGCGGCCGGGCTCGGTTCTGCTCCGCTCGGTTCGGCTCCGGGCTCGCCCCGCCGCCCTTTATAGCCCGGAGCCCGCCCCGAGCGCATGTGACCGGAGCCGCCCAGCGGGGCCGGCCCGGGGCGGACCGGGAGCAGCGACCGCGGGGAGCGCGGGGCCGGGGGGCAGCGAACCCCGGCACCGGGAGGACAGCGAACCCCGGGACCAGGGCGGCAGCGAACCCCGGGACCAGGGGGGCAGCGAGCCCCGGGACCAGGGGGGCAGCGAACCCCGGGACCAGGGGGGCAGCGAACCCCGGGACCAGGGGGGCAGCGAACCCCGGCACCGGGAGGGCAGCGAACCCCGGGACCAGGGGGGCAGCGAGCCCCGGCACCGGGAGGGCAGCGAACCTCCGGTAACCGCCCGCACCGAGTCTCCCGTCAGCATCGGAGCCCCCGGGACCCCGTTCCTCGCTCGGTGCTGCACTGACCCCCTCCCCGGCACCGGATCCCCCGGGACTGGGCTGCATGGACACCCCCTGGGGACAGGACACCCCCGGAGCCGCTCTACACCGACCCGATTCCCCGGGATGTGGCTGCAGTGACACCCTGAGCCCAGAACTGGAGACCCCCACCCACACCGGCACTGGTTTCCTCCCCCTGAGGTTCCCTGGCACCGATCCCCCAGGACAGACCCTGCCCCGACCTTCCCAAGCGTCCCCTCCCCTCGTGCGGGTCCCAAGCACGGGGGTCCCGCTGCTCCCCCACACCTGGCCCGCTGGAGTTGGTCAAACCGGTGCCGGTGGGTTCCGGTGGCAGGAGAAGGGCCGGTCCTGGGGTGCCCGGTGTCGCTGCTGTGACCGCGCTGCGCTTGTGACGTCGGGGATACCCCGGGGCGGGCCCAGCCCCTCGACGGTGGCAACTGGGACAAAGTTCAGTGCCACACGGGCTGCGGGTCACAGTCCAGATGTCCTGATACCTTGTGGCACCCTGTCTCCCAGCACCCCATGGAATCCCGTCCCACTGTCCCACACCCTCGCTGAGCCCCTCGGGGTGCCCCCGGCTCTGCCGCCCGTGCAGAGCCCCCCGGCGAGCCCGACACCTTGGCTCTGCCACAGCATTGCAGGCTCTGAGTCATTTTAAGGCCAAAAAAGTTGTTTTCTTCCTCTTTAAACTGGTTTGAAGCTGTTAAGACACAAAATCCCAGTGCTACTGGGGCTAAGGGCAGTCCTGGATCCCAGACTCACGCTGTGTCCTCCTTGTGCCACCATCCCCACAGCCACACTGGGGTCCCACGCTGGGGCACCACGTCCATCACACCTCATCCCCGGTGGGATTTGGGGTCGTGGCTCCCCCAGCTCAATGTCTCAGTGCTGGCTGCAGACCTGGGGGGCAGCGGGCACCCGGTGCGTCCCCCCCACGGTGACACAGCCCTCCCACTTGGCCATGTCCACGGGGACATCCTCCGGGTACTCGACGAGCGCGGGGGCGAAGGGTCCCACGAGCCAGGGCAGGGGCGTGTGCTGCCCCACGTGCTCCAGCAGCCCCTCCAGGCTCAGCTGCGCCCGCGTCACCGCGTCCCTGCTCTGCGCCAGCACCAGCCCCGACAGCTCCTGGAAGGAGCGGGCGCTGGCCAGGGAAGCCTGGACGCCCTCCACGCCGAGCCGGACGTGTCCCGCCGTCTCCTGCACGCTGCTGGGGAACGCCCGGGCGCCGGCCGCCAGGTGGGAGCAGGTGGTGTGGAGCTGGTGCAGCAGCCCCTGCAGCATGGCCAGAGTCCGAGCCTCCACCTGCGGGGTGGGCAGCAGGCAGCGAGGGCTGGGGGTGACGGACCCCAACCCCCCCGGATGGACCCACAGCTGGGCTGCGTTCCACCCCTGCTCCAGGTGTCACCCCGTGCCACGTGTCCCCACCTCGAGGGACTCAATGGCCGCCGTCCCCACCTTCTCCAGATGGAGCCATCTGTCCCCCTGGTCCCCCCGCCCCGTACCTCGCTGTCCTCCATGGGCACCTCATCCTGCTGGCTCCACTCCAGCCACAGCCCGTGCAGGTGCTCCCGGGCGCTGTGCCAGGGCCCGTCCGTGCCCCGCTGCCCCTCCTCGATCTGGGGGGAAGTTCAGCCAGGTGGGAGCACACCTGGGGGCACCTGGGGCCGGCACGGGGCTGGCACGGTCCCTGCCCCATCCTTACCAGCCGGATGATGTGGTGGAGCTGGGCCAGGAGGCGCTGGGCACGGAGCCGTGCCCGCTGCAGGTCCCCCAGCGAGCGCCGCAGGGCCCGGTGCGGCAGCCTGGCTGACAGGGAGCCCACGCGGACAAAGTAGCTCTGCCACCGCCTCTGCTGCCCCTGCACGGCCACCTCAGAGCCTGTGGCCACCTCAGAGCCCCTGGTCTCCTCTGTGCCTGTGGTCTCCTCTGTGCCCCTGGTCACCTCAGAGCCCCTGGTCTCCTCTGTGCCTGTGGTCTCCTCTGTGCCCCTGGTCACCTCTGTGCCCCTGGTCACCTCTGTGCCCGTGGTCACCTCCGTGTCTGCCGCCACCCCTGTGGGCCCAGGGGTGAGGGCAGCATGGCTGGGCCATCCTGTGCTGGGCACTGTGAGCACCCACATGATGCTTGGCCACCAGATCATGTGGAGATGCCACCCTAAGCCAAGTGGCCTCTGCAGTCACCTCAGCTGTGACATGGGGCCAGCTCTGCCTAATATCACCCAGTGCCAAGCTATAAATACCCCAGCAAGCACATAAGATTATATTTGCCTTTGGGTTTCCAGGTGAGAGTTCACCCAGTGCCATCCCGTGTCCTCCAGAGAGGGACTGTCCCCTGGGTGGGGTCATGGTGGCCTCAGTGCTCTGGCACCACGTGTAGGCAATGCCAAGGCAGCAGGGTGAGGGTCCCAGGAGGATTTGGCACCCCGAGATTTGGGAGATGATGAGCACTCACCCAGCTCCTGCTGTGTCCCGGGGAGGTACCGATCCAGCAGCTGCTCCGATTTGCCCAGCACGGTGCCCACGCCCGTGGCCAGCAGCTGCCCCACACGGGTGCCCACCATGGCCCCCAGCGCCGAGCGCGTCCTCGCCACCACCCCGCTCACCGTGCCCGACACCAGCTCCCTGGTCCCGGCCACCACCTGGGAGGGGACAGTGCAGGACAGTCAGGGACAGGCAGGGACAGAGCAGGGACAGTGCAGGGACAGTGCAGGACAGTGCAGGACAGTGCAGGGACAGGCAGGGACAGGCAGGGACAGTGCAGGGACAGTGCAGGACAGAGCAGGGACAGGCAGGGACAGTGCAGGACAGAGCAGGACAGTGCAGGGACAGGCAGGGACAGGCAGGGACAGTGCAGGGACAGTGCAGGGACAGTGCAGGACAGTGCAGGACAGTGCAGGGACAGGCAGGGACAGGCAGGGACAGTGCAGGGACAGTGCAGGGACAGAGCAGGGACAGTGCAGGGACAGTGCAGGACAGAGCAGGACAGTGCAGGGACAGGCAGGGACAGGCAGGGACAGTGCAGGGACAGTGCAGGACAGTGCAGGGACAGGCAGGGACAGGCAGGGACAGTGCAGGGACAGTGCAGGGACAGTGCAGGACAGTGCAGGACAGTGCAGGGACAGGCAGGGACAGGCAGGGACAGTGCAGGGACAGTGCAGGGACAGTGCAGGGACAGTGCAGGGACAGTGCAGGGACAGAGCAGGGACAGTGCAGGGACAGTGCAGAGACAGCTCGTCCCTGCTCCCCGCTCAGCCCTGGGCCCCGCCCGTGTCCCCCGGGGGGACATTACCCTCTCGGGGGGCTGCTGCAGGATGGGCAGCTTCTCCTCCAGCTTGTCCAACCCTTTGCAGGCGAATTTGTTGGCAGTGGAAACTGGAGATGTGAAAATATGTGGGTTTAACACCCAGCTGCCTTGCAGGAGCTCTGCTAGGGCCAGGGTTTGGGGTACCCCAAAACTTGTGAGGTGATTCCCCTCCAGCTTCTCCAGCCCTTTATTCCTTGGTGATACAAACTGGAGATGTGAAACCAGATCATTCCTCTCCTGCTGCCTCACAAGAGCTCCCCGGTGAGAGCCAGTTTGGGGGTCCCCCATCCCCGTGGGGTGCCGTCCCCGCCCCGCACTCACTCTGGGGCTCCAGCCGGGTGAGGAGGGGCTGGGCCCCGCTCGCTGCCGCTGCCGTCAGAGTCTTCACCCCCTTCTCGGCGGCGGCGCACACGGAGCGCACGCACGGGTGCCTCTCCTTGGTGCGCCCGTACGCCGAGGCCACGGCCCCGCACGCACAGCTCACCAGGGCCAGGTTGGCCACGCGGCTCACCACGCTCTGAGGGGCGGACGACAATAAGATGGGGTCCCCAGAGCCACCGCAGCCCCCCCTGAACCCCCCGTGCTTCCCTACCTTCGTCTCCTGCTCGGCCTCTGCCGGCACCGCGGCGTTCTCGGCCGACATGGCGGCGGGGGCTGCACAGGGAAGAGGGAGATTTTGGGGGGCCACGGTGGGTGAGAGTGGTGGGGACCCCTCCCGGGGGATGAGACCCCCAGCCTCTGCTTCCTGAGGGCTGAGAGCCACCAATTCATGATCCGACTGGGAGCGGCTGGCGCGTTCTGAGGGGCTCACGGGGTGTTACGAGGGTTTTGGGATGGGGTTCCCTTCTCCCTCGCCAGGAAACGGGGGCACTGCGTCCCCTCCACCCGTCTTGGATCCCCCTCTCCCCTTCGGGATCCCCACACCTCCTTTTGGGGCCAGGGAGGGGTTTTTGGGTGATTCAGCAGAAGCCAGACCGGACTTGTCTGTCGCAATCCCGCGCTGGGGACGTGCGTCCCGTCACCGTCACCTGAGCCGGGGCAGCGCCGGGATCCACGCAGGAAACCGAGCGGCGACAGCCCCGCCTGGCCCCGACAGCCCCCCTGACCCCCGACAGCACCCCCCAACCCCCGACAGCCCCCCCGGACTCCCTGCAGCCCCTCCTGACCCTCGGCAGCCCCCACAACCCCTGACAGCCCCCCCAACAGCTCCCCTGACCCCCGGCAGCTCCTCCTGAACCCCGACAGCCTCCCTGGCCCCCGACAGCCCCGCCTGATCCCCGGCAGCCCCCCTTGACTCCCGACAGCCCCCCTTGACCCCCGACACCCTCCCTGGCCCCCGACAGCCCCCCTTGACCCCCGACAGCCCCGCCTGATCCCCGGCAGCCCCCCTTGACGCCCGACAGCCTCCCCCGCTTTTTGGGGTCTCCCGTGTCACCCCCTGTGCTCTCCGTGGGACGAGTTCTGGGGGGTTTCGAGGGGCTTCAGGCGGGTCACAGTGGGGGACAGGTCCCCTTGCGACCTTGGGTTTGTTCCCTTGAGTTTCTCGGGGTCCCTGGGGTGCTCCGGGACCTCGGGACCGCCGACCTCCCCCGGAGCCCCGGAGGCCCCCGGGGACCTTCGGACTCCCCCCGGGATCACCTGGAGCTCCTCCTGGAGCTTTTCCGGAGCCCCCCTGGACGCCCCCGGCCCCATTTCACGCCCTCCCGCTCCCGCCAAGCCCCGGGCACGGTACTCACGGGGTGGGGGTGGGGTTCTGTCGCGACCCCCGGACGAGATCGCGACCCCGGGCCCCGCCCCGCCCGGACCCGCGGGGGCAGCGGGAGCCAATCAGCGGAGGGGCGGGGCCGGGTCTCAGCAAATGAGGAGGGACGGGCACGGCCAGGGGCGGGGCTTGGCGCTGGGGCGCGCTCGTCGCGGGGTCCGGGGACAGTGTGGGACAGTGCGGGGACAGTGAGGGGCAGTGCGGGGACAGTGCGGAACAGTGCGAGGATAGTGAGGGACAGTGCGGGGACAGTGCGGGGACAGTGCGAGGATAGTGAGGGACAGTGCGGGGACAGTGCGGGGACAGTGCGAGACAGTGAGGGACAGTGTGGGGACAGTGCGGGGACAGTGCGAGACAGTGAGGGACAGTGCGGGGACAGTGCGGGACAGTGCGGGGACAGTGAGGGACAGTGTGGGGACAGTGCGGGGACAGTGCGAGACAGTGCGGGGACAGTGCGGGACAGTGCGAGACAGTGCGGGGACAGTGCGGGGACAGCCTATCCTGGGCATCTCTCATGTGCCCCCGCGCCGAGGGACCCCGTGCTCGCTGTTCCACCGCCGCCCCAGGGGTCTCCACCCCGCGTTGTCCCCATCCCAGGTGTCCCCTTGCCGCTTGTTCCCACCTCAAGGGACTCAATGGCCGCTGTCCCCACCCTCTCCGAGTGTCCCCATCCCAGGTGAAGCAACGCCAGGAGACCCGATGGCCGCCGGCCCAGGTGTCCCCACCCCTGGTGTCCCCACGCCAATGATTGGCGTCCCCAAGGAACCCAACCCCAGGCGTGCCCACGCCAGGTATCGCCACATCAAGTGTCCCTTTGCCAGGTGTCCCCACCCCAGGTGTTCCGGTGGCACCAGAGCCCCTCAGGGTGCCAGGTGTCCCCCAGTCCCCGCCGGTGCTCAGAGGGGACAGCAATGCCTGACGGGGGCAGAGGGGTGGGTGACACCCGTGGGCACGAGATGGCCCGGAAAGGGGACAGGAAGGGGACACGAGCAGGGACACGGTGCCAGCACTGCCTTATCCCAGTGGGGATAAGTGGGATGAGGACCTTGGTGAGCGGGGAGGGGCGTGTGGGGCCCAGGGGTGCGTGTGTGGGGTGGGTGCCGGTGTGTGTGCGCTGGGCTGTGCGCAGGGTCCCCACGGAGGGGGTGTCACCGCCTGTCCCCCCACCCCTGTGCCCCCCTCCCGCCTCCCGGGGGGGTTCAGAAGGGGCCGAGGCGGCGGCGGGGGAGTCGCCTCCGGTAACCGGGTGTTTATTGGGGCCGCGGGATACAGCCCGCGGGCGGCCGCATGCATGGCCGCTGGGGGGGGGGGCTCCCGCCGCCCCCTGCCCTATTTACAGCCTGCCACCCCCTGGGGACCTGCCACCCCCGGGGACCTGCCACTCCCCCGCGACACGCCACCCCGGGTGGGTGCCGGGCAGGGGTGGCACCGAAAGGGCACCCTTTGCCAGCAGAGAGTGGGTTCGGTGGGACCCCCCGGCGGTGCCCCCCCACCCCGGCTGTGCTTTCCAGGAGAGGTACCGGGGGGGGGAAAGGATGGGCAACCCCCAGGCTGGCACTGGGAAGGGGTTAACCCTAGACTGGGGGTGGGAATGTGCCCCATCCCCAGATAACGCCACATTCGGGGGGCCCCCAGCCCCCCGCACCCAAAATGTTCACCAGGTTCCATCACCACAACCAGTGCACCCCCGGCCGGGTGTTCCCAGGGGGCTGGCAGCACCCAAAACCCCCCGGGGTGCCACTGACGGGCCGAGGGGGTGCGGGCTGGGGGGCACAGCCCAGCGCCCGTGTCCGTGTGTCCATCCTGCTGCCCCCCAGGGATCCCCGTCCCAGGGTGCTGCGGGCCCTGGGTCCAGCCTGGGGAGGGGACACGGTGAGCAGCCCCCCCCCGGCATGTGGGACAAAGCAGCCGGAGCGCAGGGCACCGCCCCACGCCAGCCGGGGACACCCCCAAACCCTACCCGGGGGCACCCAGGGGGTGCCAGTCCCCCCCTCACCCATGCAGCACCTCGGCCCATGCCCGCAGCTCCCGCCCGGCCACCCCTCCCTGTCCCCAGGGAGCCGGGGGCCCCTTCAGTGTCCTGGCGAGGGGGACGCACACAGGGTGGGACCCTATTTTCCCGAGGGAGTCCGCTCCACGCCGTAGCGCAGGAGGTGCTGCAGGTCCGTGAGCGGCCGCGGGGTGCCCGGTGCCCGCGCTGCCCGGTGCCGCCCGTAGCCTCCCGCCGCCGCCTCGCCGCTGTTGAACGTGTGGTTCCTCTTGAGGTGCGCGCCGGGGCGCCCCGTGCCGTTGTTGGCGTTGAAGTTCAGCTGCTCGGGGTGCCAGGGCGGCCCCTCGGTAAAGTCTCCCCCCTCCCCGCTGGGTGCCGAGACCACCCGCCGGCGCTCGGGGCTGGGGTGCGGCGTCCCGCCGAAGTCGCCGTAGGAGCTGCGGGGCGGGCGGCGGGCGCCGGCGGGTGGGTGCTGCCGGGTGCGGGGACCCTCCTGAGGGTCCCGAGCCCAGTGCCCGTCACCTGAGGAGTCGCTGAGTTCGGCCTCCAGCTCCTGGTCCACCAGGATGGCGTGGCAGGCCAGGGGGATGCCCCGCGGCGGGCGGCCGGAGCCGCCGTGCCCCCGCCCGGCGCCCGCGGGGCCGGAGCCTCCAGGGTCCCGCAAAGCCGCGTTGATGATGTTGTGACTCTGCTCCCAGGTGCAGTTTTGGAGGGCGCCGGGGCAGCGTTTCTGCTGCAGCGGGGTTTGCTCCGGCGTGGGCAGCACCCCCGAGTCCAGGTCGTGCTGGGTGACCTTGCCCAGCTCCTTGGGCCACCCGTTGGGCATCAGCGGGGCCAGCAGGGCGCCGCGCGCCCGCCGCTCGCCCAGGCGGCTGACGCTGACCACCGACTCACTGTGCGCCAGGATCGTCTCCTTGTCCTTGCGCCGCGCCAGCTCCTTGCGGTCCCGGTGCCCGATGAACCAGCACACGCTGAAGCCGGAGATGACGGCGCCGATGACGAAGGCGGCGACGGAGGAGATGACCAGGAGATTCACCGACACCAGCCCGTCCGGCTCGTCCACGAAGCTCTCCGTCACCAGCCCTGGGGTTGGGGACACGTCAGGGCACTTGCAGGTGCCACCACCGCGTCCCCAGTCCTGGCCCCGCACTCACCCTCGCACTCGCCCAGGTGGGAGGTGCTGCCGCCGGCGATGTCCTGCTCGAAGGTCATCCTGGGGGCGCAAATTGAGGGGGGTCAGAGGGTCCCAAATGGCCTGGCAGAGTCTCCCAGCCCCCTTCAGGGGGTTTGTTGGGGTTCAGCGATGGGGGCTGCAGCACCCGGTGCACCCTGGGGACGCTGCTGTCCCCCCTGCATGTCCCCCAGGCCTGGCTGCGTTACCTGGGGCTGGGCTCCAGGAAGATGCAGGAGCCCTCGGCTGTCCAGCCGCAGTAGGGATCCCGGCTGCCGAGGCAGTTCCTGGCAGGGAGCAGAGATGTCAGGGCCAGCCCTGATAGGGGGGACACAACACCCCGGTCCCCCGAGACCCCCCGCTCTGCTCTGTGCCATGCCTCAGTTTCCCCAGCCGTGCTGAGCCCCGATCCCAGCACAAGGGTGAATTCCTGGGATGTGAGGTTATGCTCAGCCCTCTTTTCCCTGCACAGCCCCCCGGAGAGCCCAGGCCAGCCCCAGGCACTCACTTCATGCAGCCCGAGTGCTGCTGGCAGCGAGCCACAGGCACCCTGGCCACGCACGGGGGGAAGGCCAGCAGCAGCGAGCCCGCAGCCTTGTCCAGCTCCAGCCCCAGCAGCCGCCGCTCGTCCTCCGTGTCCCGGCCACACCTGGGGACAGGGCAGAGCTGTCAGAGCTCCACAGGGCCCTCACAGAGCCCGCCCCAGTCCAGAGATTTTCTCATCCGTTCTCCCCACCCTTGCATCCATCCATCCATCCATCCATCCATCCATCCATCCATCCATCCATCCATCCAGTCGAACACCTCACCCACCACTTTTTCCACCCCCTCTCCCCCCTCTGCCACCCTGGCACTCACCTCCCGGGCTGGTAGGTCTCAAACTCCTCCAGGAAGACGCTCTGGCTGCCGGGGGCGGCGGACGCGGCGCCGCGGGTGGCGTTGGGCAGGATGAGGAACTTGAGCACGGTGCCGGTGCTGGAGCCCAGGAACACCACGGTGTGGTTGCCCCACGGCCCCGCCGCGGTGTCCACCGCGATCCTGCGGAGCTGGTACCTGCGCGGGGGAGGGAGCAGTGCTGGGGTGTGGGGGAGCCCGGGTGTCCCCAGGGTGGGGGAAACTGGGGCAGGGTGAGGGACCCAGCCCGACAATCCCCACAACCCCATCTGCATGTCCCCAGTTCCAGCCCCACATCTCTGTCCCCATCCCCATCCCCCCATCCCCAGGTCCGTGTCCCCATTCCATGTCCCTGTCCCCATCCCCGCTCACGCCACGGCTGCCCTGCCGGCGGGAGGCTGCGGCCCGAGAGCTCCGCTTGATTAATTCCCCATCAAGCAGCAATTAAGGCAGATTTAATTAGGACGAGACAATCTTGACTGCAAAGTGTATGAGATTTATCAGCTCTCCCAGCGCTCCCAGTGCTGGCACAAACGTGGAAAGGCAGCACAGGAGGCTCTGGCCAGCCCCTTCCAGCCCTCCCAGTGCCCCCCAGCCCCCCCGGGCACCCACCGGGTCATGGTGCGGAGGATCCAGGGGGCGTTGCCCAGGGCCGGCACCGCCTCGTCCATCAGCGGGTGCGTCTTGACGAAGTTGAGGATCTCGTCGGGGAAGGCGCTGGAGGAGTTGTAGCGCATCCCCGGGGACGCGCAGCACCCGGGCCTGCGGCCACAGCGTGGCTCAGTGGCGCTGTCCCCAGCCTGTCCCCAGCCCCGCTGGTGGTGACCGTGGTTATTGTCACCATCCCTGCCCCCGTCCCCGCGGGTACTGGCCGCTGTCCCTGTCCCCAGCCCCGTTCCTTCCCGCAATCCCAGCCCTGTCCCCATCTCCACCACCCTGCTGCAGGCACCAGAGCTGCCCCTTCCTGTCCCCTCCCCGTCCCTCACCGTGGCTTTGGCACCATGTCCTCTGGCACAGGGGTCCAGATGGACTCGGGGGACTTCTGCTCCCGGAAGCGTCCCTCGAAGACGGCGGCCACCTGGGTCATGTCGAAGGCGCAGACGGCGGAGCCGGGGATGCTGTGGGGACACGGCTGTGGGGTGAGCACAGGGGGCCCCGGGATCCCAAATGGAAATGAGTGCAGAGCCTGTACAGAGCCCACCAGACCCACCCCAGACCTCTCATCCCAGATCCCAGTCAGGATCCAGCCTGGATTCCAGCCAGATCCCAGCTGGCTCCAGGCTCAGATCCCACCGAGCCCCGGGCAGGGCACAGGAGGCTCTGACCTGTTGGTGGGTGTGGAGAACACGGCCAGGACCACGGGGCGCCCGTCCAGCTCCAGGATGTCAGTCACAGCTTGGATGACGTTGAAGTAGAAGTGGGAGTCGCCCGGCACGGAGCAGTTGAGCCGGGCCTTGAGGAAGGACGTCCACTGCTTCTCCAGCACACGCTGCGAGCCCCCCCATGTCGTTCTTGCACACCCGGGCCACCCGTGACACCACCACCTGCGGGGGGGACACCGTCACCACCTGCCCCAAGGGCCGTCCCTGTGTCCCTGTCCCCACCCCGAGCGTCCCTGTGGCCATCACAGGATGGGTTGGGCTGGAAGGGAGCGCAGGGTTTTCCCGGCGGGGTGTGTCCCACCTTCTCCAGGTAGTTGAACTCCATGGCGATCTCCCGGAAGAAGAAGTAGACGTGGCTCCTCCACTCCACGGCGTGCACAAAGTAGGGCTCTGCGGGGACAGCGGGGTCAGGGCGGGGTCACAGGGGACACGGGACACGTGCTGGCACAGCCAAGGCGAGGGACACACCTTTGAACCACTTGGAGTCGTGTTTGACGGTGCGCAGGGTCGGGCTGTCCCCGAGGCTGCGGTAGATGACGGCGTCGATGGCCAGGAAATCCGTCACCGTGGCCGTGAAGAGCATCCCCCCTGCAGGGGACAGGGTGTCAGCGGGGCTGGGGGGCACCCTGCCCGCTGTGGCACTGGCAGTGCCACCACTGACCTGTGAACAGGGCCACGTTGGCGTGCTTGGGGTCGTAGGGACACCGGGCCATGCCGCTGATGTTGTCCCCGACGGGCTCCAGCGTGTCCATCTGGAGGGGTGACAGGGGACATGAGGACACAGCCGGGCACGGGGGGGACCCGGGGTCCCCATCCCGAGGGGGGCTCAGGCTGGAGCTGGCACAGACAGGGTTAAAGGTGTTGATGCTGCAGCTCCTTCCCATGGGTGTCCCCTCCTTCCCTGACCCCAAAACACTTCCCATGGGTGTCCCCTCCTTCCTTGACCCCAAAACCCTTCCCATGGGTGTCCCCTCCTTCCCTGAGCCCAAACCCTTCCCATGGGTGTCCCCTCCTTCCCTGAGCCCAAACCCCACCTCCCTGACCCCAAACCCCCCCTCCCCCACGGGGTCCCCTCTGGGGGGCTCACGCTGTAGTTGGCGCAGACGGGGTTGAAGGCGTTGGTGCCACAGACGAAGAGGAGGCTCTCGTTCCTCACCAGCAGCACCTTGACGAAATTTCGGCACTCTGCCTGTGCAGGGAGAGGGGACCGTCACCCTCAGCACCCCAAACCCCCCCACCCCATCCCACCCCACCCAGGACCACATTACTGTGAGGGGAGGGCTTGGGGTCGCTGTTCTCGCCCCAGAACTGCATTTGTGGGAGCTGGGAATGGGATTTCTGGCCCCCAATAATCAGCTACAAATCAAATTAACCAAGCGGCCAATAAATCAGAGACACAACTGGCAGGGAGTGAGGCGGTGGCACTGGGCGGGGACAGGGTGTGACACGGTCACAGAGGGTGCTCAGCCCCCCCGGGGGTCCCCAGGGGTGCAGATCCCCCCGCCCGTACCTCGTGCTTGCCCTTCATGCGGCAGATGCTGATGTCGTGCTGGTTCGAGCGCCACGTCAGCTTCTGGGGGGGGGAAACCAGTGTGAGGACAGGGAGAAGCCAGCAGCACCCCTGAGACACCCCTGAGGCCCCTCAGGGCGCCCCGGGACCCCCAGCACCCCTGAGACCCCCCAGCACCCCCGGGACCCCCCGCACTCACCCGGTGGTAGCGCAGCTCAGCGGCCCCGCTGGGCTCCAGGCTGACCCGATAGACGTTGTCCCTGGGGAGGGGGACACGAGTGTCACCACCCCCAGCTGGGATGAGCCCCCCAGTGTTGGGGGTACAGGATCCAACCCCACCTCCCCTCCCGGGAAGGTTTGGGGTGCTGGTACCAATGAACCCCCTCGATGCCCCTCGGCAGATTTGGGGTGCCCCGGGAGGCAGTGGGGTTTCCCAGCCAAGGGAGGGGTGGGTGTGGGATGGGAGGATTTTGGGGTGCCGGGTGCAGACCTGTCCCCGATGAAGAGGGTCCTGTTGACCTTGAGGATGCGCTGGATGTTGAGGCGCTGGGTGACCCCCCCCTCGGGCCCCCCCGGGCGGGCGGTGCCGTGCCCCACGAACACGGGGTAGTGCTTCACATCTGGGGGGTCACACGGGGGGTCACACGGGGCCGGGCACCCCCACACAGCCCAGGTGACCCCCACACCCAGCCCGGCCCAGGGAGGCACCTCCCTCCTGCCTCCAGCCCAAAATTCCCCCCTAGCGTGCCCCCCGCCTGCCTTAACCCCAAAATACCCCAGAGCCCCTCCCGCAGGTGCCCCCAAAATTACCCAAGGCCCAGCCCTGCCCACGGGTGGTTCTGTCTTATCTTCATCCCAAAAACCTCCTTTGGGTGCCCCCTCCTGCCTTCACCCCAAATCACCCCAAACCCCCTCCCTTTCCATGCCAGGCCGTGCCCCCGAGCCCCCCAGCCCCGGGTGGGCACTCACAGTCCGGGGGGGCCACGGCGATGGGCCCGGGCTCCTCGGGGAAGGTGCCCCTCGCCGTCCTCTCGGCCGCCAGCAGCAGCAGCAGCACCAGGGGGACGCGGGGTGGGGGTGCCATGGCGACCCCCGCCCTGGGTGGGCACCCACCGCACCTGCGGGCACGGGCAGAGCTGGGAGGGGCAGCACCCAGCGGGGTGACCCCCCGGAGCACCCCAAACCCTCCCTGTCCCTGGGGATTGGGGCCACGCTGGCGCTTTGTCACCAGCAGCACGTGGGGAAGCCACTGCTGGTGACAGGGCAGGGCTGGGGACTTGGGGACAGGAGGATGAGACACCTGAGCATGGGGACACCTGGACAGGGGGACACCTGGACAGGGGGACATGGGGACACGAGCTTGTGGGGACAAGAGGGAAGCCAGAGAGGCTCTTCTCCCTCCCAAAACGCCACCGGGATGTCTTGGAAAATCTCCGGGGACATTTCCGAGTGTCACAGCACCCCCCAACCAGACACCCCCGGTGCCACCGCCACTGTCCCCACACCGCGCTGGGCCACCACCGCCACCCTGCCCCCCGCCCCCGAGAGGCTGCGTAATTAGCAGCCGGGCAGGGAATTAATTGATCGTTAATTCCATGGGAACAGGGAGCGGGAGCGGTCGAAGCGGCGCCTCCCCCCCCCGGGGACCGAGCACGGGTGACATTGTGTGGGGTGGGGGTCACGGGCCGGGACACCGGGCGGTGCCAGCGGGGGGCGCGTCCCCAACCCCTCCGCGGTGTCACCGGCCCGGGGTGAGACCCGGCACTGTCCCCACGGCCCCGGGGACATCCGACCCCGACCCTGCTGTGTCACAGCCCCGGGCAGGAGGTGACCCCGGTGGGACCTGACCCTGGTGTCACTGCCCCTGGGGACAACTGAGCCCATCCTCAGGGTGTCACCGCCCCTGGGACACCCAGCCGTGTCCCCGCTATCTCAGGGACATCCAAACCTGTCCCCGCAGTGCCACAGCTCCCAGTGCCACCCAGCTTTGTCCCCACGGTGCCCCAACAAGCGGGAAATGAGCGGTTTGTCACACAGCGGCGCCCGAAAGCCACCAAGCGCCGCGGAGAGCAAGGGGGAACCCCAAAAAAAACCCCCGGGGAAGAGCTCGGTGTCCAGCGGCCACCTGGGGCCCCGCCCGGGCCGGGGGAGGGGGTTTGGGTGCCGGGGGGACTCTGTGCCTGCCTCGGGAGCCTGCGACCCCGAGCGGGGGGTGCGGTGTCACCGTCCCCAGCGCGGTGACAGCAGCGGGCGCAGGGTAACCGGAGCCTCCGGCGCCATAAATGCCAGCGATTGTGCGGGAAAAGAAAAGAAAAGGCAGCGGGAAGAGCGGGGCACGGGGAGGGGGGGCGCGGCGGGGAGGGGGACACGGCAGCAGGGGGGTGACAAACAGGGAGCCATTCACGGCCCCCGTGTGTGTCCCCAGCGCGGCCCTGGGGAAACTGAGGCAGTGGCTGGAGGGGGGGTGTGTGCCCGGATAGAGGGGGGGGTCTCCACTTGGGTATCTCCCACACGGAGCGGGTGAACACCTCGCGCATGTCCCTTGTCCCTGTCGCTGCTCCGTGCCTCAGTTTCCCCATCCCAGAGCACGTTCAGCTCTCACCCCGCACATTCAAAGTTTTGGGGGGCGGGAGGAGATGTTTGACCTGTCCCACCCCCCCTCAGCATTTCGGCGACCCCCGAGATGGGGGAATGGGGCAGGAAGGGGAGGCAGCCCCCTCTCGCTGCAGTTCCCAGGGGCTCTGAGCGCTCTGATCCCACAGAGGAGGGGTGTCCCTGCTGGGGGGGGCACTCTGTCCCCCCTTCCCGTCCCTTCCCGGGGGGGCAGCCCTTCCCTGTGGCATCTTCCCCCCCCGCCCCCCAGAGCCGCGCTCTGCCCACCTGAGCTGCTCCGGCCGCCTCCGCCGCGGGCTCGATGTCACCACAGTGTCACCACTGTCCCCTCCGCCCGCAGGGGGGTCCCATACCCACACCCCCTCTCCAGGGTGGGCACCCCCTCGCCAGGACGCCCCGGCGGCGCTGGGGGCTCCGAGAGCTCTCAGCTGTCACATCAACCCCCCGCGACCCCCAGGGAAGGGGGCCCGCGCCCCCCGCCCGCGCCAGGTGGGAAGGTAGGGCTGGGTGATGTCACCGTAACCGGAGCCACCAAACCCCCCCACCCTGGCAGCTGTCACCGCAGCCGGGGACCCGGGGGGGCACCCGTGGGACCCCCGAGAGGCACCGCGGTGTCCCCGCGAGAAAGAACCGGCATGGAGCCACCGGTGAGACCCCCCCCGGACACAGAGCGGGGACAGCGGGGTCCCCCCGGCCTCACCGGGACCCCCCGGCCTCATAAAGGACGGGGAAAGAACGGGGGACACACCGAGATTGGGGGGTGACACCAAAAAGGGAGGGACACCAGGAAAGGGGGGCACACACTGGGAAATACGGGGGACAGTGGGAAAGGGGGGGCGGTAGAAAAGGGAGGACAGAGAGAGAGGGGGACACACCGGAGAATGGGGGGGACATTGGGAAGGGGAGAGCCTGGGGAGAGGGGGGACTCCCTGAGGAATGGGGGGGACATTGGGAAGGGGCGGGGGGACACCCTGAGGAATGGGGGGTGGGAAAGGCAGAGGACACCAACAATGAAATCCCGCCAAACACAACTTTTTGGAAATCCCGTCCCTGGGACAATCTCAATATCCACATCCCATTCCATCGGTTTAATGCCGGATTTGGGGTCATTTCCTCCAGAAGGCGCCCAACGCCAACCAAAAATTAGTAATTAGTTACGCTAATGAGGCTTTACACAGCCCCCCCCCCCCCCACAAGCTCCAGCCCCCCAAAATGTGCCCTTGCCCCGTGGGATCACACAATGCCGCCCCCATTGCCACAGAGGGGTTTGGGGGTCACCAGCAGTGCCCCCCCAGCCGCCACAGGGACCCCCCCAATCCCAGCTGCTGCCGCCGCCGGGGCTGGGGGGCTGAGCCCCCCCCGGGTTTCCGTTCCGGGCCCGGTTCAGATGGCAGAGCCAGGAAGCAGCTGTCCCCACGGCAGGGACGGAGCAAATGTCACCCCGGCCACCTGGCACCGCTCGCTGGCCTTGTCCCTGTCCCTGTCCCTGTCCCCGGCTCCTGCCCTGGGTCCCCCCCTTCCCAAGCGACCCCTCCCGGGGGGGCCACACCGGCACCCCCAGAGCTGTGGAGGTGCCGAGAGAACGGGGGAACACCAGCACAGGGGGGTCCCCGCGTGGGTGACAGCGATGGGGGGGTCACCGTGGTGCCGGGGGGGACACACAGCACCCACCATTTACCTTGGCGCTTCCACGGCCCCGCCGGCGACTCAAATGTCCCCCGGGCCTCCCGCTCCGGTTACCGGCTCCGCTTACAGCTGCCGTTTATAGCCCCGGGCCTGTCCCTTGTTCCTTGTCCCTTGTTCCTTGTCCCTTGTCCCTGTCCCCTCCCCATCGCCCACCGGGTGGGGACACAGGCGTCCGAGCCCCCCACAACCCACCAAGGGCACCGGGGATGTTGGGGACCCCGCGGTCACCTTGGGTGGCTTTGTCACCCGCCGTGGGTGCCCAGAGGTGGCCCCGGTTGCCGGGTGCCCCCTCGGTACCCCCCGGGTGACACCCATGGGTGCCCCGACACGTCCCTCGTCCCTCCCGGCACGCCGGCGGCGCTGGTGGCCGGCCAGAGCCGCAGGGTGATTTGCATATTAAATACGGGCTCATCTGCATATTAAGGACGGTTTCCTAGCGAGGAGGATCGCGCGTCACGCCGAAATAAACTCCGGGGAGGGGGGCGACAGAGGCAGCGCTGTGTGACCCCCTCCCAATTCACAGCCCTTGTCCCCTGTTGTCCCTCCATTTCACAGACTTTGTCCCCTTGTCCCCCCCTCTCAGTTCCAGGGGACACGATCCTCCCGTCCCGCTGGTGTCCCCAAGCCACCCGTCCCTACCCACACACATCCCCCCAAAACCCCGCTTGTCCCCAAAGGGGCACATCCCTGCCCCTCCCGTCCCATCAAATGTCCATTTCCCTCATCCCCCTCATCCCCAAAGCCCCTCATGTCCCCTTGTCCCCAAAGGCACTCACCCCGCTGCTCCTGTGCCACCCCAGGGGCTCCGTGCCCTGGCGGGGTCCCCTGGGTCTCAGCCTGTCCCCCCTCTTCGGTGCCCGCATGGCCCCGGGGCCGGGACAGGAGCAGCTCCGGCTGCCCCGTCACCGCCCCCGGCCTCGTGCCTCAGTTCCCCTTCGGCGCGGGAAGAGGGAACCCCCAGTTCCTGCCCCGAGCCTGGGCACCGCCCTGGGAACCCCCACGCAATCCCTGCCAGTCCCGGGATGGCACCTCCCCCGCCCCCGGGGATCCCTGTCCCCAGAGATTCCTGTCCCGCTATGCATCCCTGTCCCCAGGGTGTGCCTTCCCTAGTGTCCCCTTCCCCAGAGCGTCCCCTTCCCCCGAGCGTCCCCTTCCCCCGAGTGTCCCCTTCCCCGCGGATCCCCGTCCCCGTGGGTGACCCCGAGCAGCCAGAGGGACGCCAGCTCCATCCCACAGGAGACCCCACAGCAACACCTGCGGTGTTTACATCCGGCTCCAGCAGGAACCCTGCAATTACCTGCCAGGACACGGAGCCCCGGCATTCCCGGGATGGGAGGCTGCTGAACACACCCGCACCACCCACTGACACCCCAAAAACACCCCAAAACCAGCCGAGCCCTCACAGAGCAGCCCCACAATGACAACCCACCGATCCCAGAGCCAGAGGAGCCGAGGGAGGCTCAGGGGGGTTGGGACCGAGGGTCAGCCCCGCAGCCAGGTCGGTTTTAAGCCCTAGTAAAGGCGGGTTGTGGGTTCTGGGGGTTTGTTGACATTCGGGTCCCCCCTCCCCGTGTGAGCTACGCTGCTCCCGTCGGGAAAACGGGGCTGTTCCAACCCTCCAGGCCCAGAACTGGCACTTCCCGCTCAGATTACCTTCAAACTCTTGTTTTAAATAAGGTAAATATCTGCTGAGTTCTACGGGGCAGAGAGGGGCTGGGGGTGGCACCTCAGTGTCACCTCAGCGTCACCGTAGCCCCGCCATCCCTGCATTCTGCTGTCCCCAAGGTGGTGGTGGCCCTGGAGGTGGCACTAAGGGTTCCACCTTCCCCCCTGGAGCCACCCAGCTCCCAGGAGCACCAGGGATGGGGACACGGAGGGGACACGGAGGGGACAGGAGCCACGGCCACCCTCAGCAAACCTCCTCCCGCCCCCACCGGTGTGCCCAGAGGGTGACAAAGTGACAAGTGGCTTCCGGTGCCAAGGTGTGGGTGACAGCACGTGAGCCTCGCCCTGCTGCCGCCTCCTCCTGGCCGGCGCCATTCTCTCCATCCCGCTCTCCGTTTCGGGAGTGTCCCTGTCGTGCCTGGGGACAGGGGGGAGCTTTGGGGGGTGACACCAACACCCCCCCACCCCCCTGAGCCCCACGGGAGCTGTGGGATGCCTGGAGCCGGGATGGGTGCTGGGACTGCAGGGTGGAGCGTGGGATGAGGAGTGGGATGCAGGATGTGCAGATGGAATATGGGATGTGGGATGTGGGATGTGGGATGTGGGCTGGGATGCAGGGTGGAGGATGGGATGGAGGATGAGATGCAAGATGCAGGACGGGATGCGGGATGGGATGTGGGATGCAGAATGGGATGCAGGACGGGCTGTGAGATGCGGGATGGGATGTGGGATGCAGAATGGGATGCAGGATGGGATGCAGGACGGGCTGTGAGATGCAGGATGGGATGTGGGATGCAGGATGGGATGCAGGACGGGCTGTGAGATGCAGGATGGGATGCAGGACGGGATGCAGGACGGGCTGTGAGATGCAGGATGGGATGTGGGATGCAGGATGGGATGCAGGACGGGCTGTGAGATGCAGGATAGGATGCAGGATGGGATGCAGGACGGGCTGTGAGATGCAGGATGGGATGTGGGATGCAGGATGGGATGCAGGACGGGCTGTGAGATGCAGGATGGGATGTGGGATGCAGGATGGGATGCAGGACGGGCTGTGAGATGCAGGACGGGCTGTGAGATGCAGGATGGGATGCAGGATGGGATGCAGGACGGGCTGTGGATGCCAGCAGCGCGCAGAACAAAGGGCCATTGTTCCCAGCGCCGCCTCCGCGCTGCCGCCTCGCCGGAAGGTCCGAGCGGCCTCACCGCCCTCGGAGCTGCTCCTTGTTCTCCCGGCACAGCCCGCGGCCACCGCTGCCACCGCCACCGCCACTGTCACTGTCACTGTCACCCCCGCCGCCATCACCGGCGCAGCTTCCCAGGCACCAGCGCCCAAAGCCTCAGGGCAGGACGGTGTCCCTGTCCCCTGCCAGGTGTGCCAGGTGTGCCAGGTGCCATCTGTGCCAGAGGGGGCTGTGCGCGGGGTGTCACGTGCGTGCGGGGGGTGTCACCGTGTGCCATGTGTGCAGGTGTCGGCGTGTACAGCAGGTGTCACACGTGTCACATGTCCCTCTGTGCCGGTGTGTGTGCACCAGGTGTGCGTGTGCAGGGGCTGGCACAGGGTGACACACATGTGCAGGAATGCGGGCACCAGCTGGCGCCTGTGTGTGGCGGCATGTGAGCACCGGGTGGCACTGGTGTGTGCATGGGGTGGCACCTGTGTGTCTGTGTGTGGGGTGTCACACATGTGCAGGTGTTCATGGATGCCACACACGTGCGCAGGTGTTCATGGATGTCACACACATGTGCAGGTGTGTTCATGGATGTCACACATGTGCAGGTGTTCATGGATGTCACACACATGTGCAGGTGTTCATGGATGCCACACACGTGTGCAGGTGTTCATGGATGTCACACACATGTGCAGGTGTGTTCATGGATGTCACACACACGCGCAGGTGTGTTCATGGGTGTCACACACGTGTGCAGGTGTGTTCATGGGTGTCACACACACGTGCAGGTGTGTTCATGGGTGTCACACACGTGTGCAGGTGTATTCATGGGTGTCACACGAGCCAGGCGTGTGCTGGCACACGCGTGACCAGGGCTGTGCACACAGGGCTGGCACGAGGGACTGAGCACAGCCCCGGTTATTTTGGGCACATGGCAAGGATGGATCCCAGCTCCCAAAGCTCCACCTTGACACTTCCTCATTTCCCGGCGCTTTATCTGAGCGCTCCCGGCGGGAGGTGACGGATGTGGCGGTGAGAGGAGCCCGCGATTCTCCCCCCGCTCGAGTTGGGGCCGGATCCGCCTCTCGGGGGGACCCGCGGGTGCTGCCACCGCTGCCTCGTCCCACCCCACCCTCTTCCATCCCCCTGGGGCTGCTCCCAGCGCTGCCTCCCTCCCGTCCTGCTCCCTGCTCCGTGCCTCAGTTTCCCCTCCAGAGCCCCCCGCAGGCTCTCGCAGCCCCCACGGTCCCTCCCGCAGCCGCCGCTCCCCCGGGCCCACCGTATCCCCCCCCGTGTCCCTCCTCGATCCCTCGGCGCCAAACCCGGCGCTGAGCTCGGCCGCGCTGCCGGGTTTGATGGGATTATCCCGGCGGGCGGGATTACACGGGGAAGAGTGAGGATTAGCCACGGCGCATCGGCACGACACCGCCACAGCCACCGGCACCGGCACAGCCACCGGCACCGGCACAGCCATCGCCACAGCCACCGGCATCGGCACCGGCACAGCCACCGGCACCGCCACAGCCACCGGCACCGCCACGCCACAGCCACAGCCACAGCCACAGCCACAGCCACAGCCACAGCCACAGCCACAGCCACTCCGCCCCAACTGGGCTGAACTGGGAGCAACTGGAGCCCAGGTTGACACCGAGCCCCAGCGCGGGGCTCCCCCGGGACCGGCGGCTTCAGTAGCCGCTGTTTAATTAACCGGCTGCTGGGAGCCGGCACAAAGAGGCGAGAGGGATCTCTTTATCTCCCCCCCACACACCTATTTTTTTATTTTTTTAATATGACAAAATTGTAATTAAATAGGGAGTAAAATCCCGTTAGAACACGGCGGCCCCTCTAGGATCCCCACTGTGCCAGCCCACCGCTCTTCCTGTCCCCCCGCTTCTCTCAGGGAACCCAACCCCTCATTCCCCTTTTGGGGAACACCACCAAAGCCTGGAGCTCCCTGGGCTCGGCTGGAGGGTCCCCAAGGCCATCGTGTCCCGTTTGCCGCTGGGCCGGGCGCTGCCGAGGGTACCGGGGGTGCCCAGCTCCGGCTCCGTCCCGTTGGCAGCTGCCGGGAGCCGGTGGCGATCCGGCGGTGCCGGCGGCGATGGGAGCGCTCAGGTACGGCAGGAACAGCTCCCAGATGGAGCCGGGGCTGCTCCTGCTTTTCTTCACTTCTGTTGATGTCGCCGAAACCGCCGGATGCCACCACAGGGAAGCCATCCCGGCTGCCCAGCGGCCTGGCACAGCCTGGCACAGCCTGGCACAGCCAGGGACCCCGGCACGGGGGAGGCACCGGCGGGGAAAAGGCGCCCTGGGGTCGGTTCCTGGTGGGACAAACCCCGGGCCGAGCCGGGACCGGCCCCGGCGCGGGAGGGGCTCCAAGGGCCCGGCGCAGCTCAGCCCACTGAAAAATTAAATTGCATCCAAACTGGCAGGTTTAATTAAAAATATTCCAGCTCGTCTAGGGATACAAACCGCATCCGGCACTGCAGCAGGGATCCGCATCCAGCTCCGGTGCTGGCGAGCAGGGCCCCGCGGCCCGGCCGTGCCCCGGCACCGCGCTGGGACTGCTGCTGCCAGCGCGGGACTTACTGGTTTAACTGGGAACCGAAACGTCGCCCGCAGCGTGCAGCGGCTACAGGGCCGAGGGGACAGGGACACCCAGCCCTGTCACTGCCCTGTCCCGTGGCTGGGGCTCCTGGTGGGGCTGGAAGGGACACAGAGCCAGCAGGGCCTGGTCCGGGGGGAGCACGGGGGGTCCCTGCAGCCCCCCCGGGACAGCCCTGCCCTGGGGGCTCCTGTGCTGAGCTGGGCCAGCTCCCTTTGTGGTGGGAATGGCACCAAAACCACCGGGGGGTTCTTGGGAGAGGAACCGGCACTGCTGGGGGGACCGAGCTGCCCCCGACACCCCCAGAAATGAAACCGACACCCCCAGAGCTGAACCCGAACCCCCAGAGCTGAACCCCGAACCCCCAGAGCTGAACCCGAGCCCCGGTCCCACCTCCTGTCCCCCCACGCACAGCAGCTCCCCAGTGCAGCCACGTGCCCCGGTGACAGTGGTGACCCAGTTCCCGTGTCACCCCCGGGACGCTGCAGAAGGGGCTCTGGGGCCGCGCTCAGCACCCCGGGAGGCGCCGGGATGCGACCCCAACACCCGGCGGGGACACGGCCAGCACCCCTGGGGTGTGATGGGGGACACAGTGACAGGGGGACACATGGCACCTGGCACCCCGGGACGGACCCTGGGCCAGCCAGAGCTGCCCTCGATGTCATTCTGTGGGGTAAACTGCTGGGGGGGGCACACAGAGGGGCCCCCCAAACCAAGACAAACCCTCCCAAGGCTGTGTCTGTGGGACAGGAGCTCAGCCGGCCCCTACCCCCTCCCCGCGACCCCTGGAGCCGGACCCGGCCCTGCCGGACCCAGAGGGACTGAGGGGGGGACCGAGGGGGGGACCCGGGGGGGACACGGGGGTGCCACAAGTGCCATTATCACCCCCCACCTCTCCCAGGCAAGCAGAAGTGGGTGCCCCCCGTGTGGTCACTCACGGCAGGTTTCTGACCCCCCCCCGCACCCCAGGGATTGGGGGTCCTCTCTGCAACCCCCCCCAGCTCACGGCCTGGCTTGGCAGAGGGAAACTGAGGCACGGCAGGAAGCGGAGCTCACCCAAGGTCACCCCGTGCCGACGGCACAGCCCCGTGGGCAGCCCCCCCCTCCCAGCTCTAATGGGGGTGCTGGGCCCCCTCCCCAAAATCCTTGGACAGGGACAGGGCTCCCCACTCCCCTCTGCCCCATGGGGGGGTTTGGGGGGGTTTGGGTTGTCCCAGTCCCCCCGACTGCTGTGGGTGATGTGGGACGATGGAGGTCAGTCTGGGGGAGGGGCGGGGGGGTTTGCTGGGGTCTGGGGGTGCCCGGGGCACCCCAAGTGAGGGCGACAGGGAGGATTGGGGTCAGACGAAGCACCCCCAGCCGCGGTATTTTAGGGCTCCCCCTCGCCAAATCTGCGTACGGTGCAGGGGTGCCGAACCCCGAAAAGGGGAACGGAGCCCCCCCAGCCTGGCAGGCGGTGCCTGAACGGCCCCCCCCGGCCCTGCCCCGACACCCCCCCATGCACGGCGGGTCCCCCACTTCTGCCGGGTGCTCCCCCAAGCCTTGTTCCCACCAAGTTACAGCCCCGAGACAGAGCCAGGCACCCCCAGCATTTGTGGGCGCTCTGACCCCCACCCAGCCCTGCGGGATTATTTGAGGGGGGGCACAACCACCCAGCGCCCCCCCAGGCTGAGCCTCGCCGCTCCCCCCTGCCCTTCTGGGGGCTGCATTGGCCGGACCCCCCCGTTTTAGTCTCGCTGCCTCCCCAGACCAGCAGAGGCTGCCCGAGGTGGGGGACACAGACCAGCCCCTCCTTTTCTCACCCCCCCCCCCCCGAAAAAAATAACAACAAGCCCTGGCTGCTTCCCAAAGAAGCAGCGGAGGCAAAACGGAGCCCGACGAAGCAGAGACCCCCCCCCATCCCATCCCCATCCTCATCCCCATCCCCATCCTCATCCCCATCCCCATCCTCATCCCCATCCCCATCCTCATCCTCCCAGCCCGGCGCGGGGGGGCTCCGTATCCCGCGCCCATCGCCGTGTCCCGGGGCTGGGGGGGGCTCGGGGTGCCGGTCCGGGGGGCTGATGGGTGGGAGGGGGGCGTGGGAGGGATGGGGGGTGGGACTGGGTGCTGGGTGGAGGGGGGGGCTCAAGGGTGCTGGGGGCTGTGGGGTGCTGGGATGGGGAGAGGGGAGCGGGATCGGGGCGCTGGGGGCTTGGGGGGAACCAGGGTGCTGGGGGGACACATCGGGGTGCGGGGGGAGCAGGGGTGCGGGGTGGGGGCATGAGGTTGCGGGATCAGGATGCGGAGAGGGTCTCCGGGGTGCCGAGGGGGGGCTGGGGGTGCGGGGTGAGGGTGCCGGGATGCTCGCGGGGTGCCGGGCTGGGCTGGGGGTGCGGGCTGGAGATGGGAGGCACGGCAGAGAGCTGGGGGGGGAAGAATTGGGGTGCGGGTGGGACCCCCAGTAGTGCCGGGGTGGGGATGGCGATGTGGGATGGAGGTGCTGGGGGGGCAGCGGTGCGGGGGGCTCAGGCTGCACGGAGAGGGGACAGAGGGGTGCGGGTTGGGGGGCGCGGGGGGGCCCCTCCAGCCCGTGACCCTTCAAGGTTCCGCCCGCTCCGCTAACAAAAGCGCCGCTTCCCAATGCAGCAGCGGCGGCGGCGGGAGGGGGAGGGCTGGGGGGGGGCACCCCCTTTTCTCCCTTCCCCCCCACCCCAGGAGGGGCAACGGATGGAGGAGGAGGAGGAAAAAACCGGGACGGGACCGCATCGGGAGGGGGGGGGGGGGGGGGGGCACCGGCCGCGCTCTTACCTCGCCTTCCCGGGGGGGTCCGGGGGGGCTCGGGGCACCGCGCACCTGCGGCAGCGGCAGCGCTCGGCCCGGCCCCGCTCGGCTCCGCTCGGCCGCGCCGGGAGCGCCGGTACCGGGGCCGGGCGGGGCGGGGCCGCGGGGGGGGCGGGGGGCCGGGGCCGGGCCCGCCCGGTGGCTGCGGCGGTACCGGGGCCGCTCCGGCAGCAGCGGCGATGGAGGAGCCGCCGCCGCCGCCGCCGCCGGCGCTCCCGGAGCGGCTGCGCCCCCCGCCCTGCCCCCGCCCCGGGGAGGCGGCTCGGCCCGGCCCGGCCCCCGGGCCCCCCGCCCCCGGCGGGGAGGGGAGGGGGCAGCGCTGGGGGAGCCAGCCCCGCCCGCCTCGCCCCCCCCCCGAGAAGGGGCAGCGCTTTCCCCCCGCATTCCCGGACACTGGCACGGGTGGGACCGGCCCCCCTCGTCCCCTCCATCGGTTTCGCCCATCCCGGGCGCCGGGAGGGGCTGGGATTGATCCCCCCGTCTCCTGTCCCGGTTTCCCTCCATCCTCGGCACGAAGAGGGGTTCAGACCGAGCCCCCCCATCCTCTGCCTCCGTTTTCCCCATCCCTGGCACCAAGTGGGAATGAGGCCGACCCTCTCCGCCTCTTGCCTCAGTTTCCCGAATTTCCCGTCCCGGTGAAGAGCTGGGACCCCATTTTCCCGCAGCCTCGAAGCTGATTCCCCTTCATCCCTGTCCCCAGGCCGAACCCCCTCCCTTGGTGTGTGGCCCCCATCCCCTGCCTCAGTTTCCCACGGGTGCTGCCCATCCCGGGGGCAGGGGGTGACACACAGGGTGGGGGCCTGGCCCGGCCTTACTTTTCTTGCTTTGTCCCAGCTGTTTTAGCCTGAAAAACCCCAAATCGGGGTAAAAGCCTGTCCGGGTGCCCCGAGCTGCCCCCAGGCCCAGCCGCCCCGGCGAGCAGGAGGTTCGGGCAGTGATTCACCTTTCCTGCATCCCTCCGGTCCCGGTTCCCAGGGCAGGGAGGGGACGGCCACCCCCGGGGGGGACACTGACGGAAGGGGGGTCTCCAGGGGAAGGAAACACAGCCATGACTCAGCGCCTGAATCACCGTCCCCAGGGGGACAGCGAGGGGACACCGCGAGCCCCTTGACCCGTTCACACAGCCCGGGCCCTGCGCCCGCCCAGCTCGGGTTCATTACGGCTAATTAATCAACCCTCCTCGGAATGAATTCCTGCAAGCACCGTCCAGAGGCGTTCTGCTGAACACCAGTACCATCCTCGGGCTCCCCGAAATCCCACGGGTATCCCCTGGCACCCCAACATCGCATGGCACCTGGACATCCCCCAGTCCCTCGCCACCCCACATCGTCCCGTGATACCCGAATACCCCACGGCACCCTAATACCCAGTGGCACCCTAATACCCAGTGGCACCCTAATACCCAGTGCCACCCCAATGCCCAGTGCCACCCGAATATCCCAGGTGACCCCGACACCCCGCGGCCGCGGCGGTCCCAGGACTCCTCCCGGGCAGGAATTTTGGCCGGCGGTTTGGAAAACAGAGGCCCTGGGAGGGCTCTTCCCATCCGCAGCCTCCAGATCGGGATTTATTCCCGGATTTGGGGATTTGTGTGACCTTTAAGGGAACAGCGCGCGCGGCGCAGCAGGCGATGGGCTCGGCTGAGTCCCGCAGCCACTGGTGCGATGAGCGGGGCCGGTCTCGGCCGCGGGAGGGTGCGATGGGGGGCTGGGTTGGGGGCAGGGTCAGGGTCAGGGTCAGGGGTGTGTCCCCCCTCCCCGCCCCTGCCCCGCCGGCCTCGTGCATCCCGAGCACGCGGGGTGCGAGCCGCGACCCCCGGCCTGTCCCGGCACGCCTCGGCACGGCACGAGATCACAACGCTCCCCCCGCCCCCCCGCGCCCTGCTGGGGCCCTGGCAGGGGTTTTGGGGAGCGGTGTCTTCACAGCCCCCCCGTCTGCGCTGGCAGAGCCCCCACCCAGACGATGATGGACCCTGAGGGGGGGGTGTGGGGGGCAGGAGCCCCAAACCCGGGGGATCCTGGCACGGCAGCCCCGCCCTCCCTGGCAGAGCCCCTGGATCAGAACCCCGGGGCGTTCCCCTCCCTGTGGGAGTGTGTGTGGCTGTGCACACGCGTGTGTCCATGTGTTTGTGCCTGTGTACGTGTGTGTGTCTGTCTGTGTGTCCATCCATGTGTGTGCCCATTCATGTGTGTGTGTGTGTCCGTGTGTCTATCCATGTGTGTGTCCATCCATATGTGTGTGTGTGGCTGTGCACACGCGTGTGTCCATGTGTTTGTGCCTGTGTACATGCATGTGTCTGTCTGTGTGTCCATCCATGTGTGTGTCCATCCATGTGTGTGTGTCTGTGTGTCCATCCATGTGTGTGTGTCCATCCATCCATGTGTGTCCATCCTTCTGTCCATCCATGTCTGTGTGTGCCCGTCTGTGTGTCCATCCATGTGTGTGTCCATCCATGTGTGTGTGTGGCCGTGCACACACGTGTGTCCATGTCTTTGCACCCGTGCACATGTCTGTGTCTGTCTGTGTGTCCACCCGTGTGTGTGTCCATCCATCCATGTGTGTCCATCCTTCTGTCCATCCATGTGTCCATCCATGTCTGTGTCCATGTGTCCATCCTTTATCCATCCTTTGTCCATGCTTTGTCCATCCCTGTGTCCATCCACGTGTCCATCCGTGCCCATCCATGTGTCCATCCATGTGTCCATCCATGTCTGTGTCCATGTGTCCATGTGTCCATGTGTCCATCCTTTGTCCCTCCGTATGTCCATCCATGTGCCCCACCCCGCCCGCTCTCCCGGCCGCCCCCCGGTCCCCGCAGAGCCCCCTCCCGCTCCCCGCTGTCCCCTCGCTGTCCCCGCAGCTGCCGCAGCCCCCCCGGGCCCCCGGTCCCCCCGCAGCTGCCGCCGGCCGTGCCGGGGCCGGCCCTTCCCGGCGCGCGGGCGCTCGGGGAGGAAGAGTGGTAATTAAGTTAATTTGCACATGCAAATCATCCGCAGTTGGAATCTGTTAATTTTATAATTCGATGTTTAATGTACATATCTGCTGTGTTTTCCCAGGCAGAAACCCAACATTTTCTGGGTGCTAACGACGGGGCCGTGCCCCGGGGTGGGGTTCAGGGACCTCCGGGGGTGCAGAGGCCGGTGAGGCACCGGGGCTCAGCTCGGTGGGAGCTGGTTTGTTCCGCCGGGTGAGGCCGGTGCACGTTTGGGCCAGCCCCAAAAATGACGGAATTTGCCCCATTCTGGAGGCGGCGTGGCTCCTTCCCACCCCTCCTGCCCAGGAATGTTTGGGATGATGGGGGTGAGCTGAGACCTGGCCACTCGTGTCAGCTAAGGGTGGGGGGGTGGCCACCAGAGTGCCCCCTCCCTGCGGGGTCACCGATGGCATCGGTGGCAGCACCCCAAAATGCAGAAGGCACGGGCACAGCCTCCCCTCCCTCTGCCCCATACACCCCTGGGAGCTCTGCTACCTCACCCCAAAATCCTGCTGAGGAAGGGGGGCCGCAAAAACTGGGGCTGTACCCAGGTTGGGTATCACCCCAAATACTGCCCTGAGGCTAAGCATCACCCCAAATACTGCCCTGAGACCGGGCATCACCCCAAATACTGTCCTGAGGCTGGGCATCACCCCAAATACTGCCCTGAGGCTGGGCATCACCCCAAATACTGTCCTGAGGCCAAGCAACATCCCAAATACTGTCCTGAGGCTGGGCATCACCCCAAATACTGCCCTGAGACTCAGTATCACCCCAATACTGCCCTGAGGCCGAGCATCCCGGGGCCTGGGCAGCGCTCCAGGGCTCAGCATCACCTCCAAGCCGAGCATCACCCCAAGGCTGAGCCGCTCCCTGTGGCCCAGCAGCCCCCCAGGCCCAAACAGCCCCCCAAACCCAGCCCCCCCAAAGCCAGTTACCCCCAGAGCTGCCGGCGCTGGCCGCGGCCAGCCCAGCCCGCTCCCTGTTTATCTGCAGGAGCAGCTGGGGCTTTGCATGTGCCGGATTTGTGGGTTCCCTTTGAAGCTCTAGCTGCCTCGGCGGAGATAACGCGGTTCCCGCTGCCGGGGCTCGGCAGGACGCGCTCGCCCCAATCCCGGCTGGATCCGCCTGGGAGCCCCACCAGGCAGGGAGCGGCCCCCGGGGAGCAGGCGAGGGTGATGCCACCTTTCTAATGAAAACTAATTGCCATTAATCCCGTCTCATTGTTTACCCGGGGCTGATTTAAGCACATTTCAGGCAAGACTGAGCAGTTGAACATTTCTAATGTATTTTTCTTTCTGCTTTAATGACCTTGTTCCTGCCACCCCGCTGCCATCTCGCTGCTCCGGGAGGTGACTGGTGACTTCATCGGGTTCATCCGGACACAGAAGGACCCTCCGAGGCTGCTCGGGGGGGTTGGGAAGGAGCTGAGCCCCCCGAGCCCCAGGGGGATTGGGCCGGTGCCGGCTGGGACAGCCCCGTGTCCTCTTCAGTGTCACCCAGCCGTGGCCGTCACCTTCACCGGCCTCTCCCGTCCAGATGCACCCCAAGGCCAAATCCAGCTGTTTCCATCTGTTTCCAGCCCTGCACAGCCCCCCGAGATCCCACGGCTCTGCCGTGCAGATGTGCCCCCCGTGCCCCCATTCCAGCTGTTCCCGCTGTCACCCTGGGGCCGCCATCCAGCTGTTGCCCCCGGGCTCCCAAAACAGCTGCTCCCGCTGTTTCCCCATCCAGATGTGCTCCCAGGAGCCCGGGCTGCCCCAGCCCAGCTGTTCCCCCCCGTCCATGGCCCGTGCCCCCCACACCCCACCCCATCCCCGTGCCCCCCAGACCCCCGCCCAGCCGGGGCTATTTTTATCCTCCTTTCAGCTCTCTCCTGCTCCGGTTCCATCCGGAGTCAGTGACTTTCACAACCTCCTTTATTTCAGATTTCAGTTACCCCCTCCCTCTGGCAATGAACCAGCGCCGGGGGCTCCCACAGAGGTGCCCGTGCCCCCAAATCCCTGGTGAGGGACTTCGCCTCCTCCCTGGTGGAGGAGCTGCCCCCACCCCTGCTCCCTCCTCAGCTTTTCTCTTTTCTCCTCACCAGGATAAAATCCTCAAGATTTCCGTATCCTACCGAGGAGGAGGAGGAGCAAAGTCAAGGCTTTTGGATGGGCAGGGCTTTTTCCCTCCCGGGGGTCACGGTGTGGCGATGGGGGGATGCTTCGTGTCCCCCCCGACCCTTTTCCTGAGCCACTCCCTCTCAGCTCGTGCCTCAGTTTCCCCACCCCCAAACGGAGTCCCCAGCCCCCCAGAGTGACCCCAGCAGCCCCCACGTGGATCCCCCCTGGCAGAGCGGCTCTTCCCGGGGAAAATCCGGGCCGGGCTCCTGGCCTGGGGCCCCGGCAGCGATTGTGATTTTCCCCTCAAGCGTGGCTAACGCCGGCCCCGCAGCCCAAGCCAAAGCGTTTCCCACCCCCCGGAGGAGCAACACCCGCTGCAGGGACAAACCTGGGCCCGGGGCATCCCCTCCCACAGCCAGCAAGGGCATCACGAGGATTTCATCCAAAATAATGGCACAAACTGGGAGCAGGCTGCTGAACCCATCCTGCCGTTCTCTGGGGTTTTTTTTTTTGCCCCCTCCATCAGCTTTTTCCGGCTTTTAGCCCAACCCTGTAGCTCTGATGTTGTCTCTGCACGAGGATAAACCCCCAGGAACTGGGGTTCTGCTCCTCAAAAAGATTCATTAATTCAAGGACAATTAGAGTCGAAAAAGCTGCTTAAAAAAAGTCTCTTTATTTATGCCATTATTACATCCACAGAGCAAAAATGATGCGCTCCGGGCTTTGAAGCAGAGCAAACAAACCGCCCGAAATGGTTAAAAAACCCCAATTAAATGGTGAAAATCCTGCCCTTCCTCCCTGCCTAAGGACTGGAGTTAAGGTCAGCTCTTTCCTTCCTTAATCTGTGATTTTTTATCTGGATAGCAATTTCCCCTGGGCTGCCAGCCGGTTGGTAAACGGCCTCTTTTGTCTTTAGCCCTTCCTTTCTCCTCAGGAAAATGGAATCCGATGTTTTTTGCCGGTGTTATTTATACACCGGTGCCCGATGGATGCCACGAGCCGGGGCCGCTCCCGCCGCATCCCGGGCTGGGGCCGCTCCCGCTCCAGGTGTCCTGGCCCGGCTCCCCGAACGTCCCCGTCTGTCACGGCGAGCGCCCGGGACACGATCCAGCCTCGCTTTGCGGCGGTGAAGTGCCAAGCGCGCACGCCGCGGGCGCCTGGCAGGCGCGGCCAGGCTCCATCGGCGTTTCCCATGGCCCAGCACGTCCCCACCCCGCCGTCCTTTGTCCCCAGAGAGGTTTCTGAGCCTCCTCCGGCCGCCAGACCCCGCGGCCGGAGCCTGCACCCCTTCCTGGGGAAGCCTCCGGCCTCGCTGAGCCCGGGCTTGGCTGCAATCGATGCTCCAGCCTCTCTTAACACCTCTCAGGGATCGATGGACAAGGCAGGGAATCGCCTGCACCGAGGGACGCGGATAATCCCCCTGGCAGGGCTCTGCCTGCAGCGCTGCCTTAACCCTGCCCGTGCCGTGGTGCGCGGACCCCGGGCAGTGCCGCCCCTGCGCCCACCGCCCGCGCCTCTGCCACCGCCGGACCCGGCTCTGCCTGGATCTGCCCTTCCTCCAGCAAACAGCTCCCACAGCCACCCAGAAAACACCAAAATCCACCAAAATCTCCCCCAAACCGGCCCAGCTGGTGGCACTGGGGTCATTTCCCTGAGCGGGGGTCACCGCTGCCCGTTGCTGAGCTTCCCTTCCCGGATCCCTTCCCAAACCCTTTCCCAGATGCCCTGCCAGATCCTGTCATGATGATTTCCAGATCCTTTTCCAGATCCCTTCCCAGATGCCCTTCCCAGATCCCCAAGCTCCAATTCCACAAAGCAATCCAATCACAAAAAGACAATTTGACACCTTAAGATCACAAACGGGTGCGGGGCTGCCCGCGGGTCCGAGCCGGGCACGTGTCCTCTGTGGGGTCCAGGCTGGGAATGTGGGAATTTGGGAATGTGGGGATGTGGGAATGTTGTTATCCCGCCCTGCCCGCGTGCCTGGAGCAGCCCAGCGTCCTTCAGCCGGAGGAGCAGAGCCCTGTCACAGCTCAGCACACGCATGAGCTCATCCCGGGGGGATCCAGGACCCCGAGGGGTGACACGGCCAGGGATGCTGGGGACAGCGATATCCCAGCGAGGAGCTGGATCCCATCCTGGGCAATCGGCTTTCGAGGAAAACGATGTGGGGAGAGGGAAGAGGAAGCTGGAAAAGCTCCAAGATCAGCGGCACTGATACGAAACCATAAATTATCCTCCGGCTGTGCCGGCTGCGGGGACGAGCAGCCCCTCGGAGCGCCGGGGAAGCGGCACCGACCCCGGCCCCGCCGCCGCGGCCGAGCCGCTGCCATCGTTAGCGGGAGCTGCAATTTCTCATCAATCCAAAGCGAATAATTAACAGGCGCCGCGGCCGGGGCTGCTCCCCGCATCCATCACGGCCCCGCCGGCGGCGGGGTTGGTGCCCGCCGTAAATCACCGGCACCGGGGAGACCGGGGGGGGGTTGTGGGGGACAAAACCCCCGATTTCGGCAGCTCGGGACCATCCGGCAGCGGCGGCTGGGTCGGGAGGGCTCCGGTTCCCTCCGTCCCCCTCCGGCGAGCGTTAACCAGCTCAGCTTCCCGGCATCCCCACGATCTAATTACACCGAAGATGAAGCAGGGAACGATACCTCGCCGTTAATTAATAACTCGTCACGGCTCAGAGCAGGCGGAGAGCGTGAACGCCGGGTGCTGGCGGATCAGGGCGCCCAGGTTTTGGGGTGCAGGGGGGGCACAGGCACCCTCGGAGTCGGAACGGAAACGAGGAGCTGAAAAGCGACATTTAAATAATAAATCCCAGCTATTAAGAGAGGCTGTACCTGGGAGCGCCGGGCACCGCCGGCGGCCAGCGGGGTAATTAGACCGCGGCTGAAATGATGAAAAGATATCTGCAGGCTTTGAGGCCGAGGCTTTGAAGCTGTAAATCCTGTGAAGGCAGCATCCCCGCACGCACCCGCCGGGAGATATTTACCCGGGACCTGCTTCCCACCATCCACGTGGTGTGCAGAGCCGAGGAAAAAAAAAAAATCCCCCCGCCACGGGAAGATGATGAGCCCGGAGGGATATTCCCGGGTCCCCCAAACTCTGTGACCTGGGGAAGGGTAACCCCAGCACCGGGGGTGCGCTGGGCACCAGGGCGGTGTGGGGGCTGTCCCAGGGCTGCGATTGCCTGTGCAGAACGCCAGAGCCTCGTCCCGTGCGGTGCTGGAGCTCCTGGGGCGCTGTGAAAGGTCCCAGCGAGCGCAGGGGGTGGATGAGCCCGGCGAAGGGGGCACAACCCAGGGGGGGTTGGTGCTGCTGGGGGGCTCCGCCGGCCCGGCCGGGGCCTTTCCCCCAGCACAGGGAAAGGTCTGGATTGCAAACAGCCCTGTCCCAAGCTGGCATCGCACACCCCCAGGGACACACGGACACCTCCACGTGCCCGGGTATCCCCACACCCACCCAGGGCAGCCCTCACTCCTTGGCACCGGTGTGGCCGCGCCACGACACCCAAAGGGATGTCACCAGGGTGCGGGGTGGCACCTGCCTCAGGTGGCCATCCGAAAGGGAAGATGGTTGGATTTGGGCTCTCAGTTGCCCCAAACCCCTTGGCACGGGGGGCTGGGGTGCCGGGGGTGCCATCGGGGTGCGGTGGCCGGACAGGCAGAGCCCAGCATGAGCGATGCGGCAGCTCGGCACAGGGGTAATTAGCAGCTTTGATTCCAGATCCTCATTAGGGGCTGGCACCCCCCGCGGTTGCGCTCGTGCAATTAGTCGCTAAGTAACACACGGATATTTATACCCCGGCACAGAACCGGGGCCGGCACGATGCCGGCATCGGCACGGCCGGGATGCTCCGGCTGGGACCGGCCGCGGCCGTCACGGGGACATTTTGGGACAAACAGCTCGGCCTTGCAGGCCGAGGAGCTGGGATGAGGGTCCGAGAGCCCCCCCAGCAGAGGGGCAGCACCCAAGGGTGGGCACCCACAGGGACACGCGTGGCGCGGTCACCCTGGGGATGCCGTGTCCCTGGCACCACCGCGAGGGACCGGCAGCTCCAAGAGGCTTTTCTGTGGGGAAGATGTTTTATCTTCCCTCTCACCCCACCCTAATTAATTGTTTTAATTATGGAAATGCCACCTCCACTCGCGACTGCCATTTGCCTGCAGAAACGTTGCTAATTACGGCGAGGGAATCGCGCCGGGGCTTGTTCGCAGGAAGCTGGGAGGGGGCCTGTGAGTGGCGGGGGGGGGGCTAAAAATATATGGGAAAAAAGGAAAATAAATGAGCTCTAAAATGCAAATCCCCCTCCAGGCAGCGGAGGGAGTTTGGGGTCCCCTGTGAGAGAAGGGGTGGCCGTGCTGGGGGATGTGGTTTGGATCCCCCCGCTCCTCCGGCAGCCGCTGGTGCTGAGGGAGCCGGGCCCGTTTTGGGGTCACCCAGGCAGAAACCGCTTTGGGAAGGGGGGGCCTAACCCCGAAGTTGCCGCTGCACGGAGCTGGCACCGCCGCCTCCCTCGCCGGCTTTGTCAGCAGCAGCCGGGAGCTCGCGCTGCGCTCTGCTTTTTAACAGCTTTCATGAATTTTAATGGGCAGTTGCTGCTGGATTTCTCCTCTTCCCGCTGCTTTCCCGCCCCCCGCAGCCCTTCGGGTCGCCCTTTTCCTCCCCGGGGCTGCTCCGGCTCTCGGCATCCCCCGAGCCTCCCCAAATCCTCCCCACTGTCCCCCTCGTCACCCCCACGGAGCAGATTTGTCCCCGCCAGCCCCCGCGTGTTCGCGGCCCGAGGCTGCCGCGGCTCTGCCCGGTGGCTCCGGGCACCCCGGTGGCTTTTCCCGAAATTCCACGGATACAAAGGCTCCGGAGACGCCACTTCAGAACCATCCGTCTTTATTAGCAGCTGGTTAACACCTCCCCGAGGGACCATAGCGGAGGGAAGCAACTTAATCACCGTCATGCAGCAAAGTGCGGGCGAGCACGTCTCCCCCGGCCGCCCCCACCCCCCGCGCCGGTGGCTGCGGTGTCCTCGGCTGCTCCCACCTGGTGACAGTGTCCGTCCTGGTGTCCTCCGCTCCTCTGATGTCTCCGTGTGGCAGCATCGCCCCTGGGCCTGAGGCTTTGTCCCTAATGGTCCCTCCAGGTTCTCCTGCTCGCTCCTGGTGCTTTGGTTTCTCCAGAGCTTCTGGTTCTCCAGACGTGTCCCTCCTGGACCCAAAAAATGATGATGTCCCCTCTCCTCCATCCTGGTCCCACAGTGACATCCCCCCTGCTCCCTCCTGGTCCTTGATGGGATCCCCCATGGAAGGGGGACTGGATTCTGCCCTTTCCCCAGGGGATTCGAGGTGTGGGGCCTTTTTTTTTGCAAAAAAAGGGTTTGAGTCTGCCAGGGAAAGGCCACGGGTCCTGACACCACCTGCCCAGGGAACTGCTTGTCGCCAGGGTGGTGGCACCCCCGAGCACCCCCTGAGGTGCCACAGGGAGGGGATATCGTGGGGATGTGGATCCAGCCCAACATCCCTCGCTGTGGCTCCATCCCAGCTCCCAGCAGCTTTCCCAGAGGCTGCATTCCCAGCTCCTTTAGATTTGGGTCCCACTCCGAACACAAAGCGTCGCTTCGAAACGACTCGTGGTTGCCAAAGGGATCGAAATAACATTTTCTGGCGAAGATTTTGCTTTGTTTTTTGAAAACGCTGCTTAGAAATGGCTCGGTGCTGTCGGTCCCTCTCCTGCCACAGCCAAATTCCAGAGATTTTGGAGCCGATCCCACCTGGCTCCAAAATTCCTCTTATTCTGGGAGAAATTTCCCGTCTCCATCCCCCATCCTAAGAGCCAGTGTTGGACCTGGGTGAGCTTTGGGAAAGACAGAAACAAGCTTGAACTGTTGGTGGGTCTGTTTGGCTCCCTGGGCTGGGAAAAAACTTGTTCCAGGAAGAGTGGGCAGGAGCAGGGGGAAGGAGAGGGAGAAGCTGCACCAATCCTGCCCAGGACTTCTGCTGAACCAGGTCCTGCTGTCCCAGCACTGTGGAGGGAGCGTGGTCCCAACAAAGAGTCTCTGCTCTCCCTTCCCTGGCCATTGAACTGCCCTGCTTGAACGAGGGGATGGTTGTGGCCACGGGGGGATGGTTGTGGCCATGGGGGGATGGTTGTGGCCATGGGGGGATGGTGGTTGCAGATTCCAGAACCTGATTCACCCCCCAACCATCTCTCTTACCCCCATCTCCATCACCCCCGGCTCTGCCTTCATCCTCCACTCTCCATCTCCATCACTCCCAATCCTGATTTCGTCTCCCCCAGCCCTGGCCTCCGTCTCCCCGGCTCCGCCGCCGCTCCGGGCCCGCGGATGTCACCGGTTCCCGCATCCCCACGAGGCGAGGGCGCCGGGGAGGAGCGCCGGGAAGCGGCGCGCGAAGATCAAGAGGAAAATGATCAAAGGAGGGATGTGGGTGAGCGCTGGCAACCCTGTCACCCTGGAGACGGGAAGCAAATATTTGGGCTAATGGTACTCCCGGGGAGCAGCGCTGGGCGCTTCCCATTGTCGGGTGACAATAGGGATGGGCAGCTGCCACCGAGCCGCGCTCAGCGGCGGCGCGGGGGGAATTTGGGCGATCGGCGGCTCCTGATGGGAATTGGCCGTGGGGCAGAGCTGGGGACCCGGCCGGGAGGAGGCTGAGATGGGGGGAGGCTGAGCTGGGTAGGGGGGGTGCTCTGGCTCAGGGTTACTCAGGCCGAGGGATGCTCTGCCCGAGGGATTCTCTGCCCCAGGGATTCTCTGCCCCAGGGATTCTCTGCCCGAGGAATTCTCTGCCCCAGGGATTCTCTGCCCGAGGGATTCTCTGCCCCAGGGATGCTCTGCCCGAGAGATGCTGAGCTGGAGAAATGCTGTGGCTCAGGGATGATCTGGCTCAGGGATGCTCTGCCCCAGGGATGCTCTGGCTCAGGGATGCTCTGCCCGAGGGATTCTCTGCCCGAGGAATTCTCTGCCCCAGGGATTCTCTGCCCCAGGGATGCTCTGGCTCAGGGATGCTCTGCCCCAGGGATGCTCTGCCCGAGGGATTCTCTGCCCGAGGGATGCTCTGGCTCAGGGATGCTCTGCCCCAGGGATTCTCTGCCCCAGGGATGCTCTGCCCGAGGGATGTTTGCCCAGAGGATGTTTATCCAGGAATTGCTCTGGCAGGGCATTCCCCATTCTCGGCTGGGAATTCAGGGGCGTTGGGAGGGCACAGGCGCTGTCCTGCAGTGCCACCGTGTCACAAGGCCGGTGGCACCGTGGGCTCTGCCAGCCCTGCTCCGTCCCCCCCAGCCAGGAGGGAAACTGAGGCACGGAGCTCTAAGACAGGCAGCGAGTGCTGGGGAGAGGCTGCAGGAGCTGCAGACGTGTGTGTACACAAATAAACACACATTACTTTTTTAATATATCTTTTTAATAAGCTCGAGCAACTGGTTGAACACAGAGAACACTTAAAATTAAATATAGTCTCAAATATCTCCAGTTTTAACCCAATGGTGTGTTTGGAACCACATCTTCAAGACTTTGGGAGAGCAGCCAGGCTGCCGCCTCCCGCCCTCCTGTTTGGGGACATCGACAGAGGTGACAACGTGGCCCTTGGTGGCCCTGGGCCAGCAGTTGTGGGTCTGTTTGCCCTGGGCAAGGCAGGGTGGGCACAGCCCGGGGTCCTGGGGAGGACAGGAGGGTGGTAACAACTATAATAATACCAAAGTTATCAATAATGATAATAATGGCACTGCTAATGATGATGATAACAGCAATAATAACAATAATACTGTTTTTAAATCTTAATAATAACAATGTCGGCATTGAAAGTACTAATATGGTTAATAATATTATTATTAACGCTGATAATTCCCGGGCAGGCAAAGGGCTCTTGCCTCGTGTCCCACCTGACGTGCCGCCCGCCCGCCGCTTCCAGCAGCACGATGGAATTGGAGTGACACGGAGGAAAATCAATCTGAATGAATGAGGTCACCTGCCTCATAAATAATTCATCAAAGGCGCGTGGCAGCACACCTCGGGCCCCAGAGCCGCGGGGGCAGCGGGGAGAGGCACGGCCCGGATGGGTGCTGGGACAGGGATGGGTGCTGGGGACAGGGATGGGTGGTGGGGACAGGGATGGGGACAGGGATGGGTGCTGGGGACAGGGATGGGTGCTGGGGACAGGGATGGGGACAGGGATGGGTGCTGGGGACAGGGATGGGTGCTGGGGACAGGGATGGGGACAGGGATGGGTGATGGGGACAGGGATGGGTGCTGGGGACAGGGATGGGGACAGGGATGGGTGATGGGGACAGGGATGGGGACAGGGATGGATGCTGGGACAGGGATGGGGACAGGGATGGGTGATGGGGACAGGGATGGGGACAGGGATGGATGCTGGGACAGGGATGGGGACAGGGATGGGTGATGGGGACAGGGATGGGGACAGAAATGGATGCTGGGGACAGGGATGGGTGCTGGGTCCTGGTCCAGTCCAGCCATGCACAGCACACAGGACGGTGCCCAGCCCCAGCAAGGCTCAGGGTGGGGGCAGCACAGCGTCCCGGGTTGCTGGGGGTGCTGGTGCCACTCTTGGTGCCCTGGTGGGACAGTCCAGCACAGCCAGGGCTGGGTCTGGAGCGTGGCTGGACCCCCATCCCTGAGCAGAAGCCGGAGGTCCCTTCGCAGCCCCCCGCAGCCCAGAGATGACCCCCCCCCGGCACCCAGCTGCTGCCACCAGCTGCCCCGGGGTGGTGGCAAAGGGGCTTTTGTGCCCGGGAGCAGCGGGCAGGTGCTGGAGGTGCGGGCAGGAAGGGCAGCAGGCGCAGGGATTAGAGCGGGAAGAAAGCGCTGCAGTGTGAGCGCGGCAAATGTTTTAATTCCCTTCAACTCCCCGGCCCTGGACTCGTCCCCGGGGTCATCAACCCTCCCCAGGCGCGCAGGGCTCTTCCCAGCCTCCCTCCTTGGAGCTGTTTCGGAGGAAGGCGAGCAAAGGAGCCCAAAATGTTGGAAAAGAACATCTTGAAGCCCTTCTGCCATCTGTTGTGCTTTCAGCGCAATTAAGCAGGCAGCAGCCGTGCCAGGCAGCCGGAGCATCCCTGCCTGCAGCAGCCGTCCTCCTGCCAGGCCTGGGAATCCACCCGCGGGGCTGCGGGTGGCTTTTCGGGTGCCCAGGGCAGCTGGCTGGCAGCTGGCACGGGCACAGATGTCCGGGCTGCGATTCCTTGGCAGGTGTCTGGAAGGAGGCAGCTCCAACCTCGCGGCTTTCCCGGGTCGCCAGGGTGGGTGCCAGCCCGGCCGTCCCTCCCGGGGGTCACCGGGGTGCTCTGGGCCCTCAGGGGTCATTGCAGGGTGCAGGTGGGGGCGGGAGGGGGACAGCGACACTCTGACTGGGCTGCGGCACCCCAAAACCTCCCCTCCCGCCAGAGCCGGGGGCTGCGGCTGTGTGGTGTCACCACATCGACCCCAAACCACAGCGAGCTGCCCCAGGCGGGGTCAGAGCTGAGCTGAGACCGGGCCGGCTGATCCCAGAGCCCCGAGCTCTCCCCCAGCCGCAGAGCCCGGGCTGGGATCGCTCCCCGGGCTTGTCACCGCTCCCCGGGCTTGTCACCGCACCCCGGGCTTGTCACCGCTCCCCGGAGCCGCCGCCGCCGTTAACTCTGCCGGCAACGCTGGTTTATCCCCTTGATCTTGTCGGGAGCTGGGAAGCAAGGGAAGCATCCCCGGGGAGCCGCCGTCACACGCTCCGAGCTTTAATTAGGGCTGGGAAATCGCCGCCGACAGCCGCGCGGGGAAGCGAACCCGGCACGGATTAGGGCCCAAATTAAATGGTCTGCGGCGAAACCGGGAGCAAAACGCTCCGAGCGCAGCTCGCGGTGGTGGCGGGGCGGTGAGCGGGGGATGGGCGATGGGGGAGCGGCCCCTGCCCGCGGGCACCTCGGCAGATGGCACCGACACGCGGGGAAACGCGGGATGGAGCCGGCGGCGGCAGCAGCTGCGGCGAGAAGAGCGCAGAGCCGGCTCAGATGGGGATGGAGGAGCCTCCCCAGCCCCGTCCGCCCCTCCCCAGCCCGCAGAACCCGCTGGGACCCCCGCGCTGGTGGGGACAGTGGCGACAAGGTGACACGCCTGAGCTCCTCTCCCGCGGGTACCGTCCCCACGGCAGGGACAGGGACACAGGGCTGGTCCCGCACCCTGCACCCTCCACAAGGGCTCACGTGTGGCGCTGGTGACAGGCGTGTCACCTCCCCCGCCTGGCCCAGATGGCACAGAGGCACGCCACAGACGGGCTCCCACCCACCGGCCGCGGGTCCTGCCGTGCCAGGGCGATTCCTGAGGTGCCACCCAGCAGATTTGGGGTGAAACCTTGCAGGATTTGGGTCAGCGGTGTGCCCAGTGCCCGCGGGGGTGGCATCCCCCCCTTTCCAGCGGGATGCCCTGGGCTGGTGTGGATGCCCTGGCACGGCGGGTACCAGCGCGGTGCCACTGTCACCATACTCGGCTGTGTCAGCACGAACCACCAGCTCCCAGCCCGGCCGAGGATTAACCAGCCAGCTCTGCTGCTAATTAATAATCCACTTGATTAAGAGTTGTCAGTCAATATGTCACCAGCACAAGGACAGGCTCACCGACCATGAGTTGGGGACGTCAAACCATGGGGCCACTGTGGCCACCGTCCTCTCCCCACCCCTGCTCCTGCTCTTGCTCCTGCTCCTGCTCCTGCTCCTGCTCCTGCTCCTGCTCCTCCAGCAGTTCAGGCACGGTCTGCTCCGGCCCCTCTCTCTGCCCCCTGTTAATTGCCACCTGATGATGTCACGGATCACCCTGATGATGTCGCCAGCATCCTGTCTGTCCCCTCGCTCATCCGTGCTGCCATCACCCAGCGGCCTGGGGGTCTCTTTGTCCCACAAGGTGACACAAAGACCCCCTCTGATGATGTCATTTGTCGCTCAGGCTTCTGGCGATGTCACAGCTTCCCACACCCACCCCAGATTCTAGGAGCTTGGATGGAATTTGGCCACGAGGGATCCTGCAGCCTTGGGGTGCAGCAGGACACCTCCAAAATGTGGGGGTCAGCCAGATCCATCCCTGGTGTTAAGGGCATGGCTCCCACTGTCCCCAGCAGGTGACACCAGGGATGTCACATCCAGCAGGGCTGCTCTGGGGGCTCCCCTTCCCTTCATCCTGGACCCCCGGCGCTGAGCAGAGCACGGGGGGCAGGCGGGGGGCACGGTGTCCCCCAGGGCAGTTTTATCAGATGGAGAGTGAAGCAGGGAGCAGAAACAGCATCCTCTGAGCGGCAACAGGAGCAATTAGCTAATTGCAGCGGTGGGCGCCTGCCCCGGCCCCCCCGAGCGCCCGAGCGAGCTCCGAGCCGCAGCCGCAGCACTTTGTGCTTAACCTACATTCGCTTTTGTCCCGGCCGGAGCGCGCCCGCGGCTCTGCGCTGGGCTCGGGTCGCTCAGGGTCCCTTTCAGCTGCCCCCAGCCCCGAATTCAGCAGCCAGGGCTCAGCTGAGCCTGGGTAAGTGGGTCACACTCATGCACGGCAGTGTCCCCAAGAGAGGGATGGAGGTTCGTGTCCTCCCAGGGAGGGAAATCACAGAAATCTCTTCCCCAGGGTGCGTCTCGGCCCTGGAGCATCCTCCTCCATCGCTTCCCTGGGGACGGGAGCGCTCGCAGCCTCTCGCAGCGCCTGACAGCTTCGATCGAGCTTTAATTAACTAACGAGCGTTCCCCGCTCTGGGAGCAAACACAGGGAGGCAGAAGGGGCCCGATCCAGCTGTGACACCAGGCCAGATGTGCAGCAGAGAGGGTGGGGGTGGCAGGGGATTGCTCAGGAATGTGGCCCTGGGGACCCCGGAGTCCCCTTTGCCCTGAGGGAGTCCAGGAGCGCAGCTGGGATACAATCCCGGGGATCAGGAGTCTCAGCCTGTCCCCACGGCTCCAGCACAGTCCCCTGGTCTCTCCAGCTGCCTCTTGGTACTGCCAGCACCCCTAAATGACACCTCCATCGTCCCCTTCCTTTCACCAACACCAACTAAAAATCCTGGAGCATCACTGGGATAACTGGTCATGAGAGTGTGCCCTGCTCGCGGTTCTCCTCCGGAGTTGGTGCCTGACAGGAGGGATTTTTAAATTTTATTTTCTTTAACTGGGAAGAATTTTTCCGCCTCGGCTGCCAGGGGGTGGCTCGGGCCCGGGGAAGGGGCCGAGGGAGCGCAGCCGGCGCCGGTGACGCGGCAAGAAGGGGCCATTGTGGCCAGGCACAGCTGTGCGGCGCGGGCAGGGAGCAGTGGGAATGCAAAGTGCTGCAGAGGGAAGGGCTTGCGGGATCCACCGCCCCGCCACGGGGGTTCCCCCACCCCGCACGTGCCCCGGTGACAATGGTGGCTTTATGGGCAGCGAGGCCATCCCCTGTCCCAGGAGCTGCCGGGGGCTGGCATGTGCCATCGTGGGGAAGGTGGGTATTGGGGACAGCCTGTCCCATCTTGTCCCCATCCTGTCCCCATCCTGTCCCCATCCTGTCCCCCCGCACGCCCACCGGCTCAGCCAAACGAGGTGCGGGCTCCTCTCGTAGCAGCAGCCTGCTCTGGAGGCTGATGGACCCTGCGGGGTCCTGGCAGAGCGACACCGGGGACAGACGGGCGGACAGAGAGCGGCTCCGTGCCCTCCCTTTCCCCGCCGCCCGGCGGGCAGCGGATCCAGTTTCGCTCCTGAGCTCTCCTGAATTATTCAGGCGCTGCCTCCCAGGGGATGCTCCCCCCGCCCGCAGCGCAGCCCCCGCGCCCCCCCGAGGGGAGCAGCCGGGACTGGTGCGGCCGGAGCTGCGGTTCCTGTCCGGGGGGAGGACAGGGATGAGCCGTGCGCCTCCCGGAGCGCGGGCGATGCTCAGCGGGCAGGAGAGGAGCGCTGCAAAGCCCCATTTCATTTCCCTGAAAGGAGAGGAGGGACGGGGGGAGGGAGGTCGCTCGGAGCTGGCCCAGATCCTGCTGCTTCTCTTTTTTATTCCCTGTTTTCATGCGGCGCCAGCTCCCATCCCCTCTGATCCATCAGCAGTGGCTGCTGCATCCCTCGGCAGCGCAGGACATGCATTTGTGGGGGCCGAGCAGCCCCAGCCGGGCTGGAGTGAGGTGCAGAGCCCTGCAAGGCGTGGGGACATCCCCGAGGTCCTTCCTGAGTCGGGAATCGTGGGATTTGGGTATTGGGCAGCCGGAGTGCCCTGAGGGGCGCAGGGTACTGCCCACCCCATCCCGACACCCTCCAAAACATCTCCAAAACCTCCTGAGCGAGGGGAAGGAGCTGCAGGGGTGTTCTGACGATGGGAACGTGGGATGGCGGCCACCGGGACCGGAGGGTGATTGATGCCGGAGGGTCGGTGCCACAACTGTTCGAAGGGCGGCAGCAGCAGCTCCGGCACGGCTGGGACCAGAGCGGACCCCCGGGGATATCGGGAGTGGGGGCGATGCCCCGGGGGTTCAGGCACTGCCGTGGGGCGCGGGACAGCAGGGCCGGGGGCTGGCGAGGATCTGGGGTTCGCTTCCCAGGCGCTGCGTGACACCAAGACTCAAGTCAAGGCTTCCGTTAATCCAGATTTTAATCCGCTCTAAATCCCATTTTTTAATCTGTTTAATGCCACTTTTGGGAATTAGGATCCCGTGCCGCCGCTCCTACCCGCTGAGCCGGGAGGAGGAAGAGGAAGGAAGGATGCTCCGACACTGCCGATCCTGGGGAGCTCAGAATCTCTGCGGTGTCGGGGGGTCCCCAGCACTGGGATGAGCTGATGGCGACGACCCCCGAGCCTCAACACTGCCGCACACACTGCTCTCGGGAGCCGCCCCCGCGCCTCCCGCTCTCCCCACGCGTGTCACATCCCCTCGTGCCGAGCAGGGGGAGCTGTGCGGGACCCCGCGCTCAGCCCGGCCCGGCAGCGCCCTCCTCAGCTCCCGCTCATCAGCGCCGCCCGCCCGGCGTCCCGCGCCGCTCCACGCGTGATCCGCTCACACAGTGTCCCCGTCACCCACTCAGAGCGTCCCCGTCAGCCACCGATGTCCCATCACCCGCCCGTGTCCCTGTCTCCCACCGGTGTCCCCGTCACTCCCCCGTGTCCCCGTCACCCATTGGTGTTTCCGCCACCCATCGTTGTCCCTGTCACCCGTCCGTGTCCCCAGTCACCCTCTCTTGTCCCCGTCCCCACTGTGCAGCCCGGGGCGCTCCGTGCCCGCCCCACGCGCGCGGGACCCCCGGGGACGCGCCCGCCCCGCCCCCGCCCCGTGCGCGCGCTCCCATTGGCTGCTTCGTAGCAAGCCCCGAGCCGCCATTGGCTGGAGCCGCCCGCGGGACGCGCCCCCGGCCCCGCCCCCGCTGCTCCCGGCCCCGCGCGGGACTTGGAGCGGCCGAGGGCGGGAGGGCCCGACCCGCCGGGAACCGGCACCGAACCGGCACCGGAACGGCACCGGAACCGGGAACCTAGAGCCGGGAACTGGCACCGGGGACCGGCACTGGAACCGGACACTGAGAGCCGGGACCGGCACCGGGAACCGGCACCAGAACCAGGCACTGAGAGCCAGGGACCGGCACCGGGAACCGGGCACTGAGAGACGGGAACCGGCACCGGAACCGGCACCAGAACCGGGCACTGAGAGACGGGAACCGGCACCGGAACTGGGCACTGAGAGCCAGGGTCCGGAACCGTCACTAGAACTGGGCACCGAGAGGCGAGAACCGGCACCGGGAACTGGCACTGGAACCCGCACCAGGAACCGAGCACTGACAACCAGGAACCGGCACCGTGAACCGGGTACTGAGAGCCGGGAACCGGCACCGGGGACCGTGCACCGAGAACTGGACACCGAGAATCGAGAACTGGCACCAGGAACCGGCACAGGGAACCGAGCACTGAGAGGCAGGGACCGGCCCAGAGAACCGGGCACCGAGAGCCAGGAACCGGCACCAGAACCGGGCACTGAGAGCCTGGAACCGGCACCGGGGACCGGACATCGGACACCGGGACTGGCACTGGGCATCGAAGACCGAACACCGGACATCGGACCGAACACCGGACATCGGACCGGGCTCCGGTAGCGGCTGCGGGGCCCCGCGGGGCGGGGAAAGGCGCCGGGGGAAGCGGGACCCTCCGCCGACCCCGCCCCGTCCAGCCCCGCCCCGCCCCGCCCCGTCCCATCCCGCCGGGGGCACCGGAGCAGCCCCGGTCCCGGTCCCAGCCGCTCTCCCCGAGGCAGGCTGCAGGTAAGGGCGGGTTTCCCCGGTACCTCCCGGTACCTCCCAGTTCCTCCCGGTTCCCCCGGTTCCTTCCACCTTCCCCGGTCCGTGGGGGAGGGGGGCGCTCGGTACCGGCCCGTTCCGTGCTTGTGCTGCCGGACGAAACCTCTCGTTCCCCACCCCGGGGATCATCCGTGTGTGTCCCCCGACCCCGGTGTCACCGACGGCCCCAGGCAGCCCCCGGGAAAGGAGAGTTTGGGGAGCCCGAGGGGCGGGAGCTGCGGGCGGGCAGGGCCTGGAGCTGCTCCCGGCAGCCCCTGGATGTGCCTCAGCTTTCCCAGGTGGGGAAAACACGGGAAAAGGACGATCCCCCCCAAATTCAGGGGAAATGAGACGGGGCTGGAAGGAGCGCTGGCTCCGGTGAGTGCTGGATAACGGGAGCTGGGAGGAGGCACCGGAGGCGCCCCGTGGGGCTGTCACGGCCCCACGTGCAGGGCAGGCCCGGTGCCCCATGGCTGCACTTGGCTCCCGGCATCGCCCGTCCCTCCTCCCTGCGCTGCAGAGGATGAAATTCCTCGATTCCTGGAAAGACAAATCCCTCTGGAGAGGTCAGATCCTCCCGGGGCAGCAGCTGGGTGTAAAACCTCCAACTCTGACTAATCTTCCCCTGGAGGGGGAGGGTTTGGGGCCATTTTGGGCCATCCTTCGCTGACCTCAAGCCCAGTGTTGGACCCGAACTGTCCCGTGGAGTTTCTCTCCCTCCCAGAGCGACTTTGTCCTCCTGCTCCCGCGGCAGGAAGCGTGTGATGCGCCCTGGCCCCGCCGCAGCCGGACAGAAGGACGGATGGTGGTTTGGCCTCAGTTTCCCCTCTCCCAGCCTCTGTTTTCTACTTCCCCATAAGTCTCCGTCTGCTCCGAGCGAAGGAGAAAGGAAGTTGCTGCCAGAGAGAGCAGCTTGATGGCAGCTGGAGAAAGAAAAGAAGGAAATGGAAGGCGAGACAGATGCTCCAAAATAATCCCCCCTTCCTCCTCCTCCTCCTCTCACTAAAATAACCCCCCCCCCTCCTCCTCCTCCTCCTCCTCCTCCTCTGCCTTTTCTCCATAAAATCCCCCTTTCTTCCTTGTCCTCCTCTTCCTCCTCCTCTCCATAAAATAAGCCCCCTACCTCCTCCTCTTCCTCCTCCTTCTCTCCTTAAAATAACCTCAATTCCTCCTCCTCCTCCTCCTCCTCTCCATTTTGGCAGCTGCCTCCCCCTAGGGCACAGTAATCCCGGGGGGGAATTCCTTGGTGCCACACCAGATGCCCAGGTCGGCCCGCAGGTTCCCCCTGCCCTGTGCTGAGCCCCCCTCGATGGGATGGCGGATCCATTCCCACGGGAAGCTCTGCCGGGGATTCCCCGCCCGTGCCCGGGGTTGGCACGGCCGGAGCCCCTCGGAAGAGCCGCTCGGCTCCGTGTTTAGACACGTCGGAGCTGCCAGGGCGGATCAGCATTCCCAGGCAAAACCAAAACCCGTCTCCTTGCCGTGGGTGCATCCGCAGCCCCAGCGAGGGCACCTGCGGGAAGGAGATTTTGGGGTGGGGGAGCTCAGATCCCGGTGCCAGGGGACAGCGCTGGGGACACGCCGGGCGCGTGGCAGCGGGAGCGAGCCGCCGGTGCCCCGCAGCTCCCCCGCTCCCTCCGCAGCCGCCACGGCCGCCGATTCACCCCAAGGAAGGAGCTTTTCCTCGGGCCAGGTGTTTGCTCAGCGGCTTCTTCCTGGCCTCGCCCCGCTGGGCACACACGCGCATCTCCGGCTGCTCTTTGCACCCATGGCAACTGCGAGGGCCGGCACGCGTCCTTCCTCCCGCTCCTCCTCCTCCCGCTCCTCCTCCCCGGCTCTCCCGCCGCTGGTAACGGGGCCCTGGGGGGGTCAGGGCTGGGGGGACGCGCTGGGGCTCTCCGGTTACTGCCCGGCGCTCCTGTAATCCAGGAGCGTTTAATTAATTTATAGGGGTTGGAGCGAGGGGGAAAGCGATGCCGGGGGATGGAGAGCAGAGCGAGGGGATCCCATCCACACACTCGGCATTTAACCACGGATTCTGGGGCACCGGGAATGCTGGGGTGCAGGGCAGGGGGGCTTCCCAAAACAGGGGAGGGAGCAGCGTGTGGGATGGAGGGAAGTCCAGGGAGATCGCGGCTATTCGACGTTTATCCTGTCGGGAAACGATGTTTCCGTGTTGGAGGAAACTTGTAGCGAGACAATCCAAGTTACTGTGGCCGCGGTGGGAAGGTGGAGGAGGAAGAGGAGGAGGAAGAGGAGGCAGAGGTGCCTCTGCTCTGAGCTGCAGCTTTGTGGAGCCTCCCCCTCTGCGCTGCTCCATGAATTATTTAAGTGCTTTCCTTTCCTGCATGAAATATTCACCCGCTGCCAAGGGAACTGGGGCGGGCTGGGGGGCCGAGCCCACGGAGCCGCTGGTGGAACCAGGTGAAAGGGACAGGCAGGGAGAGGGGTTTTTGGGGCAGGTAAAAATGATAAGTGGGATGATGCCACTGCGGGGTTCGGTCCCTCTTCATAAAGGAGTCTGGGTGCTGCTCACTCGGCAGCTCTGCTGTGGTGCCACCCGTGCCAGGTGACCACAGGGTGACAAGGTCTTGTCTTCCCCCCTCAGACAGGAGCTTTCATTGGTGTTTGTGGCCCTGGTGGTGTGGGAGGGATTTTTTTTTGAGAAATCAGGTCAGAGCCGGGTGTTGGGTGAGGTGTAAACCCAGTGGGGTGAACGCCAAACCAGAGATGGGCACAGCACGTGTCTGTCCCCTCTGTGCCCTCATCCCGGACACCCCAACCCTCACACCGCTGCTCAGGGCTGCAAGACTCCCCCAAAAACCTCAAAAATGGGTGCAAAGCCTCCAAGGAAGGGCTGTACCTGTCCCCAAAGGCGCGGCTGGGACCACAGCCCTGCCGCGCTCTTCCGGAGCAGGAGGAACTCGGCGGCAGCAGCGCTGGGCTGCTCCTTTCGGAAGGAGAAGAAGAAGCTGTTTTTTAGGGCGTTTTTATTAAAAAGAAGAAGGGGGTGGGGGGGAGCCCGAGCCCTGAGCTGGGCTGGAAACTTCAGCGACAGGAAGGAAGCGAAGTGGGTTATTTCGGGCTCCAGTTGGCTGCTCGGGGCAAGGCTCGACTCCTCTGTGCACTGATAGCAGCCCCTCGTGAACAATGGGGTCCTGGGGCCCTTCCCGGCAGGAAAACGGCTCGTTCCGGTGAAATCTGCCGCTGCTGCTGAGTCAGCAGGTCCTGCTGGGCCGGGTGTGCTGCGGAGGGTCCGGGGGAGCCGTCCCGGTGCAGCGGGAGCAGCAGGAGGTGAGCCTGGGTTTCCTTGGGGCTCGCAGGGAGCAGCTGGAAAACCATCCCCGGGCACTGGAGAGGGAGCTGGTTGCATTTTTGGGATCCCCATACCCACCTATACCACTTTTGGGGTCCCTAGACCCCCCCCCGGTAATGCTTCGTGCCTCAGTTTCCCCCGGAGCGATGCTCCAGGCAGGGGAGGGCTGTGAGCAGCCGGGAGTTCTTTGCTGCAGGGAGCAGAGGGTTGATCCATTTTTCCTGCTGGCATTTGGGAGCCGTGGGCAGCTCGCAGGACTTGGCACTTCCTATTTTTCCTGTGCTCTGGAGGCGGAGTCTGCACTCGCTCCATGTCTGTGGTCACCCAAGGCAGAGCCGGGGTGTGGGAATTCCTATTTATCCAGGCACCGTTCCCAGGGCACCCCGCAGCCCCGCAGGGGGAAATTCCAGGCTGTCAACAGCACGGCAAAGCGCTGCTCCTTCCGGACAGGGAAGGGAGAGCCTCCCTCCAGCCAGGCCAGAGCTGCTCTGCCCGTCCTGCCCTTCCCTCCCTGCGGGCTCGGCTCCTCCTGGATGCAGCCAAGGGAATTCCACCAGCCTGACCCCGGAGCTGCTGTCACCAGCCTCTGCGGTGTCATTCTTTTGTCTTATGAAGTGTGAGAGCCTCAGCTCAAGGCTCAGGCTGACAAAAATCAGTATTTTCCCATTATAGGAAAGGCTTCCAAACCTCCGTGTTTTTCCTGAGGGCTGTAAATAACCCTGCAGGCTCCATTACTGCCCCCGGAATTCTCATCCCCACGGAGCCCTGGCTGCCCCCGGGTTTGGGAGCTGATGGCTGGGAGATGCTCAGGGAGTTGGGGCTCAGCACTCCCACAGTCCCAGGCTGCTCCAAGCCCTGTCCAGCCTGGCCTTGGATGGTCCAGAGATCCAGGGGCAGCCACAGCAGCTCTGAGCACCCTGTGACAGGATAGAATTCCTTCCTGACATGAAATCTAAACTTGCTCCCTATCCATGAGTAATTTACCCCCATCCATCCTCACACAATCAGCATCCTTCAGCTGAAACATCTCCTGGATGATCCCCTCCCCTCCTGCTCTGCCAGGCTGCCCGTGCCCTGTGCAGGCTCCTGCAGCAGCAGCTCCCAGCTCAGCCCATCCATCCCCTTGCTCTCCTGCTGTTCTCCCTCCCTGTGATTTGTGGCTCTGCGGTTTCCCAGGCCAGATCCATCTCCAGGGTCGGGTTTTAATCGTTCTCAGCAGGTTTAAAGCCGTGCTCTGCCCGAGGTGATGGATTTGGTCCCGCCGGGATGTGGGAGTTGGGCTCCAGGTGAGGTTCCTGTCTGGGTGAATTATTCACTCTGCAGGAGGCCGGGGCAGCAGCAGAACAAGCCCGAGCTTGTGTGGGTGTTGCAGGGTGAGCAGTGCCAGGGAAAAGGGCTCCCAGGCCGGTGCTGGTGCTGCAAACCGGCCGTGCCGCCCCGGCCACGGCAGCACCGCGCTGGATGTGGCACATGGCACCGGCGTGACTCAGCTGCCACCTGGGCTGTCCCCAGCTCACCCCGCAGGAAGTGAGTCAGGTTTTAAGGAAGGAAAAATGTTGAAAGGATGGGGCAAGAGTCCTGTAGTGTCAGGCACAGGAGGGACACCGGGATGGAGGGACACGGGTGCTGCTCAGGTAGGGACACCTCGCTCGCTGTGACCTCTCCACAGAGTTTGGGGACAGGAATGGGGACACCCTGTAACTGATCCCACCCACCAAACCGGGGGGGTGAGCTCAGCTCTCACCTGGCACCCAGCAGCTCCCTCTGTCTCACCATTGCCTGGAGATTCTCTTTGTCCTGCCAAAAATCTGCGTGGGGAGGTGAGGAACCGCAGAATCCTGGAATGGTTTGGGTGGGAAGGGACCTGAAAGCTCATCCAGCTCCCCCCCTGCCAGGGACAGGGACACTCCAGCAGCCCAGGTGAGATGGGGTGGATGCAGAGCAGGCCCTGATCCCGTGTGCCTCTTCCCCCAGACATGGACACCTTCAGCACCAAGAACTTGGCCCTGCAGGCCCAGAAGAAGCTGCTGAGCAAAATGGCCACCAAGACCATCGCCAACGCCTTCATCGACGACACCAGCAGCGAGATCCTGGACGAGCTGTACCGCGCCACCAAGGAGTACACCCACAACCGCAAGGAGGCGCAGAAGGTCATCAAGAACCTCATCAAGATCGTGCTGAAGCTGGGGGTGCTGCACCGCAACGGGCAGTTCAGCCCCGAGCAGCTGCTGCTCATGGAGCGCTTCCGCAGGAAGCTGCGCACGCTGGCCATGACGGCCCTCAGCTTCCACCAGGTCGACTTCACCTTCGACCGGCGGGTGATGGCGGCGGCGCTGGCCGAGTGCCGGGACCTGCTGCACCAGGCGGTGGACGGGCACCTGACGGCCAAGTCGCACTCGCGCATCAACCACGTCTTCAACCACTTTGCGGACTGCGAGTTCCTGGCGGCGCTGTACGGCCCGGCCGAGCCCTTCCGCAGCCACCTGCGCCGCATCTGCGCCGGCCTCAGCAAGATGCTGGAGGAGGAGAGCATCTGAGCCTGCCAGCTCTGCCCAGCCCTGCCTGCCCTCGCCCCCTGCACTGCTCAGCCCGCTCTCCTTTCTCCAGACTGAACCTCCTGACTTGGGCTCCCCCTTGCCCGGGGTCTGTGAGCCCCTCCCTGGCTCTCCAGGGGATCCTGGGCCCCTCTGTACAGTTGGATTTTCTTTGCCCACCAAGTGCCTTTAGCTCAGAGTCCAAGGGTTTGGACTCTTTGCCTCGAACTCTGTTGTAACCTCTGGGGGGAAACTGAACCAAAGACTTGCAGAGTGAAGCACCTCGGAGCTGTCTCTGAGCAGCTGGGACAGTTGGGGTGAAAGTTCTGGGATTCCCTAATCTGTGGATTCCTCCCAGCAGCTCCACGACGTGGTGGGAGCAAATCCTGGTCCAGGCCTGTGCTGCCCCAGGCAGGAAGGAGCTGCTGTGTGGTGTGGTGTCCTCAAAGACAAGTCCTGAGACCAGGGGGAACCCTCCTCACCTGGGGGGAGCTGATCCTGGACCCCAGGAACATCCCTGGCACTCCAGCACTGTCCTTGCTGGGGACCCAAAGCTCCCCTGGGATCTCTCCCCTTTTCCCTGCCCCTGACTGAGTGAGGTTTGTATTTTAGCACACTCTGTAGCCCTGATGAGTTATTGAAATAAACTCACCTGTGTGGCCTGGGAGCTCTGTGAGGTTGTTCCAGCAGTGGCAGTGACAGAACGAGCCCTGGGGACAGCTGGGTTTGCTGTGCCCCAGCTGCTGGTGGCTCTCTGTGACCTGGGGCTTGTCCCTGCTCAATCCAGCAGCTCCTGGATTTGTATGGACAGGGGGCAGGGATGCCCCAGAGGGCAGGGATGGATGGGATGTTGGGAAGGAATTGTTCCCTGGGAGGGTGGGAGGCCCCAGCACAGGGTGCCCCATCCCTGGAAGTGTCCAAGGCCAGGCTGGACACTGGGGCTTGGAGCAATCTGGGCAGTGGAAGGTGTCCCTGCCCAGGCTAAGGTGGAGCTGGGTGAGCTTTAAGGCCTCTCCAAACCCCAACCATTCCAGGATTTTGTGAGACCAGCTCCCAGCAGACACCCACAGGGTGCTCCTCTGCACCCCCACATCCCCTCCCTGCCCAGGAGGGCCCAAAGCAGAGCAGGGATGCTCTGGGAACAGGGATGCTCCAGCTGCTCCCAGCACACTGAGCTCAGCCCTGAGCACTGGAAATTCTCCTTTTAGCATCCAACACACCACAGAGTCTCCCCTGGCCTTATCTCTGTGTCCTCCCTGTGCCTCCTGCTCCCTGCATGGCTCTGGGCTGCTCCTGCTCTGCTCCCTTCCCACCCCTGCACTGATAACTCAGCCCTGGAGGATGAAATAAGATGAAAGGCACAAAGGCTCTGCCATTTCAGGATCACTGTGTGACAGCCTGGGCTGGGGCAAAGCCCTGCACAAGGGGGAGCAGCAGGAGCTGTGGTGGGATGGGGCCCAGCCAGAAACTCCTCCCTGCTCCCAAGGTGAGTGTCTGTGTCAGCTGCATGACCCCCAAACCCCCTGCAGCCCCCAAAGCCCCAGGGGACAACCAGCTGCTCCTCCCAGCAGCAACAAAGGAGCTGGAGAGGGGAGGAGAGACAGAGCAGAGCATGATGCTTTATTTCTTTATTTGTGCTGTATTTACACACAGGAAAGGAATTGCACATTCCCTGTTATTACTCTGGATAAGAAAAAAAATCACTTTTTGTAGGTATAAAATAGTCCCGTGGTTGTGCTGAGAGGTGGAAGTGTTGCCTGGATTGATTCCTGATTGTGTCAGAATAAGCTGCTCTGCCTTTCCCCCTCCAAACCACCCCAGCCCAGCCCCACCCTCAGGTGGAACCAGAGCCTCCCCCAGGGGCAGGGCTGCTGATTAGGGTCCCTATAATGAATATAAAAAAAGAAGGAAAAAAACACTGTACAAATTTCAGGCTCCCGGGGAGTAAATTTTTTTATTAAAATGTTTGGAAGTTTTTAAAAATTTTTTTAATTTACTCCCAGGGAGTGTGAAAGTTTCTACTGCTGCTTTTTTAAAGCTAGAAAGGAAAAAGTTAGAAAGAGAAGGAAACAGAGAGAGAAAGGGAAATAGAGAAAGACAGAGAAAGAGTTAGAGCAAGAAATAGGGGGAAATACAGTGAGAGGGAAGTAGAGTTAGAAGGAAACAGGGGGAGAGAAAGAAATAGATTAATTATTTCCTCCTGTCACACTGCTGGAGAGAGAAATCCCATCTTCCCTCCAGAGAATAGAGAGTTAACAAGTTCCCTTTAGCAAACCCTGCTTAAGCCCAGCCCTTATCAGGCTGCACTGCTCCTCCAGGGCAGATAAGGAGCCCTGGGCAGGGAGCTGTGACCTGCCCAGCCAGGCAGGAGGGGCACAGGGGACCTGCAGCTGCCACTCTGACACCAGCAGAACAAACCTGTCCTCACACCTCCAGCCCAATTCATGTTGGTCCCCAGCACATTTCAGTATGGAAAACACAAAAGGTTCAGCCAGCCAAAAGAAGAGCCCTGCAGGTGCCAGGAAATCCCTCAGTGGGCTCAGAGCTCGTCCCGGGAGGATTTTGCTGCAATCACGAGTTTGGAGAGCTCGAAACGGAACCTGCCCTCCCTGTGGGACACTGCAGAGAGGGGGAGAGAGAGGCCCGGGGTCAGCAGAGGGGAGAGCAGCAACAAAACAGCCCCACTGGGCCCTCTCAGGGAGTCAGGCACTGCTCTTCCCTCCTGCACATGCCAGGCTGGGGGAGAACCCCCCCGCTGGAATTTAACTGGGATGGGACCCACAGAACCCATGGATTGAGAGCAGCTCATGGCACTGCCACCAGTATCTGAGTTTAAACTGGCCCCTGGCCTGTCCCCCAGCCCAGCCCCTCTCTCACAGCTCCCTCAGGCACAGACCTGCTGTTTCAGAGACCTCAAATTCTTCCTGTTTCAAGGGGATGTCGCTCAGGGCACCCGCAGCAGCCTGAGACTGCAACAGGAAGGAAGAGCTGTAAGAGGCTGAGGAAATCCAGCAAGTGACAGAATTCAAACCACAAAAGCAGCACACTGGAAATGAACGGGCTCCTGATTTATGTGCAGAGAAAGAATTAAGTGCACAAAGGAAATCTGAAGGAAAATCTCTGGCTGTTTTTGTATTTCCCATTAAACCACGGACTCGTGTCCTTGGGGTGAGTGAAAGCCTCACCCCTGGAAACTGGGAAATGGAAGAATGAGCCAGACAAAAACACCAGGAGAGGTTTGATTTGCTTTGTCACATGCAATTTGTTGAGGCAATCCAAGAGTCCCTTTGTGCCTGGTGCCTTTGGAGCCCCTCCCAGCAAATGCCAGTGGCTGAGGGCAGCAGCAGAGTGGGGCAGGCTCAGGCTGCAGCCCCTCTCCTGCCTGCCACCAGCCTCTAACTAGGGACACCATGGAGCACATTCTATGGCACAGATGTCTAATAAATGTTTTCCATGTCTAATTCATGTTTTATAGCAGCCTCCCACACTCCTGCTTCCCCGGGATCAGCTGGGACTTACATAAGCCATGGCATACTCAATCTTGGCTCCTTTCACTTCAGCTTTAAACTGGGTAAAGAAGAGATAAGACTTCCCTTGGGGCCTGAAAGGAGAAAGCAGAGTCTTTGTCAGCAGCACAAAGGGTGGAGGTGCAGAGGAGTGAAGGGTTCCTGGCTCCCTCCCTCCCCCCACAGCCACCTCTGGATCTCCTGGAGCTTTTGTGCAGAGTTTGGGGAGAGGGGAACACAGAATTTATAAACCAACAGGCCCCAGAGCCAGGGCATCCCCGGGAGAGGAACCCCCCGCAAGATGCAAATGCAGAGAGGAGCAGGGTCCTTGTCCCTGCCCCAGAGCCACCCCCTGTGTGCCCAGCACCCACCTCCAGATGGAGCAGGAGAAGAGCCCGCTGTCCTCGCCCAGCCCGACCTGCATCTGCCATTGCTGTGGGAACAGCCTCAGTCAGGGAACAGCCGCAGGGGGAACAGCCTCAGTCAGGGGGAACAGCCTCAGTCAGGGGAACAGCCTCAGTCAATGGGAACAGCCTCAGTCAGGGGGAACAGCCTCAGTCAGGGAACAGCCTCAGTCAGGGAACAGCCTCAGGGGGAACAGCCTCAGTCAGGGGAACAGCCTCAGTCAGGGAACAGCCTCAGTCAGGCTGAACAGCCTCAGTCAGGGGGAACAGCCTCAGTCAGGGAACAGCCTCAGTCAGGGGGAACAGCCTCAGTCAGGGAACAGCCGCAGGGGGAACAGCCTCAGAGGGAACAGCCTCAGTCAGGGGGAACAGCCTCAGTCAGGGAACAGCCTCAGGGGGAACAGCCTCAGTCAGGGAACAGCCGCAGGGGGAACAGCCTCAGAGGGAACAGCCTCAGTCAGGGGGAACAGCCTCAGTCAGGGAACAGCCGCAGGGGGAACAGCCTCAGAGGGAACAGCCTCAGTCAGGGGGAACAGCCTCAGTCAGGGGAACAGCCTCAGTCAGGGGAAACAGCCTCAGTCAATAGGAACAGCCTCAGTCAATGGGAACAGCCTCAGTCAGGGGGAACAGCCTCAGTCAGGGGAACAGCCTCAGTCAGGGGGAACAGCCTCAGGGGGAACAGCCTCAGAGGGAACAGCCTCAGTCAGGGGGACCAGCCTCAGTCAGGGAACAGCCTCAGTCAGGGAACAGCCTCAGTCAGGGGGAACAGCCTCAGGGGGAACAGCCTCAGAGGGAACAGCCTCAGTCAGGGGGACCAGCCTCAGTCAGGGAACAGCCTCAGTCAGGGGAACAGCCTCAGTCAGGGGGAACAGCCTCAGTCAGGCTGAACAGCCTCAGTCAGGGGAACAGCCTCAGTCAGGGGGAACAGCCTCAGTCAGGGGGAACAGCCTCAGTCAGGGGAACAGCCTCAGTCAGGGGAACAGCCTCAGTCAGGGGAACAGCCTCAGTCAGGGGGAACAGCCTCAGTCAGGCTGAACAGCCTCAGTCAGGGAACAGCCTCAGTCAGGGGAACAGCCTCAGTCAGGGAGAACAGCCTCAGTCAATGGGAACAGCCTCAGTCAGGGAACAGCCTCAGTCAGGGGAACAGCCTCAGTCAGGGGGAACAGCCTCAGTCAGGGGAACAGCCTCAGGGGGAACAGCCTCAGTCAGGGGAAACAGCCTCAGTCAGGGGAAACAGCCTCAGTCAGGCTGAACAGCCTCAGTCAGGGAACAGCCTCAGTCAGGGGGAACAGCCTCAGTCAATGGGAACAGCCTCAGTCAGGGGGAACAGCCTCAGTCAGGGGGAACAGCCTCAGTCAGGGGGAACAGCCTCAGTCAGGGGAACAGCCTCAGTCAGGCTGAACAGCCTCAGTCAGGGAACAGCCTCAGTCAGGGGAACAGCCTCAGTCAGGGAACAGCCTCAGTCAGGGGAACAGCCTCAGTCAGGGGGAACAGCCTCAGTCAGGGAGAACAGCCTCAGTCAGGGAGAACAGCCTCAGTCAGGGGAACAGCCTCAGTCAGGCTGAACAGCCTCAGTCAGGGAACAGCCTCAGTCAGGGAACAGCCTCAGTCAGGGGGAACAGCCTCAGTCAGGCTGAACAGCCTCAGTCAGGGAACAGCCTCAGTCAGGGGAACAGCCTCAGTCAGGGGGAACAGCCTCAGTCAGGGAACAGCCTCAGTCAATGGGAACAGCCTCAGTCAGGGGGAACAGCCTCAGTCAGGGAACAGCCTCAATCAGCCTGAACAGCCTCAGTCAGGGAACAGCCTCAGTCAGCCTGAACAGCCTCAGTCAGGGAACAGCCTCAGTCAGGGGAACAGCCTCAGTCAGGGGGAACAGCCTCAGTCAGGGGGAACAGCCTCAGTCAGGGAACAGCCTCAGTCAGGGGAACAGCCTCAGTCAGGGAGAACAGCCTCAGTCAATGGGAACAGCCTCAGTCAGGGAACAGCCTCAGTCAGGGGAAACAGCCTCAGTCAGGGGAAACAGCCTCAGTCAGGCTGAACAGCCTCAGTCAGGGAACAGCCTCAGTCAGGGGGAACAGCCTCAGTCAATGGGAACAGCCTCAGTCAATGGGAACAGCCTCAGTCAGGGGGAACAGCCTCAGTCAGGGGGAACAGCCTCAGTCAGGGGGAACAGCCTCAGTCAGGGAGAACAGCCTCAGTCAGGGAACAGCCTCAGGGGGAACAGCCTCAGTCAGGGAGAACAGCCTCAGTCAGGGGAACAGCCTCAGTCAGGGGAAACAGCCTCAGTCAGGGAGAACAGCCTCAGTCAGGGGAACAGCCTCAGTCAGGGAACAGCCTCAGTCAGGGGAACAGCCTCAGTCAGTCAGGGAAATCCCTCCCAGCCCCGGGAAATCCCTCCCAGCCCCTCCCCTCCAGGGCAGCAGGACCCCAGAATAGCCCAAGCCCACCCCAGCTCCCTCCTGGCCACAGTCACCAGGTGTCCTCACAGCAAACGAGCCCCTTTTCCTCCCAGGATGAGGACAAGGAGCCGATGGCAGCAGAATTCCCGGGCTCACCTCGTTTGTGCCGCCCTGGGCCGAGTAGGTGAAGGTGCAGCTGAAATCCCCCTGCCAGGAGAGAGAACAGGGGCAGCCTCACCTTAGCACGAGCTTCCCTCCACAGAATCCAGGGAAAGCTGAGCTTGGAAAAGCTCTCCAGGATCAACAGCCCAGCACTGCCGAGGCCACCACTGTCCCCTGTCCCCAGGTGCCACATCCACGTGGTTTTAAATCCCTCCATGGATGGGAACTCCAGCAGTGCCCCTGTGCCAGCGCCCGACCTCCTTTTCCATGAAGAATCTTCCCCAGTTCCCAGCCTGAGCCTCCCCTGGCTGCACCTGGGGCCATTTCCTCCTGCCTGGGCTGCGGTTTTGTGTTCTGGGGTGCCCAGGGACCCCCAGCCCCTCCTGCACCGGGGCCTTTCCCTTGCTGAGCCCCCTCCCATGAGGATCCTTCTTCCTTTGAGACCCTCCTTCCCCTCTCCCCCTCTTGGGGTGTCTCATCCCTTTGAAAACCCCCCTTCTCCTGGGGGCCATTATCCCCATCCCTGGGGGTCTCCTCGCTATAGAGACTGTCCCACCTTGGGGACCCGCTCTCCTTGGGGACCCTCTTCTGCTGGAGAGCCCCACCTGGAGATCATTCCCCTCCAGGACCCCTCTGTCCTTGGAGCCCCCTGTTCTCCCTGGGACCCCCTGCCCTTAGAGCCCCCCACCCCTTGGAGCCCCCTATTGTCCCGAGCCCCCCTCCCCTTGGAGCCCTCGGTTCCCCCTGGGACCCCCCGCCTTTGTCGCCCCCTTTGGGGACCGCCCTCTCCCTGGGGACCCCCCTACCCGCTCGCCCCGCCCCCTCTCGCGCCCAGCCAATCCCCACAGCAGGACGCATGATTGACGTGGCGCGCAGCCAATCAGCGAGCGGCGCGTACCCTCTCCCCTCCCGCTCCCTCCCTCCCGGCCGCTCACCAGGCTCCGGGAGAAGGAGTGAACCTCCCCGCCGGGCCGCACGTCGAACTCCGCCGTGCTCGGGGTCGCGCCCGGGGCCGTGCCCGGTCCCGCGGCCGCGCGGGCCGCCAGGTACAGCAGGGCCACGGGCACCAGCGCGGCCCAGGCGCGCCGGCAGCTCCTCCCGCTGGGCGCCGCCATCTTGGAAAGGAAGTGCGGGCTATGGCGGCCGGCAGGGGTCAGCGCACGGCGGCCGCACGGCGGCCATGTCTGGTGCGGGCAGGAGCCCGGGCGGCCATGTCTGGTGCGGGCAGGAGCGCGGGCGGCCATGCCGGGTGTGGGCAGGAGCCCGGGCGGCCATGTCTGGTGTGGGCAGAAGCCCGGGCGGCCATGTCTGGTGTGGGCAGGAGCGCGGGCGGCCATGCCGGGTGCGGGCAGGAGCCCGGGCGGGACAAACGTGCGGGGACCGCGAGGGACGGGGGACATGGGGACATCAAGGGACAGAGCGCACAGGGAAGCTCGGGGACAAGACGCCCTGTGCTCAGGATCAGTGGCTCTCGTTGCCCTTCCCAATGAGCCAGTGCCTGAGTGAAGAACTGGGAATTCCAGCTGCAGCTTCAGGGGCTGGGAGCAGGAAAATGCTGGATTAGAGGAGACACAGAACTCTGTGAGAGGGGCTGCAGGCGGCAGCAGGGACAGGAGTTTCTCTGCACTCCTCCCTGTGTTCCAGCACGGAGCTGGGACTCTTCTGGTTTCACCAAAATCCCTCCGAGAGGATTCCCCAGGATCCATTTCCAGCCTTTCCTTTAGAGCAAGCCCTCCTGCACACCCCGATCCCAGCCCCGAGTTATCCTGGGGGTGCTGCAGGGCCTGAGACCCCCCAGCACAGACGTGCCTTTCCCGGAGCCTTTATCCCACCCACTCTGGGAATGGAGATGCCGCCAAGTTTTCCATCCAAGCAGCTTTCAGGGCAAGCAGTGACTTTTCTGAGCTAATTTTGTAGCTCGAGGAGTGATTTGTTTTAAAAATAAGTCCTCAAGAACATCTGTTCTCCCTCCACACCTAAAAATAAAGCCCCACAGGGTGGGTTTTGGGAGAGAAATGCTTCCCAAGCCTCTCTGAAGTCCCAAATTATTGAGGAAAAGTCGTTTTTGCCTGGTTTCCCCAGCACCTGCTGCTTCGTCTGTCATTTCCACTCACTCAGGAAATTAATTCATCCTCCAGCTGCAAATCCTCCAGCCAGAGCCTCCCTGTTCCCATCACCTTCCTGCAGGACACTGGGGTGGGGGCTCCATCATTTGTGTTTCAATCCTCACCATTCCATATGGAACAGCTCTGGCTCCTGGGAGAATTCCCAGCTAATTCCTCTTGGGATTCTCAATGCCCAAAAGATGACCAACCCCTTTCTTAGGGTGCCAAACAACCCTGCAGCAAGCTGGGGGAGCGGAGGAGCCGACAGATCTGCAAACTCCTCTAGACAAGAGTGTTTTAAGAGATTTTAGGAAACACTCGACTTGTTGGAGACAGGAAAAAGCAGTTTTAAATTAAACCTAAAAATTATTATTAGCACAGAAACAAACCCTGCCAAAAAAGCTTCTTACCATCCAGCAGCACCCACCAGCTGTGAGGGCAGCAGGGACAGAGGGTGCAACATCCCCCACCTGTCCCCTTCCACCCCTCTGACCTCAAAACTCACACCTGAGGTGCTTTGTAGCAGCTAAACCACAACTGCAATAATTGGGACAATTATTTGGGCACAGGGACAAGAAGAGGGGGCAAAATCTGCTGCCAGCCATCCCCCCAGGAACCCAAATGCTCCATCTGGAAGAAGCTCTGCATTTAGAACACTCCTGCAGCAGCACCCTGAGGGCATTAACAGCAGGTTAATGAACAGCAGCTCCCCTGGAAGGCAAAGCAAGGCCACGTTTGGGGAGCTCTGGGCTGGGGCAGGCCCAGGACAGGCAGGCAGGGAGGTGCCCAGCCCAGGCTGCTGCTGGCTCACCCAAGGTCACTCCAAGCAAGAACACAGCCCAGGATTCCCAGCCCTCAGCTGCTGGGCTCATGCCTCCCCCGAGGAACATCAGGGATTTAATATTCTCTGCACTGCTCGGCACAGAAAGAACAGAGCACTTGGCTTTCAGCAGAGCTGCTCTGCCTGTGGCAGCAGCTGCTGCTTCCTCCCGCCCCCCAGAGCAGCCACCACCTCTCTTGCCAATATTTTAATGAGTCGCTACATCTTACACTCATAATTATAAAAGAATAAGAATCCATAAAAATATTTTCTTTTCATAATACGCACTTAAAATACTCCGGGGCAAGTCGACGTGGTTCATTTGGGTGGGTTTTGTTTGTGTTTTCGTTTTGCCCCTGGCAGAACCCTTGGCTTGAGGGGGGGATGTGCTCCCCTGAGGTGTGATTGCTCAATCCCCCTCCCCAGAACTGCAGTTCCTGTTGCCCAGGTGAGTGAAATCCAGGAGAGAGCGTGGCTGAGCAGACGGGCTGGGAGCAGTCACTGACCCGCAGAGAACTGAAGCACAGCGATTCCAGTGCAGTGGGGAAGCTCGGGGGGGACGGGCAGCACAGAGAACAGGGAGGGAGGATTTGCATAAATACCATCCACCTTGTGTTGCAAAAACCCAAATGCTGCTGTGAGCTCTGGAGAGAGGCTCTGGCTGTAGCCAGCTGCCAGTGCTACCTGTTGGCACAACTCCGTGTGAGAGCGGCCATGAGAGGAAGGATCAGAGGCCACTTCCTCCATCTGCTCTGCAAATTTAAACTGGAAAATAGATATATATATATAAAAAAATGACTAGTGTTGCATGCTTCTGTAGACCTCTCTTCAGCTCCCAGGGCTCCAGGGTGGCAGCAGGGCCAGGACACAGAGCAGATCCCCAGTGAGCAGTAGGTAGTTGTCTCTTCCCTCGCACTCCTGGCTTAAGGCAGCTTCTGATTCGGCTCTTCCGTTTCCAACACAGGCACTGAGTTCTTGCAGGTAAGAGTTTGGGAACTGCACAGGTGCAGTGGAAGGGGAAAAGGATTGGGGACAGAGAGATGGACACAGACCTCAGCCTCGGGACACAGACCACTGTCCATTGATTCCCAGGAGAGAGGGAGTAGCAGCAAAAAAAGCATTGAACAGCCAGGCTGGAGGAGAGGAGGAGGACGAGCAGCCGAGCAGGGGCAGACCTCCAGCTTGGGAAGTGAGAGAAGGTGGCACTGTCCAAAGGGAAGGTGCCCTCCAGCTTGTCCCCCTGGCCTGGGGGTCCCCCCAGCCCGCCGTGGGCACTCAGCCCCTTGTGCTCTGGGTTGGACGCTGCCGGGGAGCAGGAGGGCACGGGGCAGGTGAGCTGTCAGTGTCCAGCTTGCAGAGGCTCGTGCTCTCAGAGGTATTCTTGTAGAAAGTGCAGCAGCGTGATTTCGTAGTGCTCTCCTGACTCAGGGCACCGAATACTGTGTCTCTCGTTGGGGTAGATCTGTGCCAGGGCAGACACAGGCCAGTGGTCACTCAGCAGGGACACAGCTCCCCCCCAGCCCTGCTCCCCACATCCAGCCCCCATCGGGACCAAGAAGTGCCAGGGAAGGTCTGGAGCAGCCCCTCCCTCACTGCAGCCACCCCTGAGCTCAGGGAGGAGGAAAGTTCCAGGCCCCAGAGCAGCAGCCCTGCCTGCACATGGCACATCTGCCAGCCATGGAACAGCCACAGTGCCACCTCCCGGCCTCCCGTCTGTCCAGCGAGGTGCTCACTGTCCCCAGGTCACACCACCACGTGGGGGATCTGCCTCCATCTCCTCCCATCCCCAGAACACACAGCAGAGACTTTCCCCAGATTTATGGGACCTTCCCTCCCCACTCCTGGCCCTCCTACCTGCAGCTGGTAAGGTTTTCCAGCCCGGATTAGCTGCGATACCAGGAAGTTGGTGTGAAAAAAGTGCACATTTTCATCCAAAAAGCCATGGAGGATCAGCAAACGATTTGGCCTGGACATGGGGTGAGAGATAAGGAGAGAAACAGGATGAGAAACCAGGTGGAAAACACAATGAGGCACCAGATAAAAGCTCTGCAGAGGGTTTGAGCAAAGAGCTGGCAGCTGGACAAGCCAAGCCCAGGCAGGGGCAGTGGCAGGCCATGGCCACAGCAGAGGGGCTGGGGGTGTCATGACCCGGCTGTGCTCAGCCAGAGCGGATCAGAACCTCTCCATTCCCTTGGGACTGGGCAGAGGTGGCACAGGAGCAGCTGTGGGCAGGTACTCACTCATTGGGGAGCTTTTCCACGTGCAGTGCCACCGAGCCAGCCTCGTAGCCCTGCTGGTTGTTCTCGGGCACGTCCATGTAGCGCTCGGTGTAGCCGGTGTCGTAGGCCATCCACACGGTGACAGGGGCACCTGCTATGGCAATCTGTCAAACAGAGAGGTGCCCCCACACAGCCTGCATTACCACCTGCCCACAGCAACACAGCAAGCAGCCTCTGGGCTGTCCTGTCACTCAGAGCAGGATTCTCCTTCAGCAATCCCACACACAACCCAGATTCATCCTCCTGCTGCTCCTCTTGTGGTCACAGCGGGAAAAAATTCCTGCACATCAGCACTAAAGGCCTCCCCTTTGCAAGGAGGACTTGTGAATGATCCAGAAACTGTGCTGGAGACTTGGGATGGGGAATAGCACATTAGGATCTGCCTGTATGGCAGAGCAAGCCCATCCCAGAGCCATCCTCCTCCAGCCCCAGGCAGGGATGAGCTGCAGGACACAGGACTGGAGTCGGGCAGGCAGGACAGGGGAACATTTCCACCTGTCCACCACAAACAAGCCAAAATGCCAATTCCAGCTGCCAAGAGGGACAGAGACTGAGAGAGCCAAGTGTCCCAAAGGTGCCAGCTCACCTTGAAGACGTTGGGTTTACAGATGAGCCCCATGAGGGACAGGAAGCCCCCGTAGGACCAGCCGTGGATGGCGACCCGGCTCAAGTCGATGAACCCGTATTTTTCTGCTACATAATGTAAACCTTCCACCTGGTCCTCTATCTCCACCTGACCCTGAAAGGCAACAAGGAGGCTCATGTTGGTGATAAATACAGAAACTTGAGAAAGGAACAGTCACACAGGAAATGAGCAGCCACCACCCTTAGCAAGGACAAACATCAGAGATTCCCCAGCACAAAGAGGATGTTACCATTTGGTTTTTCAGGGCCCCTTCAAATTTGAGGCCTCTCTGGCACGATCCCCTTCCATCAATCACCACCACAGCATAGCCCAGGGATGCCAGCGTGTTCAGCCTCAGGTACTTGATGCCTTTGAAGGAATTGTTCACCAGCTGCACCTGCACAAGGAGAGAGGAAGAGTTTCAGAGCTGCTGCCTTCCTGTGTCAGTGGAAGATCCTGAGCTGGGCAGCAGCCACTCACTGAGCTATCAGAGCCATGGATACCAAACCACAGGCTGGAAAAGTCATCTGAGGTTTGAAGCAGATGACAAAAAGAGTAGGTTTAGATTAGATATTCAGAGGAAGATTTTGCTGTAATGGTGGTGAAGCCCTGGCACAGGGTGCCCAGAGAAACTCTGGCTGCCCCATCCCTGGATGTGTTCAAGGCCAGGCTGGATTTTTTAACAACCTAAGACAGTGGAAGGGGTGGGACTGGATGGGCTTTAAGGTCACTCCAACCCAAACCATTCCAAGATTCCACGGCAGTGTTCATTGCCACCCAAAGTGCAAGTGTTGCAGTGTGACTGGCAGAGCCCTGCCCTGGCTGCAGCCCCAGCCCTGACCCCAGCAGCTCCCTGGGTTTTACCTGAGGGCCTCCATACACAAAGAGCACCGTGGGATGTTTCTTGCCAGGCTGCACATCGTGGGGCTTGTAGACCATTCCGTAGAGCTCCACGTCCGACTGCGTGCGGAAGTGGAAGATCTCCGGGGGGACGTAGTCTGGGGGACAGCCTGCAGCAGGAGGGGCACACACAGGGCTGAGGGGCTGAGCAGGCCCTGCTCCCACCCCCTGAACCAGCTCTGTGCCAGCCTCACCCTGGGCAGGGCTCCTTCAACACCAAACCACACCAAGGCAGAGCCTCTCCCTGGGAAACAGCCCCCAGCTGCCTGCACAGGGGATTCCCAGGAAAACCTGACTGGCTGGGAGCTCTCCACAGCAGGGTGGGAGAGGGAGAGAACAGGGATGGGAGCAAGGGTTTGCAGTAGGGATCAGGTGCTGCTGTCAGCTCTACCTAAACCTTTAGAACCTGCAGTGCAGAATGGAGAATCCACTGCATCCCAGGTACTTGTCCCTTCCCTCTTCAGAGAAATCACAAATAAAAAAACACCTTGAAGTGCTCAAGGCCAGGTTGGACAGGGCTTGGGTGTGGAAGACATCCTGTCCATGGCAGTGCATGAGAACAGGATGAACTTCAGTGTCCATTCTCACCTAAACCCTTCAGTGATTCCACAGTAAAGCCACATCCTTGTGGGTGTGCCAACTCTGTACACCCTGAGCATGACTTTTGCTCAATGTGTGAAACACCTCAAAAGCTCACAGAGCTTTTCCTGGGCAAGCTGACCAGGAGAATTATCTCCCCCACAAGAAAACACGACTCATGTTCCCTCAGAGTGAGGGACTCAGGTCACTTCCCTCCCCATCACTGCTGGCACTGCTGGCAGAGCCCTCACTCAAAGACCCCCTGGGATGTTCTCCAGAACTTACTGGCTGCCTCCATCATGCTGGCCCAGAACTTGGGCTGCTTGTGGAGCGGGTCCTCGTCAGAGCCACTGAGCTTGTAGATGTGCACACAGGGAGGAGTGCTCACACTGCTGTAGTGGCTGATGAACATGTCAAAGTTCTGCCAGGGAAACAGCAGAGTCAGGGAACGAGGTCCTGGCCATGGCTCCAGCAGTGCTCAGCACTCGTTACTGGTCACTGCCATTCCCAGCTGGGACCCCTGGCAGCCAGGAGATGGGAATGCAGCAAACAGACCTGGCTCATGGAGCAGCTGTGGGAGAAGCCTGGAGTGGTGAGGCGCAAGATCTCGCCAGGAGACTCATAGCTGACCACGTACAGGTGGTGCTCCAGCGGGGTGTCCTTGGTGCCTTGGAAATACACCAGCTTGGTGGCCTCATTGACCCAGATCTGTGCCAGGAGAGAGGGCTCAGCACAGGCAGGGACCAGCTCTGCTCCTCTGCCAGCCCAGAACACACACAGACCATGGCAGGGCTGCTCAGGGCAGGGGGTGAGGAGAACACACACAGCACTGGGGAACTGCAGACAACACAGAGCAGTGACAGAGAGCAGCCCCTCTGCCTTTCTGCTAAAGATCAAAGCATTTGCTTATTAAAGGGCATAAAAAGCTGGGCTTTGTTCCCTGCAGGTTAAGAGGGAGCCATCATCTCAGCAAGGAACATTCTGTGCTCATATGGCATCTTACAGAACCACAGAATCATTTAGAAAATGGGAAAACCCCTCCAAGAGGAACCCCTAACCCAGCAGCACTGAGCTCACCACTGCCCCACGTCCCCATGTGCCACATCCACACCCTTCTGGACACCTGCAGGGCTGCTGACTCCCCAGTGCCCAGGACAGCCTGACCACCTCTCCAGTGAAGCCATTTCCCCATCTCCAACCCAAATCCCCCCAGTGCCCCCTGAGCTGTTTCCTCTGCTCCTGTCCCTTGTTACCTGGGAGAAGAGCCCAACCCTCACCTGGCCACAGCCACATGGCAGGACTATGGAGGTACAGGTACCTTTTTTCCAGCCATCGTGGTAATGAATTCCCAGTTGTGGGAGGACCAGTCTAACAGCTCTCAGCACCAAACTTTGGGATATTAAAATAGGTTTTTTACTGTTCAGATAAAGCTGTTTCTAAAAACCACCCAGTCAGGCAGGAACAGAGGCGACAGCTTTTAAATCCTGCATTGATCCAGCAACAGTAACTGAACTGTTTTTCCACCTTACAGTTTCCAAATGCTATTTCTGGCTAACCCACACTTTGAAGACCCCTGTGAACAGCAAAGGGAAAAACACATCCAACTCAATTGGCCAGGAAAACCAGGCAGAGCCCTGTGGAGCAACAAATGCATCAAAATAATTGCTGCTAACACAATTTTAGCCATAACACATGCAGGGAAGAGCTGTGGCCAAAATCAACAGCATGTACAGTGAGAATCCACATGGGGAGGGACAGCAGGTTAATTGCAGATTGAGGAAAAGCAGCAGAAACCAAAAGCTTGGAGCTGTTGGTCTTTTAAAAAGCGAGAAGTGAAAATCCAGATTAATTGGAAATGAACAGACAAGGTCTTTATTTTGGCAGAAATCACCTGGGAGTGTTAAAGATCAGACTCGGAGTTAATTCCTGAAGCAAAAATGAAACTAGGCCTCTATAAGATTAATAAAAATTCATTTCTGACTGTTCTGCAAGCGACAACAGATACAGCTCCTCCATATTCTAAATTGCTTTATATTCCCCAGCTGCCTTCTTCCTAAAGTCTCTGCTGAGGGATCAGCTGGAGACCAAGAGTTCACTCTGAGTGCCAGGACACATTTCCACACTGCAAGAACTCATTGGAGTTAAAATGCCTCAGCAAAGGCAGCAATCCCCAGCTTCTCCACAAAATGGTTCTTTGTTGCTCTTAAACCTCAGACTTGTGTCCTTTTTTATGGCCTGACCCACTCCTGGGATTTGCCTAAGGAGCAATCTGAAGTCTGATTAAGAAGGCAATCAGATCCATGTGCACTGGCCTACAGCACTTCTGGGGAAAGCAGAGGCAGCAATAAAAACAGCAACAAAATGAAGCTTAAGCAGTTCTAGCAGGTCCCAGGTGTGAGAGAGGACTCAGGCCAGGAGTGGGGGCAGACAATGCAGAGCTGAGACACTACAGGAGAATAAAAATAACCCCTACCTTGGAGCCGTGCCTTGCCAGCACCTCCCACTCCCCAGCAGTCAGGGCAATCTCCTCCTTGATGGGACACTTGAAATCATCTGCAAGAGAGAGCAGGAGCATCAGCCACTGCCCTCCCCAAAGCTCAGCCCAGGGCAGGAGCAGGGGCAGTGCCAGGGCTGCAGCCCTTACCCTCAGTGTGGCCACAGGGCTGCAGCCAGTCGTGGCTGCCTGGCTTCAGGAGTGCTGTCACCCTGTACAGGTGACAGAAGCCTGTCTTGCACTCGTTGGCTCGGATAAAGCAGAGCTCTTCCTCCTCCCCCTCTGGCTGGATGAAAGGATAGAAGATGTCATGGACCTGCCACACAAGAAAAAACCTGTGAGTGATTTGCTTCATCAAACCCCTGATCCAACACCAAACTTGGGAGTACTGAGTAGCAAAGCTGCTGGAGCAAGGACTTGACTGGACACCCAATCAACCTGAGAATGGTTAAGCGAGGGGAGGAAGGAGCAGCCTGTGTTCTCCTCCCAGCCCCAAGCCTCTTACATTTATCCACACATCAGTGGTTTCTTCATAGATCACAAATGGCTGGACGTTTTCTGGCACAGTTTTGGCAAATTCAGCACGCTGCTCCTCATTTTCTGGGACTGGAATAAAGAGTGCTGGAGGCAGGAGGACTAGCTGGAGCCTCTGCTGAGGTCTGTCTAGGAACATAGCCCAGGCACTGGGGAAAGAAGTCAGATGTCAATGTCAGTACCACAGGACAAAGGTGCCTTTCCAACACTCAGAACATGCACCCCTTTCTTCCCTCCTGCTGCCAGAAAGGATTTGGGCATCTGAATGCAAAGCTTTTCTCATCACTGCTGTTTCTAATCCCCTGGAAGCTGTGCCAACACACAGGGGCATCAGTGCCACGAGCACTGCCAGAGCTGCCTGTTCCAAGGGAGCCCTGCTGCAGAATGCAGCTCCTGCTTGGACACCCCTCCCTCCCTCAGGGAGCCCTGGCTGTGCCCCAGCTCTGCTCCACTTCATGTGATCACCCTCCAGGAGCTCTGTCTGCAGCCTCCTCCTCCTCATGCTCTGGCAGGGACAGGCACAGACCCAACACAGTGCCAGGGGAAGGGGCTGCTGCAGCCCCTGCCCTGCTCCCCTGCAGGCTCTCAGCAGGACAGATGGCAAAGCACAGCCACCCCAAGGCCTGTGAGTGCACCCCAAAGAGATTTGCAAAGAGCCAGCTCTCCCTCAGTGCTGCAGGATTTCAGGAACTGAGATATTCAGCACATTTAGATAAGCTCTGGTGCAGAACATCACAACCACCTCTGGGATTACCTGCTGGAAAGCTCTCTAAATTTCCTTTCCAGAGCAGAAAATTAATGACAAGTTACAGAATGCCACCTTCAAAGGCAGCCAAGTCACCTTCTTAATCTGCACACACACCAGTTAACAGCCAAGCAAGCTTGGGAGGGGGAAAATTAAGAACTTTAAAATTTCAATCAGATTGAGGTGAACTCTGTAACTCTTCAGGCAAGACTGTGCACTCCACTTGGAGCAATAGCCAGTCCCAGAGCAGCCCTTCCCTCTGGACACGCTGCACAAAGAATGTGGCACCACAGACCCTGCCCCTGCCCTGGGATTCAGGCTTTGATGGCAAACTGTGCCAAGGAACAAAGATAAAACTGCCCACAGAACACCCTCATTTTCAGCAGGAAACACATTGTACCTGTGTTAAAAACAGCTCCAAAGAATTCCCCAGGACTGCCCACTTAATGCATCAATGTCATTTAACTCTGGCTGTGACAAACCCCACATCCTGTCACTCTGCTCTGCTTCATTCCTACTTTTAGGATATTACAGCACTGAAGAAGCCAAACATTCTTGTGCCATTTCTGGCACTCAGGGCTTTAAAACCAGGTCATGAACACAGCAGAAGCATATCAAGGGTCTGCAACCAGAGGAGCCCCTGGGAGAGTTATTTTGGGAGGAAAATGGACTCACTATTTGCCATCCCGGGTCCATCCTGCACGGGCAATGTACTCCACAGTGGGAAACAAGGCAGCAAAGGGTTGCACCAGCTCTTTGTCCTGAGCACACACAATCTGCAGCAAAACCAAGGCCCAACATCAAATCAGAGCTTGTCACCTCCTCCCAGGGAAGCTCAGGGAGATGGCAGAACAAGGAAGTTTAGCTACTGCCATCAGCAAGGGTCAGGCCAGGAGAAGCAAGCCTTGCTACAAAGATCAGGAAGAGAAGGGAAAAACAGGCTTCAAAGCAAAATGATTTTGGCATTCAGCCACAGGAAAGGACACAGGCAGGGACTGAAGCCCTGGACTGGACCTGGCTCCAGCCCTCCTGACTCTGCCATGGTGTACCAGGCAAGCCCCACTTTCCCCTTCCCTCCACATTCCCAGCTCAACCACCCCCAGAATGAGTCTTCTCAGCATTTTCAAGTCTTTCTAACTCTTGGATAAACACATGAGAAAAGCAGGTATTACAAGAGAATAAAAAACCCAGACTAATACTATGTAGGATTTCTTTGTGACCTTGTTTTAATTCTAGGGAGCTTCAAAAGCCCTCCTGTGCAATGTCCCCTTGTGAGTTATCACTTACCTTACCCTTGCTGTCTGTTTTAAATTCTGCTAGTTTCAATGTAATCTTGGGGTTTTTGCTGCCTGCAGAGAAGAAGTGAAAAAACACCAAGATGATCAAGTTGAACATTCTGTGGTTACACAAAACACAGCTTCTAAAGGAGAACAGCCCCTGGTCCTGCTGAAATGGCTCTGTGTGAATTTACAAATATCAAATATGCATGTGAGCAAACAACAGAGCCATTCTGGGAATGGGAACAGTTTGCTTTGCCTTCCCTAGCTGGCTGTGCATGCTCCCAGGAGGAGAGGAAAGATGGGATTCAGAATGTATTCCACAATACACCACCAGACATATTCCACTTCCTCAGCAACCCTTTCATTTAGGGCTGGGATTTAAAGTTCAGCCTTTCTTGCAGCAGATTTTGGGACTGGAGAGTCAATCAGGCCTCAGCATTTACAGGCAGTTCCTACATCCCAGCAAGTGCCCAGATGAATGATGCAGTTTACAGCCCCAGTTCCACTGCTGACTGCAGCAGGAGGCCAGAGCTGCCTCAGCAGCCCCAGGTGTTCACTCACCTGTCCTGGGGTACCGATAGGAATCTGTTTTTCTCTCCTCCAAGGCAGGTGAAGGAACGTGAATGATCTCCACCTCTGACTCATCCACTTCCTCATACAAGATCCGCAGAGTTTTTACATCCTCTGACCCTGGGACAGAGAGCAGCACTGTTTGCAGCATTTCCTGCTGCTTCTGGCTTGCCTGGAGCACTGGTGCAGAGGGAACACCTGTACAGCCCCAGCTCTCAGTGAGCACCTGCAAACACTCCACAATAGAATCCCTCCAGTGCTTTGTTCTTTCAGGTGATCTCCCCAGAACAGCCCAAACCCAGACCAAAGGCAAATCCTGCTCAGAAGCTCATTCCTAGCAGGAGGCAGCAGTCACAGGCCAGCTTTGATGAGCAGAGCAGGGACTGACCTTCTGTGGAAGCTGTGGGACACCACCAATAGCCCGTGAACCGATCAAACTCCTCCTGAATGACAAAAGTGGCTACACCAGCAGACTTGGGGTCATCCAGAACATTGGATAAGCCTGCAGAGGAACAGAGACCAGGCAGCATTTGCATTTTGCATTTACATCTCCTTGGAAAATGCTGAGCCAAAAGTCACATGCACCAGTTAGGAGTGAGGCAGGACTGTGGGGATGGTGCTGAGCAGGAACCCCCCTGCTGCAGGAGCCCTGCTACCTTTGTGGCAGAAGGTCAGGCGCCTCTCCTCGCCCGTCTCGATGTTTGCCACCCACAGGTCGTTGTTGTTAATGAAGGAGAAGAAGGCTGGGTCAGCAGGGCAGATTTTGGGATCCATCCGTGGCCCTGTGCACTGAGTCTTGATCTCCAGAGGCTTCATGGGAGACACCTGCAGCAAGAGACACACAGGGCTGGGTGCCAGAGCAGCTCCCAGCTCTGCAGAGAAAAACCTGAACCAGAGACACTGCACAGCCCAGGGGATGATGGCAAAGGGGCCCTGACAGGACACAAGAGCAACCACACAACCAAATGGATGAAGATGTGCAAGATGTGGAGAAGGTCCAGAGGAGGCACAGAGATGCTCCAAGGCTGGAGCCCCTCTGGAGCCAGGCTGGGAGTGTTCACTGGAGAAGAGAAGGATCTGTGGAGACCTCAGAGCCCCTTGCAGTGCATGAAGGGGCTCCAGGAGGGTGGGCAGGGCTGGCACAGGGTGCCCAGAGCAGCTCTGGCTGCCCCTGGATCCCTGGCAGTGCCCAAGGCCAGGCTGGACAGGGCTTGGAGCAGCCTGGCACAGTGGAAGGTGCCCCTGCCATGGCAGGGGGTGACACTGGGATGGGCTTTAAGGTCCCTTGCACCCCAATCCAGCCTGGGATTGCACATGCAGCCATCCAATCCAAACCAGCCATCCCTCTGAGGTGGTGTCCATGAAACCCCTGGCAGACTCACCATGAACCCATTCTTGCCCCCATCTCTGCAATGGAAGAGGCTGTTGCTGGCCTGGAACAGGAACAGGCCACTCTCACTGTGGAAATCATAAGATGTTATCCCAAAAACACCCAGCCTCTTCCTTTCCCTCAGGAGCTCCTCCTCTCTGGAATACATCCCGTGGTGAGGGGTTGCCTGGAATTGAAGGGAGGAATATCTGAGAGGTTTGCAAGGAGAGGAATGTTCACAGGAGTGCTCTGAGCCTGTCACAGCAGCCCAGCTCAAACAGGCAGCAGAGTCAGGGTACAGCTCCCAGCTCCTGCACTGCAGCTACAGCTGTGGGGTCCAGGAGGCCTCAACCCAGCACAGCCCCCAAATTCCCCTGCACAGGAGGGCTGAGCTGTGAATCTCTCAGTTCTGCACTTGGCACTTCAGCATGAACTGAGAACAGCTGCACTTGCTCTGCTTATGCAAATCAGATGTAAGCAATTAACTTAATGACGTTATCTGCAGCCTTCACAAACAGTTTCCATGTCAGACACTGCAAACAAAAGTTCTTCCGGGATCTTGAATTACCCTGGAGAGAACTGGCAGCACAAATGGGGTCAAGACAGATAAATTCTGTTCCACCAGGAACTTCTGAAGGAGGGGAGAAAGACCAACACCCTCCAATGCTGCCAGTGACAAAGGACATGAAGAGACTGAAACCAGAGAGGGGAAAATTCCCTCCCTTTCTGGTGCACTCACAACAGTGTAAGGCAGAAGCAGCAGTTTAAACTCAGCTTTCCCAACTTGTTAAAAGCAGGAAGGATGACAGGCACCACACAGATGTCCCCACCACAGCATCCCCCAGTTTCCCCAGGCACTGGCAGCCCAGGCTCTCCCACTCTGGCTCACCTGAAAGTGATCCAGCATCTGCTTCCAGGACAAGAGCAGCAAGGCCTCCTTCCGTACCTTTTTGGGAATCTCTGAGTAAAGAAGAGAATTCTCTCTGCTGCCATATGGCATTCCTATGGGGAGGACAAAAGCATCATCCCACTTAAGATGAGTTAGCCAGGACAAATTCAAACAGAAGTCTGGGAACAGAGGGGCTGGGGCTGCCCAGAGACCTTTACCCACATTCCTTCCCAAGCAGCTCCCAGATCAACCCCAGAATAACATCCAAACCACTTAGATCTTGATTTGTTTGGAATTTTCCTAAGCAGGGTTTAACACTGGCCCACCTCTCCAGAATGTATAAGGTCCAATTTTCCCCTCTGAGCCTGTCCTCCGTGCCCCAGATCCTCTCCAGGAGCACCACTCCCTGGATGAACACTACTCTCCACCTTTCTCACACAGAAATTTGCTACGGGGACCTCCTCCAGGCCAAGCAGCAGCTTGCAAGGGGGGAAGGAAACCTTAGAAGCTCCAGAGAAACCATTCAAATATGAAACAGTATCCTACAGAGTCAAAAGACCTTGTCATTTTACATAAGCCCTTGACTGTGGTTATCAAACGAGCTCCTGGCCTTCATCCAACTTCCAAAACAACCATCAAATATCCTGACGCTGATTTTGACAGTTTCCACAAAAACAAAGACCATGAACTTGCCCTCTACTTCTGCTGTAGAGACTCCCTGGATCAGAAATTCACACAGGGATATGTGCCCTGATACTGCCTACTCTGCACACATTCTGGGCAGAACAGAGAGATTTCTGAGCTGGCTGACCCAGCAGTTACTTCAAATTAAAACTGAAATATTAATAAGTGCTCGGGAAGCAGAGCAATATGTGAGGATCTAATCCTCAGAGATGCAGGAACACCAAAGTGCTGAGCATGTGGTGTTTAACATAAGCAGCATCTGCCACCATACAACAGCAACTCTGTGGGGATGGCCCAGGAATGACTGAAGGTGGCCAGGCAGGAAAATCTGCAGAGAGGAACAGATGACTGGACACACATATCTGACAGCCAGGCACTGTGACCTGCACTTCCCTTCCCCTCCTGGTAGAACTTTCCCCAGTGACCTCAGGCTGACTACAACCAATTGGCATTTACAAGCAAAACCTTGCCTTCCTCCCCAAAAGACAGTTTACTTTGCTTCCAAGTGAAATACTCAAGCCTACAGCAAAGTTCATCAGGAGTCTCCATCCACTCCTCAGTTTCATTTAAACACTTTAAAATGTTATTTAATGCTGGGGCAGTAGCAGCACACTGAGTTAAACACTTGTGAGCCTGCAGGCTGCCCAGAGAAGCTGTGGCTGCCCCATCCCTGGGAGTGTCCATTATCATGGCAAAAGAATCAGCATTTAAATCAGCATTTACCTTTTATTAGGGACATCTGAGAAGAGGTACCTGGGATTACCTGGTTGATGCTAACCTGGTTGATCTTAACTGAGGGATTAATCTGCTCTAAGCCCTGTGCAATTCCTTAAGGAAGGAAACATTGAAAAGGCACTCATGTATCCTCATTCCTGCTTCTGGCTCCTGCAGCAGTCACACCCTGGCAGAACACCAACCACCCAGCAGCTGCTTTGCTTGCCATTTCATACAACAGAACATTAAAAAAATTTAAAATTAGCCACTTAGTTCTTTAATCATCTAGATCAAAACCAGTATCAAAGTGAACTGGAAATATATTCAGCTTTAAATCAAGCCTCACTGCTCAGACTTGACAAGAAAAATATGCCAGCTCTGGATCCTGCCCTTCAGAGCAGCACTTGTGTCCCAAGAATTTATGAGAACTACACAAATCAAGTCACTGGCACACAGGAGCTGCTTGGTGACAAAACAAATCAGTCCCTCAAATCCAGCATCCTCCAGTGACCTACACTCCAAACCTGGCAAAAGGAGGAAGAGCAGCAGGGTCACTTCAGGGCAGCAGCCACTGCACAGAGCTGCACATCCAGCAATTTTTGTACTGGCCCAGGAATGATCAGCTCATGCCCCAAAGCACAACAAACCCTTTATAAAGCTTCCCATGTTACCAGCCACAAAATTATCCAGTCACTAAAATCCAACAGCTCTGTCACTAATTACATTGTGGCTCCATCTGGAACAAGGGACCTGTACAACATGGAATTCTGCTTTCAGTCCCACTGCAGGAAAGGGATATTTCCCTGTAAATGCCAGGAACAGCTCAATTTTCTTCTCTGCTCTTGAAAGCATCCTACTTTCATGACACTTAATAAAGCAGGAGACACCACCACCCTGCCATTAATATGTTGCAACATATAATTAGTCATTACTGACAGCAAATTTCTTGGAAAGTCGGTCTGTTTAGTGAAGAAAGTAAATCCCATTTCTCCCAAGCTCCAGAGGCACGAGATAGTCCCTGCCCCTGGCCATGGCCTGTGTGACAAAGGACACAGAAGTGCTGCTGGCCACCACTCCCCTGTCCCAGCTGATCCCTGTGCTTGTCTGGGACTGGGAGTGCCTGCTCAGCCCAGGCTCTGCAGGGGATCCTGCAAGGCCTGAGCCCTGTTAGCCAGTCTCAGTGCCCCCCTGCCCCCCTGCTGGCCTGGCAGCCCCAGCCCAGGGCTGGCAGCACTTACCCAGGTAATAGAGGCGGTGGGAGTGCGGGCTGGACTCCTCCGTTTTCCGCACAAACTGGAAATCATGGGGAGCTTTGTTCACTATCATGCCCGAGTACTTCCTGCTGCTGTGAATAATGTCACGCAGCCCATCCCAAGAATGCTTCTGCACCTGGAATTGGGAAGGCACATCCTCCATCTCCACCACTTCAGAGCTGTCTGAGAGCGTGTCCACTGCAGTCATCCTGGCTTCCCCTTCAGAGCTGGGCAAAAAACTGAGGGAGGAGTAGAGGGACAGAATTAAGCCCAAAAATCTATCAGCGCTTCCTTAAACTACAGATCCTGGGATTCTCTGCACTCAAGGATTGCATTTTAAACATACTGAAAGGAAAAGTGCATCTCCCATCCCATACGGAATCCTGCAAATGAGAATACTGACCTCAGCAAACCCCCTCTCCCAGGGCTGGCTCTAGGAATCAGCTGTTAAAGAAGCACAAGCAGCAGATTCTGGTGCAGACAAGGAGCAGCTTGACTCAAAGGAAAACCACTCCAGGAATTTGGACAGATATGTCATCAAAGCTATGACCTATCATAAAGGCACATAAACTCCTACCCTGTGAGACCACAGAAGTGGAATTCCCTTCCTATCCCCAAGGAAAACCTGCCCATTGCTTGGGGAGAGAGGTTCAAACCCAAGCACAGCAATTCACTTACCTGGGGAGATCCTGAGGCCAGGAATGAACTAAGAGAGGTGGGGAAACAGGAAGAAAAAGTGCAACTGCTTTGCTAAGAGAGAGAAGGCAGCAGGAGCAGACCCTGGCTGTATCCTGAGAAAGGTGGCTCACATTCCTCAGACTTCCCAGTGAGCAGGTGTGGAAGAAGAGGACAAGAACCACCTCCACATTAACACAAATGTTAATTTGAGGTGAGGTGGACCCACAGACTTGCCCAAGGTCAGTGATGTCATCCACTGCAAAGCAGGAATGAGCTGAGGACTAGGGAAACCTGTTTCTGACACCCCATTTGAGAAGTAGGGTGTCCCTCCAAGAAGACATTTAAGGGGTTTTGGAGGTACCTGAAAGAATGTTACAGAGAATTTCAGAAGAACTTCAGTTTACTGGACAAAATTAGCCTGGAGAATTTTTCCCCAAGGAGACAGAATCAGCCTTGTGCAAGGGTTGAAAATGTAACATCCCCTCAGACCCCTAAGTCCCAAAATTGTACAAAATTGTGCCAAAAGTAATGCAAGCACAAGCTCCCAAAAGAATTCTGTAGGTACTCCTGGTACTACCTACTGCCCAGCAGTAAATCCACAGCTTGAAAATGGATAAAGAAGAGTATTTTCCAATCAAAGGCAGGCAGGAAGCCAAACTGAAACCACAAAAGAGAACATGATGGGACATCCTGTGTGTCTGTGGCTCTGCCTGTGCCCAGGCTCTCCAGTGCAGCAGCAAAAGCCCCAGCTGAAGGCAGAAGTGCTGCCTGTCAGAGACACATGACAGGAAGACCATGAAAATCCACAAACTGAGTGCAGTTCTCCAGCCCCATCACACTGCATGTCAGCTCAGCCACTTAAATACTCTGGTTTCAGCTGACAAAACCTGGCCCTTGGGTTACTCTCATCCAGCTGATGAATCCATCTCTCTCAGCCAGACTGGCTCCTCACAAAGCCAAAGTTTAACCTTTAAAACCAGTCCACAGATGTGACACTGGTACCTGTCCCCAGCTGAACTGGAGCCTGGAGCCCCTTCCAAACTAGACTGCCTTGATTTTACCATGTTTACAGCACAGCTCCAAGCTTGGCACTGCTCTCAATCTGGTGATTTGGGCACTAGAATGGAGTGGGGGAGTGGGATTAGCAAAGCAGCCAGCACACAAACTGAGGGGACAGTGCTGGGAATTACCACTGGTACTGCTGGAGCCTGGTGGACCCTCACAAAATCACACAATGGTTTGAACTGGAAGTGACCTTAAAGTTCATCTAATTCCAAACCCCTGACACAGGCAGGGATTCCTCCCACTAGAAGGGAAGAAAAAAACCTCTGAAACTTAGGCCCAGCCATGATACAGAGGAAAAGGAAACTCAGATTTCTGCCTCTGTCGCTACAGCCACCTCTGGAAAAAGACTCTGTCAGTATTTGGCAACAGTGTGTACATAAGTAAACAAGAACAAGGAGTAACTTATCTCAGAGTAGATTTGGGGATTATATTACTCAAAGGTGAGCTGGATCAAGACACCAGTTATTAACCATGCTAAGAAAGGCAGCAGTGGCACACTGAAGATCTCCACCTTGCTGGAGCCCTGTCCCTTCTGCCCCACGCTGAGGCAGGACTGAGATGACTCAGAGCTGGAGCAGGAACACTGCTCTCTCCACTCCCAAAAACATGGAGCTGCCCCTTGGCAGCCTTTTAATGCCATGTGTGCCCTGTCAGGTGAGACTGAGCCACCAAGCCCTGCTCTGGGGTAGGTGTTAGTCTGGAGGGGACCACGAGCACAGGTGGGAAATCAGAGCCCAGAAAAAACTGTAAAGCTCAATAATGGAAGTGAGTGAAACAAGTTATTGTCCTGAGTCACTTCCTGACTCAGAGATCCTGACACAGAGCTCCCTGGGCAGGACGGTACAGAGGGGATTTCTCAGAAGCCTCCCAGTGCAGAGATGACTGCTGCCCTGTCCCAGCTCCAGAGGTGGCTGCTGCCCTGTCCCAGCTCCAGAGGTGGCTGCTGCCCTGTCCCAGCTCCAGAGGTGCCTGACTGCTGCCCTGTCCCAGCTCCAGAGGTGACTGACTGCTGCCCTGTCCCAGCTCCAGAGGTGGCTGCTGCCCTGTCCCAGCTCCAGAGGTGCCTGACTGCTGCCCTGTCCCAGCTCCAGAGGTGACTGACTGCTCTGTCCCAAGCTCCAGAAGGTGGACTGGACGGCTCTGTCCCAGCTCACAGAGGTGACTGTCTTGCCCTGTCCAGCTCCAGAGGTTGCCTTGCTGCTCCTGTCCCAGCTCCAAGGGTAGCAAAAATAGACTGAAACTCTGTCCCAGCTTCCAGAGGTGCCTGAACTGCGGCACCTGTCCCACCAGCTCCCAGAGGGTGACTGACTGCTGCCCTGGCCCAGCTTCCAGCAGGTACCTGACTGGGCTTGCCTCGTGTCCCAAGCTCCAGAAGGTGGGACTGACTGCCCCTGTCCCAGCATCCCAGAGGTGACTGACCGGCTGATCTGTTCCCAGCGCCAGAGGTGACTGACTGCCCTGTACCACAGCTCCAGAGGTGGCTGCTGCCCTGATCCCACAGCTCCAGAGGTGGCCTGCTGCCCTGTCCCAGCATCCAGAGGGGACTGGACTGCCCTGTCCCAAGCTCCAGAGGTGACTGCTGCCCTGTCCCCAGCTCCAGAGGGTGGACTGGCTGCCCGAATAGCCCAGCTCCAGTAAGGTGACTGACTGCTGCCCTGTCCCAGCTCCAGAGGTGACTGACTGCCCTGTCCCAGCTCCAGAGGTGGCTGCTGCCCTGTCCCAGCTCCAGAGGTGGCTGCTGCTCTGTCCCAGCTCCAGAGGTGCCTGACTGCTGCCCTGTCCCAGCTCCAGAGGTGACTGACTGCTGCCCTGTCCCAGCTCCAGAGGTGCCTGACTGCTGCCCTGTCCCAGCTCCAGAGGTGGCTGCTGCTCTGTCCCACAGCACCCAGAGGCCACACAGGGACCTGCACGTACCTTCTCCAACTTCCTGCAGTCTCGTTTTCCAGACGAACCCTCTTTATCTTCTGCATTAACTACTCAGAGAGCTGGGCAGGACAGGAAACTGGGGAGGAAGAGGGGAGAAAGGAGATTTCATACAGCTGCTGGGTAAAGGCATCTTCCATAGGTCACATTTCCAGCTGAGTGGGGAGGCACAAATAAATCCTTGGGTTTCATTCCTTGGTCCAAATCTGTTCTGTCAGCACAGCCTGGATTTGAACAGCCCTGATAAATGTGAGACTTCATCTGAGCAACGAGGCTCAGTGAACCCTGTGGTGTGCCTCGTTCTTTCCCAGAAAATTCTTCTTAAAATCCGAGAATCATGAGTACTGAACCTTTCTGCCAGCCCCTTCCCAAAATCCTGGAATTCTTACAAGTATCAGGAACTAAAAACTGATAAACCAGAGGTCTGGTCCATACACTTAGAAGGAAGAGTCAAACAAAGGACATGGCATAAGGAGCCAGCCAGAGGGCCACAGTCCCACCTGGGACACAAAAAGCACATTTATTTTCCCAGCCTGAATACTGCTTCCCTGTGCCTCAGTCTGCAGCCACAAGGAACTCTGGCTCCCCACACCAATCTGCTCCCCAGCAGCACAGGAAGGTGCTTCTCTGCCCAAGGTCCTCCTTGCCCAAGTACAAAGGTCCTCAGCTCTGAATCACAGACACACTCAAGACCCGCCACTGCCTTCGGTCGAGGCTCCTGCTCTCCCCCAACAGCCAGAAACGCACTCACAGGGGACCAGGAGAGACAAAGCATCACAAAGAAACTCCTGGGCTGCAGAGGAGAGCAGAGGGAGGCAGCAGCTGCATTCAGCAGTTTCAGGGCAGTTTGGGATGGAGGGCAGCAGGAACGATGCTCAGGAATGCTGAGTAACCTGGGCTGATCTCCCAGCTGAGCCTGCCTTGAGCACGGGCTTGGACAGACACGGCCGAGGAACGGCCAGGCTCGGCTGTTCCGGGATTTTAATGATCCTCAGGAACATCATAACCCTCACTGCACCCAGCCCAGACCGCGCATTTCACACGAGGAAGGAACAGTAAAATCTTGAACCAGGAAAAAAAAAAATGCAACTGAGCAAAATGGATAAAAGAGATCAGGAACCAGCGTGAATCATTCGGGAAGAGCCAGTGGAACACAGGAACAGAGTCACCTACAGGAGCCCTTACAACATGTCCCTGTGGCCGGGAGCTTTAAGATCTCCAAAAATTAAAGCAACTGAGGGTGGATAAACCGGTGGGGATTTGTCCGGAGAGGGACGAGCTCTGGCAAAGGCTGCCCGGTTCCCCCTGCAGCTCCCGCCGGGAGCCTGCCCTTGGCGCGGAGCAAGGGCCGGGATTTGGGATGGCAGGAGAGGGGGAACCCCGGGACGGAGCATCCTGCGCCCCCAGCCCGCGCTGCTGCGGGCGGCTCTGCCCCGAGGAGCAGCGAGCAGCCCTCACACGGGACCCCTGCAAGGGCAGGGGGCCCCATCACCCCCAGCACGCGGGGGAGCGAACGGCGAACGACCCGCCGGGGGCCGGGCCTGGGGGCGAGCCCGGGCGAGCCATCGCCCCCCGGGGCAAGGAGAGGCCGCCCCCACCCCTCGGGGGAATCACGGCACGGGAGGGGCAAAGCCCGCAGCGCGGCCCCTCGGGCACCCCCAGCCCAGCACGGCGGGATGCGGCCCGCGGGGCGCTCCCCTCACACGCCAGGGCCGCACCCCGCCCTGCCCGTACCGGGGCGGGACCCCCGCGCCCGCCATCCCCCCTCCCCTCCTCGCTCACTCACCGCGGGGCGCGGCGACCTCCCCGTGCCGGGCGGGGGCGGCTCGTGCGCGGGAGGGAGGGCGGGGGAGGGAGGGGGCGGCGGCGGCGGCTCCGTCAGTGCCGCTCCATGTCCCGGGCGCGGGGCAGCCCCGGAAACGGGGGCGCGGGGGCGGCGGCGGCCACGGCGCGACCTCTCACCCGGCGGCGGAAGTGGCGGGAGCGCGCCCGGGCGGCGCGGGAGGAACCACTGCCTGTGGCGGGGGGTTGGTGTGCCTGCCGGAGTACGGAGTTATTGCACACAGAGTAGATAAGGTGTTGGAAAAGACCTCTGGGGTCATCGAGTCCTACAGTCACCTTGTCATCCAGACCACGGAGCTAAGTTTGTCCTTAAACACCTCCAGGGAGGGTGAGTCTGCCGCCTCCCTGGGCAGTCCGGTGCAATGTCTTCATGGAGAGGGGGGTGCGCAGAGAAAATTGAGGGTGATACAGGGTAAAAAAAGCCAGGGAGCGAAGATTCTTGCTCGCCCTCAGAGATGGGCTCCTAATGCAGCGTTTCTTGCCGTCGTGGGGCGGCTGTGGAGCCATTCTCATCTCGTTGTACTTTACCGTGTGGTGTGAGGGAATGGTTAGGTCCCGCTGGTGGTGTTGCTGAGGGAAGCCGAGAGGCGCTGTGATAACGAGCGTTGGTGGTATAGTGGTTAGCATAGCTGCCTTCCAAGCAGTTGACCCGGGTTCGATTCCCGGCCAACGCAACTACATTTTTCTTTTTCCTCCTCGTAATCTTTTTTTTCCCCGTTTCTCACCGATCCGAGCCGAATTGAGATGCACGGATACGCGCAGCGCCCGCCCGGCTTTGCTTTGCCCACTTGGGCCCCGGCGGGAAGCGGGCGCTGCTCAGCGATGGGGCGCACGGGGCCCCACGGTTACTTCTCTTGCCAAGTCGCAGCGGAGGCCCCGAGTCGTCAGGAGACGGCGGGGAAGTAAATAAATAATTCCGAATCAAACATTAAAAAAACAAACCTTAAGCCTTTCCAAACAAAAAAAGAAAAAAAGAAAACACTAAACAACAAGAAAATAAACCTGCATTAAAAACTACCACGAGATGAAGGGGAGGGAAAAAAAAGTCAGATGTTTCCGCCCGGGATCGAACCGGGGACCTTTCGCGTGTGAGGCGAACGTGATAACCGCTACACTACGGAAACCCGCTATGGGAGAGAGTGCCCAGGAGTGGGTGATGTTCCTGCCATGGCGGCTGAGGGGGCGCGAGCTTCCCTCACGGCAACTTCGGAATAAACCTCTTTCATACACTTAGAAACGCCGCGCGGGACTCCCAGCGATTATCATCAATGGCTAACTGGAGTCCCCAGAGACCCGCTGGCCTCAGGAGGCGGCCGAGGTGCGTGTCCCGGGCAGTGTTCCGGGGGTCCCCTCAGGGACGAGGCAGCCCCACAGGGCGGTTGCGCTGAGGGGGCGCGGGGCGCAGCTGAGGAAATGTCGCTTTCCCTAAGGCAGCTGCCAGCAGATGTCGGTAGAATAGTGGCGACAGGGAGTGGAGCTCCCTGCAGAGCCTGGCCCAGGGGACGGGGGCTGGAACAGCCCCCAAGGACAGGCTTGTTGACAATCCCAGATTCACAAGGTGCCAGGCTGGTTTGAATTGGAAGAACTTTAAATCTCATCTCCTTCCACCCCCTTCCACTGTCCCAGGATGTTCCAAATCCAGCCTGGCCTTGGACAGTTCCAGGGATCCAGGGGCACCACAGCTGCTCTGGGAATTCCATCCCAGGCCTCAACACCCGCAGTCCAGAGCTGACTATCCCAGATACTTATACATTTGTTATTCCACCCTACTGCAATGTTAACATCTTAGTGGCAATCCTTCCATTTTTGGCAAAACCTCAGCCGTTGGAATCAGGTGGTAACATGAGAATTATGTTTTCCTGTTTTGTTTTCTTTGTTTAAGTGTATTTTATGCTCTGCTGGCTGCAGAGAAAAGCTGAGAAGGGAGATATGAATCATAAACCCAGACGAAAGCAAAAAGAACCTCACTTTTAATAACGCTTGCTCTCAATAAAATCTACTTTTAATTTTACGATTTCATTTTACAATTTTGTAGCTGATCTTTTGATTTAGGACCAAGAGGGCTAGAGAAGAGGTTGTCACACGTTCTTTAACTTCAGGGCTCGCCAGTGCTTTACTCCGATCTGATTTATGACACGGATTATAATGTTACATCCGAGTCTGTGACAAACCTGGTGTCTCGGGACTTGTTTGCTTCGTGCTGTTGTTAAACATCGTGGAATGCAATCCTTGTTGCCTGCAGCTGGCAGAGCCGCAGAGGGGACTGGTTCCAGCCTTTGCCCCATACCTGGGGCATACCCTCCCTCCAGCAGGGGCAGAGGATCCGGGGGGACCCGAGAGCATCCGCGGGAAGATTCCAAGGCTTTGGCTTTTGCTGGCTCCTGCGGGCTCTTCCAGCCGGGCGATGGCTGGCAGAGGAGCCGCGGAGCAGGAGGAAGCTCTCGGAAGGTGCCCGTGGGAGGAAGAGGCAGGGGTTCCATGGGAGGGGTCGTGCCGCCGGTGTGAGCCCCAAAGCCGCCGCTTCTGCCCCGGGACACTCCAGTGTGGCTCTGCGTGCTCCTCGTGGGCAGCGCTGGCCTTGGGGCCCGCACAAAGCCCCTTCCCGCCCGTTCCTGCTTGCTGGGATGTTCTGCCTGTTCTGACAAAGATCCATTGTCAGGGACGCCTCAAACTTTGCCCAGGACAAAGATCCCGCAGCGCTCTCGCTTCCAGCCCCGAGCTCTCCCTCTTCCTCCGCTGCCAGCGCTTCCCACCCGCGAGGTCCCGGAGCAGGAGAAACGACTGGCAGGGAAAAAAAACCCACCCCGGGGGCTGATTTGGAGGTGAAGGCTGGATATTCTCTGCTGTTATCCCCAGCATCTGCCCGTTCCGAGCCCTCCCCCAGCCCTCACCAGCGGCCATGCTCGGCTTTGTTTCCCCATCTCCCTTCTCCTCCCTCCACTGCCAAGGCTGCGCTGCTCCAGGCGGGAGCTGCGAGCGCCGAGGGGCGGCAGAGCCGGCAATCAGGGCCGGGAGCCATCGCTGCCGCGCACAATGCCCCCCCAATTAGCCATTCATTTCTCCTGCCTCTGAAACGGGGAGCGCAGCCCTTGTGCCGGGAGATAAAACAAGAACGGCTTCAATAGCACTGATTTAAATTAGGTCAGGCTGGCTTTTGTGTGGCAGGGACCACACAATAGCTGTCACACGACGGTGGAGGGAAGCCGCATAAAGGAAAAGAGGCCAAGCAAGTGGCACAGATGCTGGGAGTTGGTGGGTGCTGGGGCATAGTGCAGGGGCTGGCACTCACCCAGGACGTGATGCTGAGGCATAAAAGGGGCAGCAGGGGACAGAGAGGTGACACACTGCCTGGGCAGGAACTCTGCCACACCACAGCCATGTGCCCCCGGGAAACTGGTCTGTAACCATAGCTGGTTATGAGACAAAGGGGTGATGAGCTCTGGACTCACCAGGACAAGGAGGATATTGAGGGGCTGGAGTGTGTCCAGGGAAGGGAACAGAGCTGGGAAGGGTCAGGAGCAGCTGAGGGAGCTGAGCTGCTGGAGAAAAGGAGGCTCAGGGGTATCTTCTGATTGTTGGGGTGTCCTGTGCAGCTGGAGTTGGACTGGTGATTCTTGGGGGACCCTTCTAACTCAGGGTGTTCCATGATTCCATGATCTGAGTTACAATCCTCAACACTGCCCAATTTCTTTCCCACAAAAGCCCAAAAGTCCATCGCTGGCCTGAACACCTGGTGGGCTGTGAAATCCTGCACTGGCTTCTTTAGGGATGTGTGGGGGTTATAACAGGGATGGGTGTGTTTGGGGAAATACCAGAAACTCCCTCAAAATGATCTCTTAACTCAGGTTCTCAAAGCCATCTGAGTGTCTGCCTTCAGAGAGAGGTCCTGGGGAGAGTTTTCCCCAGAACTTCATCCCAGTCCTCCTCCCATTTTCATTAATATCCTTATTGCTGTTTTTGCAGATGTTCATGTTTATCTGGGCGTGGGAGGACACGAGAGCAGCGTGCTCAGAGCTATCAGCAGGAGCCTGATCTTTCCAGCAGGCTGTTGTCATGGTCTACATGAATTTATCCAGGTAAATCCATATGCAAAGGAAGGGCAGGTAAGTTTAAAAATAAGAGTCCACCCCTTCAAGTCTCCCAGGAATAAATAAATGGTCTTTTGTGCCCCAGATTGGACTTTTACAGGTCCCACTTTGCTACAGTTGGGCCAAAAATCAGTGATGGAAATTGTGGGTGTGGAAAAGTGAAAATACATAATCAACCACTTAATTCAGTCTTTTTGGAAGGACAGCCTGATATTCTTTTGCACTTGCAAAAAAAAACTGTAAGCAAAAAAAAAAACAATACTTAAGAGAAATGTTCATTGTATTACTAAGTCATAATTTGCATCAAAAATTGCAAGTCTACAATTTCTACTGCTGATAGTAAAAAAGTAGGTGAGCTGAAGCACTGAGTGTGCCAGCCAGTGCCAAAAGGAGGAAACTAGGTTAAGCTGAAGTATCAGTTTTTCCTATTCCCCTTCATTTGTTTGTTCACACATGAATAATTTTTTTTTTTTTTTTTTTAATACAAGACAGCTTAGAGCTACTCTGGGCCATCAGCTCCAATGGCCTACATAATTCCCAGGCTGATTTAAACACCCTGCTTCCCATGGGCACACACAGGCAGCAGAACAGTCGGTGGCCACCAGCTGATATTGGAAAGACAGGCACTAAAAATAAGTTGTCCTTTTTTACCAGTGAGTGTAATTAGGCAGGGAAATAGTGCCTGTTGTAGGGAGGTGGCCCTGAGGCACAGAGCCAAAACCAGACATGTTGCTAAAAGGTATGTTCCCTTCAGCAGATGGTCAGAGCTCTGATGCAAGAAGCAGCCAGTGAAATTATCCACCCAGTTCCTGTAGGAAGCCTGTCTGGAGCAGCCATAATAGCCCTAATTTCTCTCAGAATACAAATATATGGTTGCTAGTTTTCACTGCTTTACAGCTCTACTATTGGGTGTATTTTTAGCCATTTAGTTGTGAGAACACAGTGAAAACAGCAACAGCCCTCTTTGGTTTGCATTGTGGTTTACCTTCTAAACTCACACTGCAGAGGAGACTGGAGGTGCCCAGGTACCAAAAGCAATTTAACTGTGGTAGCACAAAAATGTGTTGTGTGTCAGGGAGGGTCAGGTGGAATATTAGGAAAAGGTTCTTTCCCCAGGGAATGGGCACAGCCCCAAGGCTGCCAGAGCCCCAGGAGCCTTTGGACAGTGCTCCCTGTCCTTGGGGTGACCAGAGGCAGAGGAGGCAGGAGTCCAGCTCTTGTTGGCAGCCTAGGGGAGTGATCATTGTGGATCCCAAACAAGAAGACATAAAAGTTGTATCTGATCACGTTATTAGTGCACACATCTGTAAATATAAATCAATCAGAGTGATACAATTATGTGTATACAGGTAGAGATCATTGTTCTCCAGCAAATGGCATCATCTGGGGTGCTCCTGAGTTGTGACTGTGTAAATCCCAGGATTCCTGAGATGGCCTCTGTAACCTGAAGTGCTCATTGGTGTCCTTCAGCTCTCCAACAACCCAAAATCCACTGTAGAAAATAATATGTTCTGCAGAGGATTGGTTCATTCTCTGAATATTTATTTGCTGGTTTGGGCTGGGGTATTCTTCTATTCTTATTATTACTATTATTTGTTTGGTTTATTTCTTCTCCTTTTATCAGTTCCAGCTGAGACAGGGGAGGGTGGGAGGAGGGTTTTGCTCCTCTGGAGATAACAGGAGGCTGTGCCTGTGCAGCCATGGTGACAAGATCCAGGGCTCTTTCTGCTTCCAAGCAATTTGCTCCCAACCCCTGCCTCCCAAGTAAAAGTGGGGCAGAGGAAGAAAGGAGCTTTTGTTTCTCAAGCGCTTCAGCTGTTACTTCTAATGAAGCGAAGAGCTCCAGTGCCTTCCCATCCCCAGCCAAGAAAGGATGGAGTTGGGGCAAGAGGAGAGCCAAGAGGCTGTGGCAGCTCTCTCCTCTTTCCAGCTGCAGCCTGGCTGGTGACCTGTGCCATCCCAGTGCCTCAGATTCCCTGGCTGCAGGGGGCAGGAAATGAGAGAGGCCGAGCCCAGCACGAGGCCAGGTGGAAAGGACCACCCTGCTGTTCAAGGTGTTATTATCCTTTAGTGCAGTATGTTCCAGCTCCCAGACATGCTGACTGTCAGCAAATTGCTCTTTCCTTCTCCAGCTCTCCCTGGATGCCATCCCCTTCTCTCTGAGATGCCAGCCCCTGCCCTGAGGTCTAACAGCATTTCTCCAGCCTCCGCAGTGGGCCTCTTTTTAAGCCCTGCTGGCATCACTGGGATGTGCTGCAGGAGCCAGGGGAAGTGACAGAGGCCAGGGACTGGGCAGGTGGGCTTGGCACAGCCAGGTGGGGTCTGTGGCACAAGGAGAGTGGGCTGGGCAGAGGGCAGAGCTGTGGCAGCTGTGCACCACACAGGCCCTGCCCAGCTCTGCAACAGGGACCACAGCCTGTTCACAGCCCTGCACCAGCTTGGGGAGGATTGCCAAGAGGAAAGGAGGGTGGAGACATGAAGAGAGAGAGAAAAAATAAAAGAATGTAGGGAATAGGAACGCTCAGGAATCCAACAGCCCACAGACTCAAGGTCCAAGCCCTGGCTCAGCTCTGGAAGTTGCTCACTGGGACTGAAGGAGCCCCCAGGTCACGGCTGTGCCTCTGTGCCCATGAACTCTGCTGGATCTCTGCAGCTGAGGATCTCAGGGAGTTTAGGGTTTCACTGGGAAGCAGATGGTCTCCCTCTTGGGCCCCATCTGCCAGGCAGCGCTGCAGCAGTTGGTCTCTGCAGAGCTGAGCAGAATCTTGTTTGCTTTCCCCTCCCATCCCCAAGGTGATCACAGGGCAGCCCAGGCCTGTGTTCAGCCCAGATTTCCAGGAACAGCCAGGAACTCCGAGGGGCAGGAGTGCAAGCCAAGAGAGGGCACATGGCATCAGCCAGCCCCAGCCTCTGTCACTGTTCAGCACCTGGCAGCTGCCCCTTTTCCCTCCCTCAGGACACAAAGAGTCTCCATCCAGCAGGGATGCAGGCAAGTGTCTCCTGTCAGCATTACCACACAAAAATGACAGGTGAGACCAGCTCTCCTTGAGCAGCACCAGCCAAGATTGCTGCAGCACGCTTGACAAAAGAACTTTACTTCTCTGTGCTGTGGTGCTGCAGCCCTGTGTCAAGGGCTGGAGGATATCATCCATCCGTGTTTGCAGAGAGCCCAGCCCCAGCAGGCGGAGCGGCGAGGTGCTGCTCTCTCAGCAGCAGTCTCTAATGGTGCTGGCTGGGCAGGGGGCACGGAGCAGCGCTCCGTCCCTCCCCCGAGGGTTCGGCGCGGCCGGGATGCCGCTCCGCGCTAATCAGCCCCAGGCTGCAAGGGGAAACTTTCCGCTCGCAGCCACTTAGTTTCATTAGAGGCATCACGAGAGAGAACGGGGCCTCAGGTGGGGCAGGGAGATGCAGGAGGTGGGGACAGGGCTTTGCAGGCTGCTTGTGGCTCTTGGCATGGCAGCCTCAGCTGGAAAGAGGGGCAGCCTGGAGCTGGGGCCTGTCACCCACACTGCTCAGAGCTCTGGAGCTCTGCAGATGGGCAAGCTGATTTTTGCAGGATGTATTTATTATCCTTATCACTGCAAGGAGTTTTTCCCCATGTCTAGCCTAAATCCTTGTTCAACACAAACATGGTACTGCTCAGAGGTGGAATATTAAGGGTTGGAGTCGCTGCCTAATCATGTATTGATTTCAGTGGAGCTGAGCTCGATGAGAGGAGTCTGCCTGGCCTTGCTCCATCCCCCTGTGCCCCAGGAGAATGTTTTGTGTGAGACTAAATGCCTCTGTAAGTGGCTCTCACCTCCCTGCTCATTGAGAGCTGTTCTGCACAGACACATTGGAACAGGGAGGGCACAGGATCCTGGAATCACATTTCCTTTTGGCAAGAGGGATTTTGTCTACTTCAGTCTCCCTGGGCAGTGTGAATGGTGGGGCTGTCAGTTCTCCTGAGCAGGACTAAGAGCCCAGCCAGGCAGGAATTCTGCCACCACCAGCAGTCCTCTACCCCTTGCCTGCCTCCCATTTCACTCATGTCCTCACCCAAAAGCAGAAATAAACTCAACTGCTCTCTGTCCTCTAAATCTGATTTGCCTGCTTACATTTTCACAAAGTCAGCTCAAATAAAGCATCACATTCATGAATTGAACTTGATGATCCATGTGGGGCCCTTCCAACTCAGGATATTGTACATTCTGTGCACGCTGATGACTTTGGGAGAGCTCTGTGACAGGGATACAGCTGGAAGGATAAATAAGACAGGAAAAAGTGACCAGAAGAACAGAGCTCAGATTCCTGAAGTCTCATTCATGAAAAAGCATTGCCCCTTGTTCCTGGTTTGTGCCTCATTTGTGAACACAGATGTTCTCTTACTCCCACGTGGATGAGCAGTTGTTTTCATGTGAGCTCCTGTCCATCTTCCAGGTACAGGGTTCCTTTGTTGGCCTTGGAGATTGCAGCAGCACTAATCCTGTTTGGAGACACCCACGCACTGCTGCAGGAGCTCTGCCCTGGGATGGAGGAGCTGGGTCAGGGACTGCAGCAGCCAGGAGATGGAGCAGCTTGGCTCCTCAGCACAGAACAGGCTCGGGAGAGAAAGGCCAGGCCCTTCCAGGGCTCTTGTCCCTGATGGAACAGATGTGGCAGCTGCTTTGTGCCACAAGCGCTGCGTGTTTGCCGGGCGGCCAAAGGACTCCCCGGGCTGTGCCTCGGGCTGCCACATGGGGCCTTTCATTTTCCTCAAGGGCTCTCCAGGAGGAGCTCATTGTACCTGCTCTGAATTAATTCTCCAGTCCCCAGCCTGCTCATGGACTCCCCGTGCTGGAGTTCAAGACATGCCTTTCATTTTTTTCCTTCTGTCTGGGATAATTGATATCCTGGGATGGAGCTGCATCGACAGCCAGGACCTGATCCTAGTGAAGACCACACAGACCTGACTTGGAGCCTCCAGGAACTGGATTTCCCAAATTTCCCTGCAGCAGCTGCTGGCTGGCAGCTTTGTCCCATCCCCTGGTTGCACAGCCCTTGTTCATCCAGGCCCTTTGTGCCCCATCAGTTGGAAGTGCTGTTCTGTTTGGGGCTGCCTCAGAACTGCTGGCACAACAGAGCTGTTTTGGTTCTGGCTGAGCACTCGGTATCTGAGCTCTTGTGTGGTTGGAGCCCATTTTTTTGCAAGAATGAAAACAGTGGATTAATGAGCTGCTTGTGGCTAATGTGCAGGGTTTCTCAGAACTGGTGCTATTAGAGCCCAGCGTCATGTAGGAGGTAAATGGCAGCACACGGTGAATAAAGCAGTGATATAATAGGTTTAAGTAGTCCATTTCCCTTTGGAGTGTTACTGATAACAGGCCCAAATGCATACAAGACCATTCCCTTAATGAATAAGACTGCTCTCTAGCAGAGCACGTGCTGCAGCGCCTCACAAGGGGTTTATTTTTCATCATTTTCATCCAAAACAAAGCTTGGGTGTTGGAGTTGGAGTGGGGGGCAGCAGAACTATAAACATGGTCTGACTGCTCCACAGGAGACACATCCTTATCCCAGTGTGCTGGTCCTGGGTGGAACCAGAGGAGGACACTCAGGACAGGTCACAAGGTGTGTTAATACAAGGCTTCTCCCACCTGTGGTTTTGTAGCTTCCAGCAATCTGTGGGGTCTGCTTGGACCTTGCATCCAAATGATTAAGTGTAATCATCACTGATAGACCAAATCTCTGTAATCTTGTCTAAAACCTTTTGAACCTATTTATATTTTCAGGCTACAAGATATCCTGTGGCAAATGAGCACCAGAATTTAATTATGTGCTGTGTGAAAAAGCAATTCTTTTTGTTTGTTTTAAACTGGCCTGGTAATTTCACTGGGGCACTGACTCTTTGTGTTGTAAGAAACAGCATCTAAAATACCTGAGGGAAGTAGAACCCCAAATTTTATTGGAAGGGCATGTGATTATGACTTCTATGTGTTAAAAGCACTTCTGAAAACGGAGCGCAGGTTCTACTTTTAATGCTTATGGAAATATTGCCTCCAGTGCTTTTGTTTGCTCTTCAGCTTGTTTTTATTTATTTCTTTCCCCTTAACCTCTCTTTACAAGCTGCCCTACTCCCTGACAGATCCAGTTCTCGAGCTCCTTGTTTACTCTGTTTGCACGGGCTTTGTTTCGTGCAGTGTTCTCCCCCCAAGTGCTGCGGCAGCCGGGAGTCCCTCGCGGAGCTGCGAGCACGAACCCCACCAAGGACAGGCACACGCCTCGGAGCGACCTCTTCCTCCTCATTATGCCGGTGATGGTCTCGATGTCAGCGGTTCAAGGGGCGCGCGGGGTTCAATTCAGCCCGAGATAAAGGCAGCAGAGACATCCCCACTCCCCCGAGGCGCGGCGACCGCGCCGCTCCTTGATTGTGCCTTTGGCAGACACCTCATTAAAAGCGGCTGTTCCGCACAAACATGCCCTTGTCCTTTCGCAGCCGTAATCTGAGCGTGGAGGGAGAGCTCAGCCCCACATCGGCGCGTCTCAGGCTGTGCCGACCTTGATTCTAACGAGCTGCTGTTCATTTGTAGCCTTCCCTGCCCTTCCCGGAGCTGTACTTTCCTGGCGCATCCTTAACTTACACTGTCTCACCGGCAGTTTGCGTCGTGCCTCCAGCTAACAGAATGAAAATTAACGTTACCCAAACCAAACCTAGGACACTTCTCTTGCAAATCCTTTGGTCTTAGTCCAAGTAACATTTCTCCTCACGGGTACACCTCCTACATGAAACGTTCCGATGTAAAACTAACAGGTGGAGGAGCCAGACTCTGAATCTTGCCCTTCCCATCATGTAAATGGTCCAGTGGAAGGTGTCCCTGCCTATGGCAGGGGACGGAACTGGGTGATCTTAAAGGTCCCTTCCAACCCAAACCCTTCTGTGATCCCCTGTCCTGCAGCCTCCTCCTGCTGTGCTCGGAGCTGTGGTTCTGAGTACTCTGCACTGCAGAGAGCTTTGCAGAGATTGCCCTGCCTCAGTTTCCCTTTGCACTGGCACATTTGGCAGTACTGAGTTAACAGCTGGGCTCGGTGATATCAGAGTCTTTTCCAGCTGAAACTCGCGGGTGTTCTGTGGTCTGTGTGCGAGCAGGCGGGGGGTGCCCGGGGCTGTGCGGGCCGGAGCTGCTGCAGGTAGCGCCGAGCAGGGAGGTGCGAGGAGCTGCCGTGCGGGGAAAGAAAGGCGGCTGCAGCAGGGACAGGAGCCCGCTCTGCGCGGCTCTGAGCTCTGAGCTCGGAGCCAGCCTGCAGAGCATCCAGGCTGGCCGGATGGAAAGCTTCCATCGAGGCCTCTGTGACTGCCAGAGACTTTTTAAACGCCCCTCAGGAAGGTCTCAGAGTCCCGGGAGCGTCTCTGCCCCGGAGCCGCTGGTTTGTGGTGGGGTTTTTCCGGGGTTTGTGCGGCGGCCGAGGGGCTGAGCCAAGCGCAGCTCAGGGCTCGGGAGCGAGCACTGCCCGCCGGGCTGTGCCCGACCCGCTCCGCCAGGAGCAGAGCGAGTTCCAGCCCAGTGTTTGCGGTTTGGGCCGCTCCCCGCACACCTCCGCTCCCGCTCCCGGTCCCGGTCCCGGTCCCGCTCCCGCTCCCGCTCCCGCTCCCGGTCCCGGTCCCGGTCCCGGTCCGGCCGCCGGCGGGCCCTGGCAGCGAGCCGCGGCTCCCCGCGCCCGCAGCAGCATCGGCAGGAGAGGCAGCGTTCCCTTGGAAACCTCTGGATGCCCAGCAACAAGTGCTGACAGCTGCCATGTGACCAGGTGCATTAATCAGAAATGTTGTATGAATCAGGTCAGATGGGGCCAAAGTCCAGCGCGCTCCCCCTCTGCTCACTGATAATTACTGAGCCGCGAGGGCTGCTCCGAGGACGGGGTGGAAAACAACTCAAAATAATTAAATCGAACAGTGACCTTTCTTGTAGTGGATTCTAAGTTCATCTTAGACTTTCTCCATGAAAAAAAAAATCTGTCCAATTCCCTCTTCCACTGAAACAAATCTTGAATGCAAATGAGTGAGGCAGAGAGGTCTCAGAGGTGGAAAAGCCACGGAGAATGAGTGTGCCATGGACACAGAGAATTCCCAGCTCCTTACTCAAAATAAGTCAAACATTTCAAATGAATCTTTTGAACAAGCAGATCAGGCTTGAGACACTTTGGGCTGGACAGGTACAGCTTGTGTTCATCACTTGCATCCCTCTGAAAATGATATTTCTGAAGCCTCAACTGAGTTTGCTGGCCAGCATCACCAGTTAGAATGCAGGGAAAGGACTTGAGTCCAAAGTCCTGCCCAACAGCCCTAAAAGAAGAGGCTGCAGCTCTCAGAAAATCGGGCAGTGCCTGTGCACGTCTCATCCCTTGTGAACTGCTGCACAATGGCTGTGCTTTGTACACACAGAGAGCTGGAGCCCCTCTGCTCTGGAGCCAGGCTGGGAGAGCTGGAGTGTTCCCTTTCTCTGGGTTTCCTTTCTAGTAGCATCTTCTAAGGGAATCAGGTGTTCAGGGACTCAGGCACCCCTCAGCATTTTCTCCAAGATGTTGTTTACAGCTTCATCTCTCATTCTTGTCGTATTTCCTCCAAATTTCTGCTTTGCCTGGGCAAAGTGAGAGCAGTGGCTTCCAGATTTGTCTCCTGAAGTAAAATCTCTTACAGATGCACATCCAAGGCCAGGCACCAGCAAGGCTGTGATGCCTTCCCTTACCCCAACACCAATCTACATTCTCTGGGTGGTGACTAATTCATGGCAAGGCCATCAGGTCCTGCCAGGCTCGTGCCCTGCAGCAGCTTTGAGCCTCCCTCCTGTGTGTGATTCGTGTCACACACAGGTACAGCCTGCCCCCAAACAGCTTTTATCTCAGGCAAAACAAGGCTGTCGCTGTGGCTGGGCTGCTGTGAGCCAGGGAAGGGATTTGGCCCGTGATCCATGGTAGTGGGGGAAAACAAACAAACAAAAAGAGTTGGAAACAGAGCATCTGCTTTATTGTAATTGCTCTGTAATTTGAATAGTATCCAGTGTCACTCAAAAATGGGCTCCTTCATGTCATCTGCTCACTCTTACAGGTCTTTACAGCCCCAGAGTTACCCGCAGGGATCCATTTAAAGCAGAAATTTCCCAAATCAGACCTGAATGTGGGTCTCAAGTATTACCCACACCAAGCCTTCAACTCTGGACCATTTTGATTTCTATCTAATTGATGTTGCCATCAGTTATTATTTTTCCTTTGGTGTCATGTGGTAACACATCCCACGCACAGGATACACCATTAGACAAATCTGTACTCAACAGCCTGAGCATCTAGGGTGACTTGGGGCAGTCTTGAAAAATTGGTGTTTGCAACCTGTGTATTTTGTGTCTTAGAAGTGGAACTCAAACCATTCCTGCTGACACCCCCAGTCAAACCCGGGAACATGAGTGCTTCTGGAGTGAAGGTGAGGAAATAAATTTGTTCTCAGTGCATTGAATGCTGTGCTCCTTAGCACACTTGTGGGAATAGCTGTCTGACATCCTTGCTCTGCAAACAGGAGAGGTGCAAACGGATTCCAGGTACTCAGGTCCGGGTTGTCTTTCAGTTTGGTGTGTCTGGGAAGAGATGGAAGGTTGGGGTTTGTGCCAGCCCGAACACAGGACGATAAGGGCTGAAGCTTGGCTGGTCCATTGGCGTGGGGAACCAGAGGGTACAACCCCCAGGCCGAGGGACAGCAGCAGGATGGCGAGGACAGGCTGGTGGCGTTTGTTCCTGGGGACTCCAGAGCGAGTGACCCCCACAAAGCGAAGCTCCGGTGCTGACGCGGGAGCCAGCGGGGTGTCCCGGCGGGCTGTCCCCGCTGTTCCCCGTCCCCGGGAGAGCTCGGAGCGCGCTCCGCCGGCGCTGCCCCGTCTCCGGGGCTCGCTGCTCCCCGCCGGACCTGTTGCCGCGTCCCCGCTGCCGAGACTCTTACACTGAAGCGGGCGGTCCCATGATGTAATGCTGCCGCAGCTGCCCGGAGCCGCCGCCGCCGTTGGCCGAGGCGCGGAGTCCCCGCCCGGGCGCTCCGCCCGCCGCCCCCCGGCGGGCCATAAAAGCCCCGAGGCAGAGGCAGGGCAGCTTCCCCGGCCCTGCCGCCGCTCAGGTGACCCGGCGACAGGTGAGCCCCGCAGGTGCGGAGGCGGCTCGGGGCTCCCCGGCCACCTGTGGAGCCGGTGGCGCCTCTGTCCCGGCGGGCGCGGGGAGCGCTCGGGGAAGGGGCCGCTGTCCCCCGGCGCTGGGGCAGCGGGGCCGGGGCGATCCCGGGCACATCCCGAGCGGATCCCGGCGGCGGGGCCGCGATCAGCACCACGGACAGCGCCCGGCGGCGCCTCCCCGGCGGGAACCGGCACCGGGAACGGGGAACCGGCACCGGGAACCGGCACCGGGAACGGGGAACCGGCACCGGGAACGGGGAACCGGCACCGGGAACCGGCACCGGGAACGGGGAACCGGCACCGGGAACCGGCACCGCGAGCCGGCGCGGGCGGGAAGGACTCCCCGGGACATCAGCGGCCGCCCAGAGGCAGCACGGACTGCTCGCCGGGCCAGGTGAGTCCAGCCCGGAGGGACAGGGAGGCGGCAGGGCGGCCGAGGGGAGCGGACACCGGGGTGCCCGGGGCGAGCCCCCATCCAGCCCGGCCCGCAGCGACAGCACCGCGCTCGGGGTGCGGGTCTGGCTGAGAGACGGGCTGGGAAGGACACGGGGACGGAGGGGACATTGGGATGGAGGGGACATTGGGATGGAGGGGGCATTGGGATGGTGGGGACACGGGGACGGAGGGGACACGGGGACGGAGGGGACACGGGGATGGAGGGGACACGGGGATGGAGGGGACACGGGGACGGAGGGGACATTGGGATGGAGGGGACACGGGGATGGAGGGGACATTGGGACGGAGGGGACACGGGGATGGAGGGGACATTGGGATGGATGCGCTTCCCAAACATCCCTGCCAGGTTCAGGTAAGACACACTCACAGCTTTGGGTAAGGCAGGCATTAAAAACCTTTGGGAAGCACGGAATGATTCCCTGAATCCAAACGTAACCTGCACTTCCATGTACTCAACATCAAAGCTTTATGCTGGAAAACCCAACACTCTTGTTTTGAAAACGTGTCTGACTGGTAGTTAATGTGTAAAGTTGCTCTTAAAATTCCCTAGTTTGTAGGAGAAACAGGACATTTCACCAAGATTCTGTTGGGAGATGATGTTCCGTGAACAGTTATTTGAAATTATTTTTCCTCTATGGCTGATTCTATCTGACTACTCAAAATCTGCCTTGCAGTAGTGGCACACTTTGAGTCCATTGACAGGATGTGCTATATTGAAGTGCTTGATGGCTAAATCGGAGTGGATTTTTTCCCAAAATGCTGCCCCCCAAGAGAAAAAAAAAATTAAAACTGAGTGTGATCAAATTAAACAAAGTGGTTGGTTTTTGTTTCTAATTTTGACAAAATTAAAACAACAAAGTATTTATCTCTGGGTCAAGCTGAAATAAAATATCTTTTTTCTCTTTAGATTATTAAAGCAAAAATCTAATATAGAAAATAAAAAAGATAAAACGTCCAAGTGTATAAGCACTTTGGAAATTAAACATTTCACAAAGCTATTGCCAGCTGAAATGATTTGCTGCATTTGTTTTATCTCCATTTTTGGAAGCTGGGATATTCCCTGAATGAATCCCTGTTCATTGGAAATTCCCCCCCAGCTCTGTTAAATGTGTATTTAAACACTTTGCTGAACAGAGGCTCAAGGTGATTTAATCCAGGCTCAGCCTGGCCACATCTCCTGTCCTTACACTTGTATTTTTCCTGAGTGATGTTGGTCTCTGAGAGGAGAAGGAAACAAGCTGTTCTCCATTTTAGGAATACTCCTATTTGTTATTTCAGAATTAAATATTCTGGGAAAAAAAGAAGAAAAACACTTGAAAAGAAAGTTATTTCCTTTGAGGCCTTGAATATCCACACAGCCTTTAGACATATTTTATAGACACTGAACAAATAAGGGTGGTGATGTTTCCCTGTGGAACTGGAGTGGAGACATATCTTTGTTACCTCTCTGGAAATCTTTTAACATCTCCCATCAGTTTGTGATGTGACTGATCTGTCCTGAATGCAGCAACTGCTGAGGTTCAGTCTGGGCACTGCCTGGTCTCTGCCAACACCAATATCAGGCTTTTCCCCTTGAAGTTCAGCTGTAAAATAGGGGAAAACCCCATATTATATTGCACCACATACCTATTCCTGCTTTTATGGGTTTATCTCCACATTCTGGGAAATTGCATAATTAAATTTCATATTTAATATAAAAAATAATAGGACAGATGATATCATATCCTCAAAGCTTAGTAAATTTTGTATTGTGCAGTCTTGTTTAATCAAAGTTTCATTTCCATTTGTTCAGGGCATGTTTTGTCACTTTTTTTATTTTTTTTTTTTTTTTTTTTACTGGCAATTTTCTGTAGATCTCATAGATGGATCCAGCCTAGAGGTCTCTGAAGAACAGGGGACTCAGGGTAAGGTCTGAATTTAATTCAGTTCAATTCCTGACCCTTTAAATATTCTTCCAAATGAGTAAACTGGAAATCAATCTGGCAGATCTCACGTCACCTGCTGGAAGGAAATACTTGAAGTTTTGCTGGAAATCAACAGCATAGAGATTTTAGTTGTTTGAAATGCAATAGAAATCAAGGCAGGAGCCTCTTGCCCTGTCCCCTCCCACCCCCAGGCAGTGTTGCAGGCTCCTGGCTCTCTGTGCCTTGCACAAATATTTGTCTGTGTGTCGCTGCCACTCCACTGCAATGGTGGCATCTGCTCCAGCTGGAGACTGGGAGGCGCTTGGGAATCTCAGCAGGAAAAGGAGAGTGGATTTCAGACACGGGGCTGTGGCTGCTCTGAGCCTGAACACTCAGGGCAAGGTGGCTGTGCCTTTGGCAGGGCTTGTTCTGCCCCAGGCTCCTGCAGAGGGGTCAGCTCTGAACCCCCTGCCCCCCTCGGAACCCCCTGCTCCCCTCTGAACCTCCTGCCCCCCCTCTGAACCTCCTGCCCCCCTCTGAACCCCCTGCCCCCCTCTGAACCCCCTGCTCCCCTCTGAACCTCCTGCCCCCCCCTCAAATCTCTGCTCCCCTTCAACCTCCTGCCCCCCTCTGAACCCCCTGCCCCCCTCTGAACCCCCTGCCCCCCTCTGAACCTCCTGCCCCCCCTCTGAACCCCCTGCTCCCCTCTGAACCTCCTGCCCCCCCCTCTGAACCCCCTGCCCCCCCTCTGAACCCCCTGCCCCCCTCTGAACCCCCTGCCCCCCTCTGAACCTCCTGCCCCCCCCTCTGAACCCCCTGCCCCCCTCTGAACCCCCTGCCTCCCTCTGAACCCCCTGCTCCCCTCTGAACCCCCTGCCCCCCTCTGAACCCCCTGCTCCCCTCTGAACCTCCTGCCCCCCCTCTGAACCCCCTGCTCCCCTCTGAACCCCCTGCCTCCCTCTGAACCCCCTGCCTCCCTCTGAACCCCCTGCTCCCCTCTGAACCCCCTGCTCCCCTCTGAACCTCCTGCCCCCCCTCTGAACCCCCTGCCCCCCTCTGAACCCCCTGCTCCCCTCTGAACCTCCTGCCCCCCCCTCAAATCTCTGCTCCCCACTGAACCCCCTGCTCCCCCCTCAACCCCCTGCCCCCCTCTCAAACCCTGCACTCAGTCTCTGCCAAGCCCAGCCCTGCTCTGGGGCACACCCAGCTCTGTGCTGCAGGGCAGGGGGACACAGGACCTGCCCCAGCTCTGTCCTGCAGGGCAGGGGGACACAGGACCTGCCCCAGCTCTGTCCTGCTGGCTTCAGGCCACAGTTCAGGGCCAGAGCAAGATCTCTGAGCAAAGGATTTGGTTTTTCTGCTCACCCAAATCATAGAATCACAGAATGGTTTGGGTTGGAAGGGACCTTAAAGCTCTTTGGGACATGGAAACTGTCTTCCATGTGTGTTCAGCACTTAAAGATTCTGACTCTAGGACCCTGGCTCAGGGCTTTAGGAAGGGCAAAGAAAAGATTTTTCATGGCAGAGGCTGTGGCTCTGCAGGTGAACACTTGGACCTGCAGCAAGCTAGCAGATCCTGTGTGTCCTCCAGGACAGAACTTTGCCTTTTGATTTATTTTAATTTGGAGACTGAGAATTTTTCATAAGCCTACAGTAACTTAGACAATGTCAGGCCCCACTTCAGGAGAATACAAATGCACTTGCACAAACTTCAGCACTGGACTCCCTCAGGAATCAAACTAAAGTCAAGCACTTGGCTGCACTGAGGATTAAAGGATGTTTCCATAATGTTATGCAAAGATCTTCTCTTTATCCTGAGTTACTTAAGGCTGTACATTCTTCCCAACTCATGTTCAGAAACACAACTCCCTCCCCTGTGATTTTCCAAAGCATTTTAGTGTTTTCAGGTGCCCAGCACGACATATTCCAATTAATCCTGATTTTCAGGGACTTCTAAGCACCTGCCTCATGTAATCAGCTCATTTCAGAGTGTCTCAAACACAAATGTAAGGTGTCCAAAATTGCTAACTTCTTCTGAAAATCCAGAGCCATGATGAACAGACCATCTACAAGATTCCAGCCCAGATGAAAATTGCATGGATTGAAGCCCCCCAAAATCAGAGGCAGCAGTCAGTACCTGCTCCCGTGGGATGGCAGTGCACCCTGCCATTAGAGCAAAGTTTCTCTTAGAAAGGGGAAAATTGCACCATTCCCTGTGAGATCAAGCACAAATCTTTTCAGTTCAGCTCACAAAATTATTAATGTTGTGGTCTGTAATTTTGGCTAATCAAACATTCCGTTGCTCAGTCGTGGAGAAATCAATGCCACAGAGAGATGGAAAACTTTGCTGGGCTCCTCCCCCAGACAAGGAGTCCCCAACTGGGGGCAGAGGCTCCAGCAAAGGGCAAGGCTCAGACTGGAATGGACCAGAGCAGTGGGAATTTCCAGGAGTGGGGAGAGCAAAGGCCAGTTCAGCCTTTGCCCTTCCCAATGGCAAAGAGCTCAGAGTGTTGGAAGAGTTCTCAGTTGCTGCAGTGGGTGTTTGGATCTGCCCAGAGATAATCTGTGCTCTGAAAGCAGAGGGACAGGGGGACAGGGGGACAGGGGGGACAGGGGGGACAGAGGGACAGGGGGACAGAGGGACAGGGGGACAGAGGGGACAGAGGGACAGGGGGACAGGGGGGACAGAGGGACAGGGGGACAGAGGACAGGGGGACAGAGGGGACAGAGGGGACAGGGGGACAGGGGGGACAGGGGACAGAGGGACAGGGGGACAGGGGGGACAGAGGACAGGGGACAGGGGACAGGGGGACAGAGGGGACAGGGGACAGGGGGACAGAGGACAGGGGGACAGAGGGACAGGGGGACAGGGGGGACAGGGGACAGAGGGACAGGGGGACAGGGGGGACAGAGGGACAGGGGACAGGGGGACAGAGGGACAGGGGGACAGAGGGGACAGGGGACAGGGGGACAGAGGACAGGGGACAGAGGACAGGGGGACAGAGGGGACAGGGGACAGGGGGGACAGGGGACAGAGGGACAGAGGACAGGGGGACAGAGGGACAGGGGACAGGGACAGAGGGACAGGGGACAGAGGGACAGGGGACAGGGGGACAGAGGGACAGGGGGACAGGGGGACAGGGGGACAGAGGGACAGGGGGACAGAGGGACAGGGGGACAGGGGACAGAGGGACAGGGGACAGAGGGACAGGGGGACAGGGAGGGACAGGGGGACAGAGGGGACAGGGGGACAGGGGACAGAGGGACAGGGGACAGAGGGACAGGGGGACAGGGGACAAGGGACAGGGGGACAGAGGGGACAGGGGGACAGAGGACAGAGGGGACAGGGGGACAGAGGACAGGGGGACAGGGGACAGGGGACAGTTCCCCTGATGCCATGCAGGAGCAGGGCTGAGCCCAGGCCCCAGCAGGAGCAGCAGCTCTGCCCTTGCACAGTGCCTGGCTCTGGTGACACTGCTGGTGACAGGGACACCTCGGCAGAGGACAGGCTGGCTGCCCCTCTGGCTCAGCTGGGCAGAGGTGGCTGCAGCTCTGCTTTGAGCAGCTCCTCCCCAGCCCAGCCTGAGGCACAGCAAGAGGGGACAAACAAAGAAAAGGGAATGGTTTGTCTGATTTTTGCAATCCTCATCTGAAATCCAAAGCCATTCCTGAATGAGGCACCTCAAATGCCTTGTCCATAAAGACAGATCTTGTGATCCCCATTTCCAGGGTACCATAAAACCAAATTCAGTGATACCTGTAAAGCTCTGGTGGTCTGGGAGCAAATGGAAGCAGAGAACAGAAGAAGGTGATTATCCTGTCAGGTTTGGCCTGGGAAGAAGATTATCCATCTATCTTGCCAGACCTATTTATTGTCTGATTTTCTCCTGGCTTAGCTTTTATCACCTTTCTAATCCTCCCCATCTAATTCAGACAAGATTTTATCTCAGCAGTTCTCACCCCGTGCTGATGAAGGTGGGCTTGGGGCTCTGGGCAGGTTTTAGTGACCTGCTGAGGGGCTGCAGGGGTGGGTGGAACATTAATTGCCAGCTAATGAGTTCACAACTTTCAAAGATAAATAAGCTGCTATATTTTTCTAGAAGAGAAGTATTATATCTTTCTGCTGGTCTGTCAATGAGGGAATGGTTTGAAAGAACTGCTTTTCTGGAATTTTTGAATGGATTCATTCCATGTAACACACGAATCTAAACGTGTGTGTGTATCTCTACCTGTTGCACAAGGTGTGCTTGAGGGGATGTGATGTTTGAAACTGGTTTCTGGGATGGGAAATACTGGGATGCACCATTTGAATCAAGCAGGACTCAAAGATAAATTTGAGGCAGATGGTGTTTTTTGAGTATTGCTCATGATTTGAAAGAAAATGATGAATTTCCAGGCTCCCAGTCCCTTGCAGGGTTCAAGACCCACATCCCAGTGAGATGCAGGTTTCTCTGGATACCACAGCCCTTTGCCTCTTCCCTTTTCATCCCCAGTCAATGGGCTCCTTCCCCACCTTGTTCTGCTGAATGCAGCAGAGGCTGAACTTTATCGTGTCCCAGCGATTCCTGGAATAGCTGCAAGCTGAGCCCTGCTCAGGGCAGCCAGGAGGCTGGGAGGGATGATTACCTTCAGGCAGTCTCTGTGGAGCATGCAGGGCTCCTAAGGCACAGCCTAATGTGGGATTTAGGATGCTGAACAGGCTCCCATTACAGGCCCAGCCATCTCCACACTGCACTGGCAGAGAGCTCCTCGTTAACATGCACACCAGTGGCTCCACAGCACAGCAGCCAGTCGGGGCTCATTAAGGGCAAAATCATTGCAAGGGACATTGTTTCAGAAAGGAAAGGATTTCATTTCTCTCAGGGTTGGGGTTGAGTTGCAAAGAGCCCGGGGGTTTTGCTCAGGGTTGTGTTGGAGGCTGTGCTGGAGCTGGGCTGTGGTGGGGTCACTTTGAGAGGGACCCCCAGAGGGACCCTGGCTCACATTAGAAGAAATCTCAGTTAAAGAGGTGACTTCAAAGCCTGTGTGTCCCTGGGAGCCACAGCTGAGCTGGAATGGCTCAGGCAGGAGCCACAGGCTCTGACTCTGTCCCTGCCCCACACCTGCAAAGCTCTGGGGACCAGGAGGGGCAGTTGTGAGGAGGAAATCTCAGGCCACTTTTATCAGCAGGTATAAAAACTCCTGGGAATTACCATTAATAGATACAAATGAGTCACTGCAGACCTGAAGTCAGCTCTCTCCTGTTTACCATGGAACAATCCCCTAGAACACACAATGCTTCAGTAATACACTGCAAATAAACATCTAATTGTCAGGTCTGAGAGGGGAAGGACTAAAAAGCAACGAGGATGAAGCCATTTGTCATCCCAGTTTGATTTCCTGCACAGAGTCCTGCACAAGGTGTGCTGGTAGCTCTCCTCTCCCACGTGTGCTCCTCAGGAATAACTCTGATGCCTGTTCATTCAAAGCTCAGCTCTATTTTAAAAATCTACTCTCTCTGAAAGGGCTGTCTTTAGAAAAGCCAAAAAATTGTACAGGAAAAAGGACAAAATTGCTTCTCAACAAAGGGGCCTATCAACAGCCTGTCAATAATGTGCCAAAGGCCAGAACCTGCCTTTCAAAGAGGCTCTGAAGCCTCCACGTGTACTTTGAGAGCAATTAAGGGATGTAAGCAACATGATGATTATCTCATGGGTGACATTTTCATCGGCTCTTTGGGAAAAAGGAGAGATGGGCTTGAGATGGCTGTGATCAATGTTCACCCCAGCCCTGCAGAAATGGCAGGAAAACATGTGGTAGATGGGCCTGGAAATCAAAATGCACAAGGAAAGGAGGGGTGGGAGGAAGAGGTGATGAGCACAGAAGGGTTTTAAATCATAGAAGCTGAAAGAATGAGTTCTATGAGAACCTGAGAAATGTGAGTGGGAACCTGTTACTCTTGCTTTTCCCATCTCAGGCCCTGTGTCTCCTACCCCCTCACTTCCCAGGGCACAGCTCCATCCTGAGCCTGGGGAAGAGGAGCAGAACATTGCCAGGCACTGAGTGATGCCTCAGGGCTGAGGTGCAGTGGTCACTCTGCTCTTTCTGCACAGTATTGCACTGAGAAATTGAGTTTGGGTCATTGAGTCCAGCCATGAACCATTCCATCAGATCGATCCTTCCTTCCTTCCTTCCTTCCTTCCTTCCTTCCTTCCTTCCTTCCTTCCTTCCTTCCTTCCTTCCTTCCTTCCTTCCTTCCTTCCTTCCTTCCTTCCTTCCTTCCTTCCTTCCTTCCTTCCTTCCTTCCTTCCTCCTTCCTTCCTTCCTTCCTTCCTTCCTTCCTTCCTTCCTTCCTTCCTTCCTTCCTTCCTTCTCCTTCCTTCCCCCAGCAGAAGCTCAGATGTTGCACATACCCAGCTGTTTTTGGCAAAATGTTTCATGGAAAACACATCTGCAAAAGCACATTTGGCTGCTGTATTTCCCCAGTTTGCTGAATTTCTTGTTTAGGGAAACAAACTTAATTGCAGCAGAACAAAATGTTGCTTAATTTGCTGTAAAAATCTCCTTCTTACATTTCATTTTATGAAAAAAATTAGAAATGTTAATGTTGAGCGAAATTTTAAAATGTTTGGAAATCTCCCACATCCCAAAAGATCCTGTTCCATTCCCAGCTCCTCTCTGCATGTATCAGCACACAGGAGCACACATCCAAATTTCTGTGAGCATCCCCACGAGTGTGCACTCCCATCCTGGGCAAACAATTCCTGGCAGCTCTGACAGGCATAAGCTGCTCTGCATCCTCCAGGAGTGCCTTTTGAAGAGGATCTCGATAATAAAAATAATGTTATGTTACTAGTTAAACACTGGGAATAATTCCCCACCACAGGCAGACTCCAGGGATGGAGCAGAGGCTCCCTGGAGGGGGCCCCAGCAGGATGCAGGACCAGCACATCTCCAGCCAGCCGTGATGGGAACAGCACGGAGCAAAAAAGAGGTAAAGTGATTAAAAACAACTTGTATTTTTAGAGCCCAGTCTCCCCCAGAAATCCTCCCAGATGCTGAGCTCTCCACTTCTGATTTGCAAGGAATAATAGTTTGGAAGCCCAGCTGAGACTCCTGGGCTGTAAATTTTCTGTAATGTTTTTCTCCAGACCCATTTGCTGTCCTGCTAATTAATCCAGGTAATGGCTGGGTTGTTTTTTTCCCTTCAGCAGCAGTTTCCCTTTTTGTTAACACAAACAGAGAGAAGCAGAGAACCGATCTCTCGAAGGATCCTGGCTGGCAGCAATATCAGCATCTGACTGAAGAGAACTCAGGCACACGCATAATCCTGGGGAAAATTCATCTCCACCCTCCCGCAGCCCCCGGTGAGAGCCCTTGAAGTGGTAATTAAAGTCTATTGAGTGGCAACTGCACCTGTTTAGAGAGGAGAGTGCGGGTAAGAGGAGCACAAAGGGAGATGAGCAGCGCAGAGGAGCTGCTGGAGGTGGGGAGGAGGAGAAGGGGAGAGAACAGGGAGGAAAAACGTGTTTGTTGCTTTGTTGAAGTCGATGCAATCAGTTGTGCATTTCCATCCTGCCCCAGATTGTTCCCTCCCTGCTCTTGCAGCACTGATGGAAAAACTCCGGGGATTTCCAGCAGCCCAGCCCAGCCCCAGGTGCTGACCCACCATGGGACAGGCCATGCAGAATACACTCATTTATAGATTGAATTCAGGGAGTTTTACAGGGGCAGAGAGCAGTGCTGCAGAGTGATCCAGGTGCTGACCCACCATGGGACAGGCCATGCAGAATACACTCATTTATAGATTGAATTCAGGGAGTTTTACAGGGGCAGAGAGCAGTGCTGCAGAGTGATCCAGGTGCTGACCCACCATGGGACAGGCCATGCAGAATACACTCATTTATAGATTGAATTCAGGGCGTTTTACAGGGGCAGAGAGCAGTGCTGCAGAGTGATCCAGGTGCAGGCTCCAGGGACATTCTGAGACTCAGGCCTTGATCACAGAATTCCTGGCTCCTTCACAATCCCAGTGTCATCTCCAAGGGCAGCAAACACTACAGATGGGGTTCTGAAACCTTCATCAAAGACCCCTGCAAAAGCTTTTTGTTCCAGGAGTGAATAATCACCACTGCCACCATTGGCTCCCCTTATCCAACCCCAAAGCCATGGTTTAGGGTTTGGGACAGTAATGTGGGCATTGTCCCTTGTCCCTGCAGTTCTGTGTGTGCCCCAGGATCAGCTGAGCCAGGTTCTGGGCTGAGAACAGGAGGGGACAGTTTCACCCCCAGAGCACCCCAGGCTGAGCTGAGCAAACCAGTCAGGCACAAGAATTCCAAGGGTGATGGCAAATTTTTCTCTCACTGTCCACTGTGACTCCCTGACCTTCACACTCCTCAGGCTGCCTGGGATGGCTCACAGAAACCACAGGAGATTTTTCCTGTTCCTGATTGTCAGAGCACACAACAATTCTGGTGTGAATGCAGTTGCATCTGCTTTGGACAAGTCCTGTCAGCAGCACCTCTGCAGCTCCCCAGAGCTGTGCCAGGTTGGTGTGAATGGGAACAGGGAAGGATTTGCACTCAGTCACAGAGTCCCAAATGCTTTGGGCTGGAAGCCATAAAGCTGCCCTGGCTGGGGACACCTTCCACTACCCCAGGTTGTTCCAAGCCCTGTTCAATTCCACTGACTGTTCCAGGTGGGATTTGAAATCAGTTGCTGTCTGATCCAACTGTTTGGCTCCAGTTTGTGGAGACAGACAGACATCCCTGGACAACAGGACAACCTGCCAGTCCAGTCCTGTCCAGGGTGGGAGGAATTGTTGTGTTCCCTGGGCAGGGAGGCTTTGTGACAACACTGAAAGCCCAATTGCCAGAAAATCATCCCTGAAACACCCTCCTTGCCTCTTAAACTCCAGTCCTGTGCATTACCCAACTCCCTGGGTGGAAGGGCACCGTGTGATAACTCACCTTGTTTCTGCCTTTTGACTCCCTAACACTCCTCTCTCATTTTTCCCTTTTAGCTCTCCTGTCCCTCAGCCCTTTTCTCTCTCCACCTTCCCTCTGATTGCTGAGCAGCTTTTTGACTTTTCCATCAATAAGTTTAAAGAGCATTTGAACCTCTCTGGTCCCCCTTCTCTCCTCCCTCCAGTTCCAAATCAGGCGAGCTCATCGATCAGAGGAGCTCAGGAAATATCTGGTGTTTTGTTGTCAGGCTGATAATAACATTGCAGTTGTGAATGGGCTGCTGCAGGCCTGATCATGGACACCTGCAGGGTTTGTTTAATTGCATTTAATGACAAATCCTATACAGAGGAGCATTGCCAGAGAGATTTATTATCTGCCAAAGGGGCAAAGCACAACAGCTCAAAATATAATTTGCACTGAGCATTTTTCCCCCTGCCTCTCTTTAAAGCATGGTAATAAATGACAAATCGGGTAAAGTGGGAGACATGGGGCTGGGGAGGAGGTGGGGGGCAGAGGACAGAGATTGAAACCAAAGGAAATAACAGCAATAAGGCCACATTGTTCTCTCTGCCCTCCCTGTGGTCTGGTGTAGAGGAAATTCTGTTTGTTTAATTTACAGCCTGGAAGTGCAGCTGGGGATCTCTCTGTGATGAGCCTGCTCAGGGATAGCTGGAGGCCAAGAGTCCCCACTCTCTGCAGACAGGCTTTTTCCTGCTCTGCAGCTAAGTTTAGCTGCCACCCACAGCAGCAATTACTGAGGAACGAGGTGCAGGCAGAGGGCGAGGTCCAGCTGCCACCAGCAGCAGCAGCCACGTCCCTGCAATGGCTGGGACCAGGCAGGAGTGGCAGATCCCTCCTGCCAAATGACAGGGACAGTCCAGACAAAGCTCACAGCCCATCCCGTGGTGTCTGTGTCCTGCTGAGCACCTGGCTCTGCACAGGGAGTGCCTGGGGCTAAGCCAGGAGAGGAGCTCTGGCTCACTCATCTCCTGCCTCTGTTTTTACCTGGCTGCCTGGCAGTGATCTGTGCTAAATCCCTTTGTGGAGCTGAGCCCCAGAACAAGCACTGAAAACTGGAATTCCAGTCCAGCTTAGCACCTCCCAATCTGTCTCTTCTCTCCCAAATGAATTCTCCTTTACAATTAATCCTCTCTTCCAGTTATCTGGGGCCAAAGACTGAATTATCCTGAATTTCTGTTTCTAAATATTGTCTCACTCCCCAGATGTTTCCACTGCATGCTCACTACTGTGATGCTCAGATTAGAATCACAGAATATCCTGAGTTGTGAGGGACTCACAAGGATCATGCCAGCCCAACTCCTGGTTAAATTTTACCTGGGAGGTTTGGGGTGACAGCAGTTTTGTGCAGGAACACATCCCCAGTGCTCAGCAGTTGGCTCTGCCCTTACACAAACACGGTGTTGGGTAACACCTGGACCCGTTTTTATCTGATTTCCTGGACAATGGCAGTGTCACTAATGCTCCCTGTTAAATCAGACCACCTGGACATCTCCTGCTATCAGCCCCAGCCATCACAAACACTCCTGCCACCTAGGCCAGCACAAAGGGCTGTTATCTCAGAGCAGCACAAATCCCCAGACTGCAACACCCATCTGGAGTTAGAATGAAGTGTCCAGAGGAAGCACATATGTTGTGAAAAGGGGAGGGAGGGTGGGAGTGCCCCCAGGAGCTCCCACAGGGCACAGCCCCTGCCAAACCCTCTCTGCTCCTGCACACTCTTCACCTCCCATGGAAGCAGCAGCCAAGCTGCTGAGGAATGGTTTTATTTCTTTCCCTTTTTTCCTCCCCTGCTTACAAAAGTGCCCATGACAGCTGGGTGAAGGTGGGAAGAGGCTGTTCCCTGCCTGATTGCAGTGGCTGAGGTGAGTAAAGCTCTACTGGACAAGGAGTAAAGTCAGATCCTCTCCTTGGGCCAGCACTGTCCTTCCACACCTCATCCCCGTGAGGGATTAACAGAGAAAAGCTGGGCAGTGAAAGGAAAGCTGGACCTGAACCAAAGATTGCTCATCAACAAATCCAGAGAAAGGGAACAGCAGAAGAGGTTTGTTTGCCTTGCTGAAGTCAGCCTCTCAGCAGGATCCCAGGAAACTCAGCACCATCATTATCCTGCTCTTTGCACAGTCCTTTTCTCCAGCCTTCCCCAGCAAATATTGCATTTGCTTGTTGCAGTCAGACTGAAATACAACTGGGAGCCAGACAGGTTGACAGAGCACTTCCTGGAGAAGTTTATCACAGGGCAAGGCAAGAGGAGCAGCTGAGCCCTGCTGTCCCTGTGGAGAGCAGAAACTCAGGGGAACAGCACAGAGTGGAGAGATGATGCCAGGAGATCTGCTGTGGTCCCAGGAGTGCTGCAAAGGCAGGTCCATCCCTGCAGGAGGGGCAGGGGGAGAAGGGCAGAGCAGGAACGGGACCAGACGTGCGGCTCCGCCCGAGGAACGCTGCTCTCCTGGCCTGGCTCTGTGTGGAAGACTAGTGATTTTGTTGTTGTGTTTGTAAAGGTGACAACAAATCATAGCCTGCCATACAGCCCAGGCTGCCACAGCCCAGGCTGCAAGTGTTCTGGGGTGCTGGAGCTCTGCTGTGGCTCTTTCTGCTCCTCACTCCAATTGTCCCCAGTTCCTTCTCCTCCATCACATCCTGAGTGTGATGTGCCATGGTCTGAACATCCCTGGGGTCAGCCAGGCACCCCCAGGGAGGGGAGGAGGCAGCAAAGGCCTTGGCAAGAACAGAGAAATCTGAGTTATCAGCCCTGTGCTCACACAAACCCAAACACAGCCCCAGAGCAGCCACTGAGACCAGAAGGGAATTCTTGGCCCAGGAGCCAAGGCCCCCTCCCAAAGAGCAGAGAGGGGCAGAGCCCCCAGGCACTGCTGGGACCTCGGTGCTGGCAGGGCTTCTTTGCAGACTTGAGCCCTTTGCTTCCAACAGGGCCTTAAAATATAAAAAGAACAAATTTCCAACACCACTCAGAGCCTCCATTCTCACAGGTATTTAGGTGTGAAAATGAAACTCCTGAATCTTGCCAAGGCCAGTGGTAAAAGCACTGAAATATCTTTAATAATTGGGTTGTTTGTGCCGTTGAGCACTTTTCTCTTTTTCCTTTTTTTTATTTTATTTTTTTTTTTTTTAACTTACCAGGTGATTTAGGAATCCCAGCATGGTTTGGGTTGGAAGGGACCTTAAAGCTCTGCCAGTGCCACCCCTGCCATGGGCAGGGACACCTTCCCCTGTCCCAGGCTGCTCCAAGCCCTGTCCAGCCTGGCCTTGGCCACCTCCAGGGATCCAGGGGCAGCCACAGATCTGCTGCCAGCAGAGTTTTAAACCTGTACAAATCACTGTATGGTGCCTGAAAGAAAAGATCCAGGTTTCCTAAACCACACCTTGCTCTCTCTCCCCTGTCTTTTACTCCCCCAGGGGCAGATCAAATCCACACAAAATTCCGAGGGCAGCAGTGCAGCCACAAATGCTGCAGTGGCCAGGCTGGTGTCTGATGTAAATGAAACTTTGATTTAGTGTCCCCAGAAGCCTCCCCAGCGTGTTCACCCTCTGCAGGCTGAGCACAGTCCTCCCTGCCAGGTGCCCATGGCCTCCTGCCCCACATCAGCAGAGAATAATGTCATCAGAGCCCTGCTGATGGGGGCACTTACAGGACAAAGGCCCTGCAGCAAGGTGGGGATTGGGTCATCCTTCCTGCTCCTGTCAGGGTGCCATTTCTCCCTATTTTTAGAATTGCTCCCTTTGTACAGCAAATTGCTTAACTATAGAGACAATCTGGTGTTCACTGGCTCTGGGAGAAGGGACTCATCTTCCCTGGCTTCAGGAAATCACAGCAGCTGCTGAGAGCTGGAGATGGATAAAACCTGGGTACACAGGAGCCTGCAAACCTCAATTTACACTGAACAACCTGAAGAGCTGCTGCAGCCCTGACTGAGCACAAAATAAATTTCTGCAGGTTTCTAAATTATCCACTCTGCTTCAGAAGGAACTCAGGGATTCAATAAATCAGTATGGACTCTGCTCCTAAATGATTTTGATGCTTTTGGAACTCTTAGCACAGCTCCAAACTTCTCCACATTTTGAGGGAAGAGATGGGGAGTGATGGATTAAGAATTCTGGAGCCTTTCACGCTGAGGATGTTCCAACCCATCCATCCCAGCCCTTTGTTATTCTCCCATTGTCCATCGTGGCTGTCCCAGACACCAGCATGGACTGGAGCTCTTTGGCTTCAAAGCAGGGCAAACAGGAGCTGTAAATTCCGAGTTTGCAGCCTAAATAGGGCAGGCAGACAGAGAGCAGTGATTATTCCCGTGCTATTGGCAGGGAATTGAGACACAGGAAGATTAAATGACTGGCCCAAGGTCACCAAAGGAGCCTCCTGTAAAGGTGAGGGCTCAGCCTGGATCTCTCAAGTCTCTGCCCAGTACTTCAGCCATCCATTCACTTGCTCTTTAAGTACCCTGTCATTATTTCTCTGAAGGAAATTATGCTCCTCCTGCAGCAGCCAGCACCGTGTAATTCAGCTTGTCTGAAAGGGAATATGAAATGGCAGTTTCACAAAAAATTAACCCTCCTGCCACGCAGCCTGGCAGCCCTGTCACAACGTCTCATTTCTTACCTGCTCTTCCTCCCCTGGGGATTTAACTCCCCTCTTATTCCCAGAACTCTGGCTGGGGCTTTTTCTGAGTTATCCCAAAAACCCCACACAGTGTCCCCTGGGTCTGGAGGGGAGGGAGGTGTGGGGTGTGAGATGTGGGGACTCAGCACGTTCCTGAGCTGCTGCTGGACAGGGAGGATCCCAGCAGGAGAACCTGGGAGCAGCTGGAGCTCAACAGGAGAACCTGGGAGCAGCCCCAGGGCCCTGGCACCCCCAGAGGGTGGCACAGAGAGAGGGGAGCAGCCACACAGCCCTGGCACCCCCAGAGGGTGGCACAGAGAGAGGGGAGCAGCCACACAGCCCTGGCACCCCCAGAGGGTGGCACAGAGAGAGGGGAGCAGTCACACAGCCCTGGCACCCCCAGAGGATGGCACAGAGAGAGGGGAGCAGCCCCAGGGCCCTGGCACCCCCAGAGGGTGGCACAGATCCTCTGTTCCAGCTGCTGTGGCAGGGGAAGTGGGAGCTGTGCAGGAAAAAGGCTCCAGCAGCTGGGGGTGCTCACCTGGAGAAGCTCCAGGAGAGCTGGAGAGGGGCTGGGACAAGGGATGGAGGGACTGCACACAGGGAATGGCTCCCAGTGCCCAGGGCAGGGCTGGGTGGGATTTTGGGATGGAATTCCTGGCTGGCAGGGTGGGCAGGGCTGGCACAGGTGCCCAGAGCTGCTGTGGCTGCCCCTGGATCCCTGGCAGTGCCCCAGGCCAGGCTGGACACTGGGCTGGAGCCCAGACTGGGGTGAGGGCCTGAGGCTCCAGCACATTCCACACCCAGGGAGAGGCTGCTGTGACACTTCTCCTCCTGCTCTTTATTCCCTCATTACTGAGAAATTCCTCATTAATGGGAAAACCATTTCCATCAGCTGCACTTTACTCCCTCTGAGCCCAGCCAGGAATGGGGGGCAGGCTCTCAGGTGGATTTGGGGCCTAAAAACCTGTGTGCTGTTCTGGTGAATTCCTAATGGATTCTATGGAGGGAAAATTAATAGGAAGCTTTGGTTAATAGATACTTCAGATAAAAGAGCGAGTGCATCTGGTCACCATGGCAACACGAGAGGCAGCAGGAGAGGAAATGTCACCGAGGCTGAGCCTGGGCCTGCAGCACAGCCAGCCTGGGGCTGGGACAGGGACAGGGACAAACAGGGATGGGACTGGGACAGGACAGGAACAGGGACAGGGACAGGGACAGGGACAGGGACAGGGCTGGGACAGGGCTGGGACAGGGACAAACAGGGATGGGACTGGGACAGGGCTGGGACAGGGCTGGGACAGGGACAGGGACAGGGACAAACAGGGACAGGGACAGAGCACTCCCACTGGGTGTTCAGTGCCCAGACACACCCAGAGGGCTCTCAGGGCTCCCATGGAACTCGTGGGGTTTTTTCTGGGTCAAACCTGATGGACTCGTGCCCAGAGCTGTGTGTTCTCACAGCCCTGAGGGAGAGGTTGCACCTGGTGATCCTGGAGGGCTCTTCCAGCCTCAAGGATCCCCTGGTTCCTGCTGTCCTGGCCGCAGGGAGCTGCCCCTGCACAGCACAGACACCCTGGAGATGTTTAAGGGACCTTTGCCCATTTTTTTCTCAAACACAAAGTCGCTGTGTCACAGAACTGCAGAAAGTTTTGGGCTGGAGGGAGCTCAGATCCCAGGCAGTGCCACCCCTGGCATGCAGGGACACCCTGGTGCCCCCAGCCCAGTGTCCAGCCTGGCCTGGGGCACTGCCAGGGACACAGGGACAGCCACAGCTGGCTTTTCCTGGGAAACCCATCCCGCCTGACAGGCTCAGAGCTGGAGTGGCAACTCTGCCTCGGACACTGGAGAGCTGCTGCTCCCGGGCACTTCCAGAAGCTGCTCCAGTGAAAATGGGGCTCCTGCTGCCTGTTATGCAAAAGCAGTTTCTTAGCAACAAAAGTGATATTCTGTGTGAAGGCAACAGGCATCAGTGGGATAATCCACTGTAATTCCAGACAAGACCTAAAACGGGTGGATGGACTGAATAATAATCATGACAGACAGAATAATAATAATGGAAATAATGAGACTAAGCTTATTTCCCTGGGTAGGAGAAACCCAGCTATAAATAAAATAACGGGAGAAACTCTGTGCCCGTTCTCAGTATAAAGATTAGGGGCACTTAAACTCAATTTATGCCCTAAAAATAGACTCTGGTGAGTAAAGCTTTGCTCATCTAAGCTGGGCTATTTATCGTCTGAGTGTTTTCTCTCACTCCGGGCAGATATTGTCACTCAAGGACAGAGCGAGCTGGACATAATGTCCCGAGGGGGAATTGGAGTGAATAAATCCGTGTTGGCTGGTGGGGACGGGGCTTTGCCACCTCCAAGGCAGGAAACTCGTAATTTAAAAGGCACCACCAGACCTGGGCAGGGCGGTGGGCTGGGCTGCGTCATCCCTGTGGATCCGCTACAGCTCAGGACGTTATGACTTCATAAAACCTGCAGTTAAACCACGTCAGATTAATGCTGTGCAGCCGCAGTGTTTTAAAGTGCCATGACATCAAGGAATTTAAGAGAAATAAAACCGCTATGAAACCAGCACACTGTGGGAGCCACAGACACACTGGACAGCGCCCGGTCCGCGCGGGGCGCATTGGGAACCGTAGTCCTGGCGCTGGCGACGCCCCGTTAACCGCGCTACCGCCGCGGGGCGAGGGGACTACAGTACCCAGCATGCCCCGCAAGGAGCGGGTGCACATCCTTCCCGCCTCTCCCCCCACCCGCTCTGCCTTCTGGGAAACAGAGTGCGCTCGGCGCGGCGCCGGGCCAGCGGTGCCGCTCCCGGGACTACAGCTCCCATCACCCACCGCGCGTCCCGCTCCGCCCCGTGCGGCGCCATTTTGTTCCGCAGCGCAGCCTGAGATGGCGGCCGGGCCCGGGCGCTGAAGGTCCCGCCGCGCTGAGGGCAGGGGGGTCCCGCCGCCCCCCGCCCGCCCCGCGCCGCGCTGGGGCCGCGCCGCCGCCGCCGGTCCATGGCCTGGAGGCGGCCGCTGGCGCCATGGACCTGCGCACGGCCGTGTACAACGCGGCCCGCGACGGGAAGCTGAAGCTGCTGCAGAAGCTGCTGGGCAGCCGCAGCCGGGAGGAGCTGGAGGCGCTGACGGCGGGGCCCGGCGGCGGCGGCGGCCCCGGGGCCGGTAGCACCCCGCTGCTGATCGCGGCCCGCCACGGGCACCTGGAGGTGGTGGAGTACCTGCTGGATCACTGCGGGGCCCGCGTGGAGGAGGGCGGCTCCGTCAGCTTCGACGGCGAGACCATCGAGGGCGCCCCGCCGCTGTGGGCGGCCTCGGCCGCGGGGCACCTGGGCGTGGTGCGCAGCCTGCTGGACCACGGCGCCTCGGTCAACCAGACCACGCTGACCAACTCCACCCCGCTGCGCGCCGCCTGCTTCGACGGGCACCTGGAGATCGTGCGGTACCTGGTGGGCGAACGCGGGGCCGACCTGGAGGTGGCCAACCGGCACGGCCACACGTGCCTGATGATCTCCTGCTACAAAGGGCACCGGGAGATCGCGCGGTACCTGCTGGAGAAAGGCGCCGATGTGAACCGGCGCAGCGTGAAGGGAAACACGGCCTTGCACGACTGCGCCGAGTCGGGCAGCCTGGAGATCCTGCAGCTCCTGCTGCGCTCCAAGGCCCGCATGGAGAAGGACGGCTACGGCATGACCCCTCTGCTGGCTGCCAGTGTCACCGGCCACACCAACATCGTGGAGTACCTGATCCAGGGGGGGCTGCAGCAGGACGAGGCTGCGGGGAGCCAGAGCGGGAGCCACCAGAGGGGCTGCAGCCAACAGGGCTGTGAGGGCTGCGCTGCCTCGGCCTGCAGCCAGGACGAGGTTCCCGGCGTGTTCTGCACTCGAGAGGCCGCGGTGGAGGCGCTGGAGCTGCTGGGCGCCACCTTTGTGGACAAGAAGCGAGACCTGCTGGGAGCGCACAAGTACTGGCGCAGGGCGATGGAGCTGCGCTGCGAGGGCGGCCGCTACCTGCCCAAGCCCGAGCCCCGGCAGCCGGTGCTGGCCTACGACTACTCGCGGGAGGTGAGCTCTCTGGAGGAGCTGGAGGCGCTGATCACCGACCCCGACGAGATGCGCATGCAGGCGCTGCTGATCCGCGAGCGCATCCTGGGCCCTTCCCACCCCGACACCTCCTACTACATCCGCTACCGCGGCGCCGTCTACGCCGACTCGGGCAACTTCGAGCGCTGCATTAACCTCTGGAAGTACGCCCTGGACATGCAGCAGGGCAACCTGGAGCCCCTCAGCCCCATGACCGCCAGCAGCTTCCTTTCCTTCGCCGAGCTTTACTCCTACGTGCTCCAGGACCGTTCCAAAGGCACTTTAGCCACCCACCTGGGCTTCTCCGACCTCATCGGGGTGCTGAGCAAAGGGGTGCGGGAGGTGGAGAGGGCCCTGGTGCACGGCAAGGACCCCGTGGCCGACTCGGCGCAGTTCACCAAGACCTTGGCCATCATCCTGCACCTGGTGTTCCTGCTGGAGAAGGTGGAGTGCACCCCGGAGCAGGAGCACCAGAAGCGCCAGACCATCTACCGCCTGCTCAAGTGCAGCCCCCGCGCCAAGAACGGCTTCACCCTGCTGCACATGGCCGTGGACAAGGACACCACCGCCGTGGGGCGCTACCCCGTGGGCAAATTCCCCTCGCTGCACGTGGTGAACTTGCTGCTGGAGTGCGGGGCGGACCCGGACAGCCGGGACTACGACAACAACACCCCCCTGCACGTGGCGGCGCGCAACGGCTGCCCGCTGATCATGGGCGCGCTGATGGAGGCGGGCGCGCACATGGACGCCACCAACGCCTTCAAGCAGACGGCCTACGAGCTGCTGGACGAGAAGCTGCTCACCAAGAGCACCATGCAGCCCTTCAACTACATCACCCTCCAGTGCCTTGCTGCTCGCGCCCTGGACAAGCACAAGATTCCCTACAAGGGATTCATCCCCGAGGAGCTGGAAGCCTTCATTGAGCTGCACTAGGGCGTGACAGCCCAGGGTCCCCAGCCCGTCCCCAGCCTGTCCCACCCCCCCGAGGTTGTGTGGCTGTGGCTGGCTGGGTCAGGGTGCCCAAGGCTGTCGCTGTGCTGAGCTTTGTCCCCATCTGTCACCACCCAGCTGGCGTGTTGGGGCAGGGGAGGAGGAGGCCCCAGAGCTCATGGCTGTCCCTCGTTGTCACCTTCAGGTACCAGCTCTCTCCAGTGCACTCTGTCCACAGAAGGCCACAGCCCCTGCCCTTCCCCGTGCCACCATCGTGTCCTGAGAAGGAAGGAGATGGAGATTCCCTGGGACCTGCTGCCTCTCCCATTAGTGCTGGATTAACTCAGTGTTCAGCTTTGGAGCAGCCACACATCCCCCACGTGCTCTGGCCCTTCCCACCCTACACACCCAACAGATAGAAAGTGAGTGAGGAATAAAATACCCTCCAGCTAACCCCTTCTCTCCCTCCTGTCATGTTTGGGACAGCCCATGCCCAACAGCCAAGGGCTCGTGCTCTGCCTGGGGATGGCACAGGGCTGGGTGTGCTGAGCATTTGGGGTTTGTCTCTCTCTTGGTTGGCCAAGTAGCAAATGGTGTTAAAGGCCTGAGATTTCCATGATTGTGCATAAAGCTGGGATGTTTTTTCTCTCGTAGAGCCAGGCCCTATCTATGCTGCAAGACTTCTCCAATCCTGTAAGATAGAGGAAGGTCAGTTCTGGTTATACAGTTTCATCCATAGATGTTGTAGTTTATGAGTGGGGAGGAAAAAACTTAAGAACAAAGTCCTGATGTGGTGTTCAGGCCCTTGGCTTGTCCATTCCACACCCATTGACTCCATTGCCAGCATGTTTGTGCTTTGACTGCAGAGGGCAGCAGGGCTCGAGCTGCAAGGGTGAGTGTGGATGGTTGGGGAGCCAAAACAGCACATTTGGAACTATTTTGGAGGCTGAGCTCTTACAAGCCCTTTAGGCCAGGAGGTACCTGCAGTGTGGAGGTGCTTGCAGGGGGTTATGAAAGCAAGTGAGTGTGGTGGGTTTGCACCAGGGTGGGCTGAAGGAAGAAACAAGAAATGAAGGTTTAAGGGGCCTCCTTGTCCTTCTGAGGTGTTGGAGTCACCTGCTTGGGCTCTGTTACTGCCCCATTCTGAAACCTCACGCAGAGGGTTCTTAGCAGCTGGTTTGGGCTTTTGAGTATTTTTTTTTTTCCTTTTCTAATTTGTTTTTTGTAACTTCACTGAGGATGGTGCTACTCCCAAGGTGGAATTTGAAATCTCACCTGGCTGCTGTTTGGGCAAGCTCCTTCCTTTGATGAGGATCTGCACACACCTTGTTTTTAACTCAGTGGTTTCAGGGCAGGTTTTTGCCTCCATGAGCTGAACCCCCCGTGGTGGAGAGCAGAGTTTCCAGCAGTTTGTCCTTGTGCAGGCAGTGATGGGCAGCCCTGGCTCCTGCCCTGGCCCTGGGCAGGGTGGGGGCACAGCTGAGGGGGCAGCAGCTGCCTGGAGCTCTGGGAGAGCAGACCCCTGCCCCCCTCTCTGTGCTACTGAAGCTTCTCTACTTGTATTTATCAGCCTCAATAACCATGTTCTGCCCCTTCCAGGTATCGTAGATCTGCCAGTGCATTTTGCAGTGTTAACTATAACATTTATTTATAAAGCAAGGAGGTTTCACTTGAATTGAGCTGTAAAGTGCAGAGTTAGTTTAGCTGCCTTCTATTTTTTTTTTCCTTTTGGCTGAATCCTGAACTAAACTGCAGGAATGGGATTTGTTCCTTTGTGAGCTGATGAGCGCTCTTAACTTTAAATAATAAAACAAAAAATGGCTGCTAGAGTGCAAGTGCCTTGGACTTCTTCCTGATAAACCTCTATATTCAGGTGTTTTCCTCTGTTTTCAGTTTGTTTTCCAGGGATGAGACACTGTGGGTGTGGAATTCTGGGGTGTTTGCAATTACCAGGTGTGATTGGTTTGTTTTGTGGTTACTCCTATGAAAAAGCAATCTGTGCTGCAGTGGCAAACATTTCCCCTGGAAAAGAGTAACACTCACACTGAAATGACACCTCTTCTGTGTTTTGCCTTATAATTTGATGTAAATCAAAGTGGGAGAGGATCTGTGTTGCCTTGGGTGTTACACCTGCCTTACTCTTGTGGGACAGTGGGCACAGCAAGCAGAACGAGGGACACAGGAGCATCAGTCTGGATTCCAACCCCAAATCCAGCAGGGAAAACCAGAGCAATTAATGACACTGGAGTTAGTTCCACACAGGGACCTGGATCCCAGAAATGCTTGGTCTTCCCCAGGGAGTGGATAAAATATTTGAGTGTTTGTCCTGTCATTAATTGCTCCATCCTCAGTTCTTGGTGCCTTTGTGGTCACAATGCCATTTGAGCATTTTGGGGAGCCAGACCTGCTGCTGTGCTGCTGCAGGAGGCTCCAGCTGTGGGGGGAGCAGGTCAGGTGGGCTCAGCACCAAGGCAGGGGCTGCTCAGGGCAATTCCTCTGCACCCAGGGCTGCAGGCAGGGGGTGGCAGGGGAGTTATTCCAGGCTGGAGCAGCTCTGGGGCTGGGGGAGCCACTCAGGTGCCACAGCCCCAAGGAGGAGAATGTTCTGTGTGAAGGAAAAGGCATCACTTTTTTAAAACACATAAATAATCTGTAATTACAGAGGGCCCAGCAATTAAATGTTGATAGTAATTACAGGGTGGGAGAAATCACTGCATGATTTAGGGATAATTACACTGAAGATGCCTGATTGACTGTAGGGCCAGCTCCATGTGGGGAGCAGGGCAATGTTTCAGTGATTATTTTGTTAATTCTTGGACAGAGAGGAGCTTTTTCTGCAGTGTGGTGGCTGCAGACCCTCCTGTCCCCCAGACCCAGCTCTCCCTCCCCTTTGTGTCATCCAAGTAGGCTGGATGTGGCTGTGCTGAGGTTGTTTACAAGCTGGAGCAGCTTCCAGTTGACTAATTGTTTTTATTTATAGTAGGAGAGGAGCTGGGGAAGGAGGGATGTGGGTGCTCCCAAGGGGAGGGACTGTTCTGCACCAACTGCAGTAACACAACACCTCCCAGTGCTGCTCTGCAGGACAGAAACCAGAAAGTCAGAGGAGCTGGGGCACTTGGGGGATGGCAGCAGATGGGTTAATGCATTGTCACTGGGTCCTGCAGAGTTAAATCCAGTCTGAGAGCTGGAAGCCAAGTGCTGGGGGCAGCTCAGTCTCCTCCCAGGAGCTGGGGATGTCTGTGTCCCTCAGGGGCTCCCAAGGCTGCAGTCTGGAATGAGACTGGAATGGCCTGGGAGGGCCCCTCTTGGGCTCCTGGGCTCAGACCCTGCTGGGGAAGCCAGGGGGTGACAGGAGCACACCCAGAGCTGCAGGAGCACCTGGAGGGGGGTCACTTCCCTGGGCTGGGCTCCTCAGGAGCTGCTGGCCCAGGCTGGGCTGGCTCTGGGCTGGCTCTGGGAGGGAACAGCCCCATTTCCACATCTCACCTCTCTGTGGCTTTGGGGTGACCTCTGCTGACAGTCAGGGACGTGGCTGTGCCTGGAGGAGGCAGGAGGAGCAGGGCTGTGCTCCAGGTGCCCTCCTGGTGTTGAAGCTCCCCAGGTGCCAGCCTGGTACATCCCTCCTTCTGCACTACTTTGCTCACTGCTCTTGGTTTTTCATTCCACCTCTTCCTTCAAGGCAGCTTCCCAAAGCAGCCCTTGGAGATTGTCCCTCAAATCATTTGTTCAGTGCCATCTCCAGCCCCTCCAGCCAACATGCAGAATAGTTTTCCATATATCCTTGACTATCCCTTTTCTAATTCTACAGGAAAAAAAAACAAACGAATACAAATAAATTAATTAAAATTTATTTATAAAATCTTCAAGTAGCTCCAGACAATCAGGAAAATAATTTTCTCAGTTTCTTGAAAATAAGCACAAGGAAAAACAGTTCAAAGAGATCACCACATCTTTTTTCCAGGAATTGTCTTTGTGCTTCAGGAAGATGGCCCTCTGGCTGCATGAGCAGTGCCAGTGGCAGGATCCCTGGGCTGCAGGGTGTGGGTGGGATGTGCCCTGGCTGCCGGGTCACACCCTGGGCCTGGGGCTGCTCCCAGCTCCATCACGTTGTGGTTCCCGATCTGCACCATGCGGGCGTGCTGGATGATCAGGGGGGTCCCTCCCTGGCCTGCTGGGATGCTGTACTGGCCTGGGGGCAGCTGCTGGGGAGGGGGGTCCAGGGGGGCAGGGGGACACCAGGGCTGGGCTGGTGGCTCTGCTGGCCATGGTGCTGGGTGGGGGCCCAGGCTCAGGGCAGCCAGCTTCTGCAGGTCTTGGAGCTTCCTTCTCTGCATCTGCTCCCACAGGGCTCTCTTCTCCCTGATCCTCTTGGTGCTGAAAGTCCTGTGCACCCTCCGGGAGAAGAGAGGAGAGCTCTCACTCAGCTTCACCAGCACGCTGAGTATCTTGGGGATCTGGCTGTGCTCCAGGGCGTTGCTCCTGGGCAGGAAGGGGATGACTGAGTCCCGCTGGGAGGGGTCCTGGATGGACTCCATCAGAGCAGTGTCTGTGTGGAACAGGCACAGGTTGCAGGGGAAGTTCTTGGTCAGCAGCAGGATCTTGAAGGCAGAGTTTTCCATGGCCTCCTGGAAGCAAGTCATGTGGCTGCGGCCTGGGATGAGCAACTCGCTGAGAGTGGCCCCGTTGGACACCCCCAGGCTCTCCAGAAGGTTCTTGACCCTGTGGGCCACGTGCTCATCTTCACTGGCATGCAGGACAACAAAGGTGAAGAACTCTGGCTCTGATGGATCCACGGCTGGATCCTGGAGAGCAGGAGAGCCTGGAGAGGGGGATGAGCGCAGGGGAGGGGGATGTGATAGGTTGGAGTGAGGTTCCTGAAGAGGAGGAAGAGCTGAGGAGAAGGAATAAGGAGGAGGAGGAAGGGAGCAGGATGAAGTAGAAGCAGGTGCAGGGTTACAGGGAATGCCTGGAATGTAGGAGTCCTGGATGGAGCTGTGGGTGGCAGCAGTGTGCACTGCAGCCCTTGGGTCAGGGACACCAGGAGAGCATTTCTTCCTTTCATCCTTCAGCTTTTCATCCTGCTTGTCTCTGGGTGTGTGAGGCTCTGTCACTGTGCTGGGCACGTCACTGCTCTGGACAGGCTCCGAGGGCAGAGGTGTCTCAGGAATGGGGAGAGGGCTGGGGTGACAGGGGCTGGCCTGCAGAACCTCCTCTGGCTGTGGCACAGCCGTGTCCTGCCCAGGGGGAGAGCTGGCTGTGCTGGCCCAGCTGGATTCCTGTGGGCCGTGGCTCTCTGTGTCCCCATCAGGGTGTCCAGCACTGCTGGCCCAGGGGACACTGTCAGGCACAGAGGGCTGGCTGTGAAAAGCAGCTGTTGGTGAGGCACTGATCTCCAAACAGCTGGGCAGGGAGGAGCTCTCAGAGCACAGGCTCCGTGGGCCCGAAGGCTCCGAGCTGCCCCTGATCTGCACAGGTGAGCTCCTCAGCACGTAGTGGGGGCTGGCTGTGCAGGGAAATGCTGTGTCCTCATGGGACCTCAGCGTCCTGAAGCCATCCCCCGAGTCCCCACTGGCTGCTGAGTCCTGTCTGTCCTGCTCCTCGGCTGGCACGTTGCTGAGTGTGCCCTGCTGGCTGTCCTGGCTGGCTCTGTCCCTGGCCCCAGCACTGCACAGCTTTTCCTGCTCCAGCACCGTGCACACCTGTGCCAGCAGTGCCACGGCAGCTGCATCCAGCTGGGGAGGCTGCACAGCCTCCCCCTCCTCCTGCGCTCCTGCCCTGCCCAGTTTGGTCTGCTGGATGTACTGGGCTGCCTGCTCATCCCTCAGGGCATCCAGACACATCCTTGCATTTGTTTCTTGCCCCAGAGCAAGCAGGACCATAGCCTGCAGTACCTTGCTGCAGGGCCCAGGTCTGGAGTGCAGTTTGTGTTTGAGGCTCAGCAGTTTCTCTGGAGGGGCCTGGCACAGAATGTTGAACACCTCCTCGAAGCTGGGCTGCAGCTCAGCACTCTGAGCCATCTCAGCAGCCTCTGGCCTGGAGCATGGGCTGCAGCAGGGGTGGGAAAAGCATCTTCTGGCCCAGGGCGGGCTGCCTGAGGGGCTGGGGGTGCCCCAGTGACTCTCCTGGTACCACCCAGGGGGCTCAGAACCGGGGCCTCTGCTGGGGATCTGCAGAGAGAACAGAGGAGAGGTCAGAGGGATGGGGGTCTCCTGGAGCTGCCAGGCTCTCTCTCACACCTCCCCAATATTTTTGCATCTGTTCCGTGCTTGCAGCTGTGCTCTGTGCATTTCTCCAACTCTGTGATTAAGCAGAGAGCACATTCTTTGTGTTAATTTCACATTAATTATAACTGGTTTAAAATAATGGATGAAATAATGCTATATTTAGGTAGATCCAAGTGTCTCCTCCAGGCAGCTGGTTCCAGGGCTCTTGCAGGCTCCTGGTGATGGCAGTCAAGGAATGAAGCAGGTGTAGAGGAAACCCTTTCCAGGCAATAACCTGTGTTGTCAGGGAAGATTCCCAGGGAACAATTCCTTCCCAGTGTCCCACCCATCCCAGCCCTCTCCCCATTCCCTGTCTGTCCCTCCATCCCTTGTCCCCAGTCCCTGCTGGGCTCTCCTGGAGCCCCTTCAGGCCCTGGCGGGGCTCTGAGCTCTCCCTGCAGCTTCCCCAGTGAGCAGCCCCGGCTCTCCCGGGCTGGCTCCAGGGCAGAGGGCTCTTGGATCAGCTCCGTGGCCTCCTCTGGACTCTCTCCAGCACTTGCACGTCCTTCTTTCATTGGGAGACTTCCTACCCCCGTCCCCAGGTGATCCCCGAGCCCCTGCACTCACCCCAGGCAGAGCTCTGATGGGTTTTGGTTAAACAGCAGCAGTGTCTGGAGGGCGGGCGGGTCCGCTGGGGCTGCTCCAGCAACTTTCCTTATTTAAAGGCAGCCCCAGCAAACGCCCTGAAAGAACTCTCAAAAGTTGCCAATTTCGGTTTTGTTTTCCTGTCTCATGAAAAGCCTGGAATTGCCCAATTGCCCTGCTGCCCCGGCGGGCCGGCCCTGCCCTGTGTCCCGGGGGCGGCACGGCCGGGCCGAGGAGCCCGGAGCGGGGCTGGGCCGGGACAGTGCCGCCCCCGGAGGGAGAACCGGGCGGGGACGGGAGCGGAGGAGGGGCAGAGGGGAAGGGGCAGAGGGGAAGAGAAGGGGCAGAGGGGAAGAGAAGGGGCAGAGGGGAAGGGAAGGGGGCAGAGGGGAAGGGGCAGAAGGGAAGGGGCAGAAGGGAAGGGAAGGGGCAGAAGGGAAGGGAAGGGGCAGAAGGGAAGGGAAGGGGCAGAGGGGAAGGGAAGGGGCAGAGGGGAAGGGGCAGAAGGGAAGGGGGTAGAGGGGAAGGGAAGTGGCAGAGGGGAAGGGAAGGGGCAGAGGGGAAGGGGCAGAAGGGAAGGGGGTAGAGGGGAAGGGAAGTGGCAGAGGGGAAGGGAAGGGGCAGAAGGGAAGGGGCAGAGGGGAAGGGAACGGGCAGCAGCGAAGGGAAGGGGGCAGAGGGGAAGGGGCAGAAGGGAAGGGAAGGGGGCAGAGAAGGGGCAGCGGGGAAGGGAAGGGATCTGCCTACCTGCGGCCGGTGCCCGCGGCCGGCGGAAGCGGCGCGGGCGGTGGCGCGGGCGGGGCCGGCCCCGCTCAGCCCGGGCTCGGCCCCGCGATTGGGGAGCCGGGGCTGTCCCACCTTCCCCAGGCACGGCCAGCCCTGCCCGCGGCCCCGGCAGAAGTGACACGGCCCCGGGGCAGGGCAGGGTGGAAGTGCTGGAACAGGAGCGAGCAACGCAAAGCTCCGGATCCAGGGGTAGCAGAGAGGGGGCATGGACAGCCTCAGGAGTACAGGCAGAAGTATTACAAAATAAATAAGGTATTTTTCTGCTTAAGAAAGCACGGGACCTACTAAAGGCACTTTGTTTTTCCCCTCCAGCAAAAGCAGGGAGCAGAGAAGCTGGCCAGGGACAAGATTGGTAAGGACAAGGCTTCATCCCAGCTCAGGTAAGGGGAGAACACACAGACAAACCCACAGGGCTTTGAACACAGGTCACGCTTTATTGCAGTGTCTGCTCACCAGCCCTGGCACGGGACAATGCCAGGAACAGTTACCAAAATAAGTTACATTAGAAATTATTACAAAGTAGTGTTTTCTGGGAAAGAACCAGCACCTGGATTAAAATCCCCCCTATTTTAGTAACAGGATTATCTTAATCTCATGGCAGAGAAACCCCTGGGAAAAGCTGCCTCATTTAATGGCAGTCAAAGGTTTTACACATGGAGACAATCCTTGAAGTCACTCAGAACTAGGAAAGATGGTTAAAGAAAAGGCCACACTGCAGAGTGAAGGAAAAAGTGTTTGGCTGATCCATGAAGAGAATTCTCTTGTTGAGAAGCAGCTCCTTGCCCCCAGCTGTGCTGCAGGGCTGAGCCTCCCCGGAAGCACAACAGGCACAAAGGAAGTTGTGTTTTTAAACTTGTATTTTTAAACGTGGAGAAGGCAGGAGATGGTGCCAAAGGTCAAGCACAGTATTTGGGCAGATTAAAAACAAATCCAGCATTAAAATCAATTGAGATGACTTCTCTCCCACAACTTGTTTAGGTGAGATTTAGGCACTCACAGCTGCAGCTGGGCTGAGTTAAAAAGCTGAAGTGCAGGTCACATCTCCCCTTTCAGCACAGCAGTTGGATTAAAAAACAGTAAATCAAGATTCAGAATCTCCCCACCTTGGTTATCAAATCTCCTTACAACTACATCTGACTGTAAATTCAGAGAGCAGAGGCACTTGTGGCACAAGTGGGCACAAAATTAGAAGCTGCAGTGCTGTTCTAGCCAAGGAGCCTTGGCCAGAAGAACTGGAATTTATCAGAGATCTTCCTCTGGTGTACTGGTTTTTATCTCCTTTGCAGCCAGGGCCACCTCTGTGTCCTTCCTTTCCTTCTCCTCTGGCTTCCCCACCTGCTCCTCCAGCTTCTCCAGCACCTGACACCATTTCTCTGAGAGCCTGTTGGCTCCCTTTGGCTCTTCAGGTGCCTTAGTCACCTCCTGTGATAGTGGAGCCTTTTCCAGCCCGGGTAATTTTCTGTCACTCCTCATCTCTTTCTTCTCGTGCTCTCTGCTGTCCTGTGCCCCCCGGGCCATGGCCCTGAAGGGCCCCACGACCCAGTTCAGGGGGGTGTTGTGGGTGACAAACTCCAGCAGGACATCCAGGCACCTCCTGGCCTCTGCCACGCGGTCCTGGCAGCGGGCCAGGGTGCTTCTGGGCAGGTCCTGGAAGGACAGGGCCCTGGAGAAGGAGCTGTGCAGCTCGTGGATGTGTCGAGTGGCCCGAGACACGGCGTGCTGGATGCCGCAGGGGAGGCCCTGGGTGCGGGGCCCCAGGCTCTCGTAGGCGGGCTGGAGCTGCTGGGTGAGGATCCTGAGCATGGCCAGAGTGCGGGGCTCCACCTGCTGGGAGGGACGGGGCTCAGCCCGGGAGGGGAGGGGACCCTCGGGGGAGGGGAGGGGACCCTCGGGGTACCTCTGGCTGGCACGCGGTTCTGACTTGGTTTCCTTTGGGCTGCGTCAGGCTCCAGTCCACCCACAGCTGATGGAGCTTCTGCTGCCCCTCCAGCAGCTTCTGGCCAACCTCCTGTTTGACAGATTCAATCTGACAGGGAAAAAGGAGAGGAGAGGTTGTAGTGCAAGCACACCCGGAGAGGCACGAGCGCTTCCCTGGCCGGGAAGGAGCCAAGGTGCAGGAAGAGCCTCCAGCCGGGGAGCAGGGCAGGAAGGGCCACAGAGAGGAGGAGGAAGGGCAGGGCGAGTTGTACCAGTTGCATTGCCAGCTGCAGCCGTGCCAGGGCGCCCCGGGTGCTGTGGCTGAGGGCCTGCAGCCCGGCCAGGGCGTGCTGCTGGGCTGGGCGCCGCAGCCGGGCCGGCAGCGAGCCCAGGCGCACAAAGTACCCGCGGCGCCTCCTCTGCTCCTCCAGCGGGGCCGCGGCGCCGCCCTGCGCCACGGCGGCCAGTTTACCTGCGGAAACAAGAACAGCTGCAGCTGCCCTCCGCCCCAGCTGGGAGGGCGAGGAGGGGTCGCCCTCTGGAAAACTGGAAGGCTGAAGCTTGCCGTGGGAGCAGGAGGTTTGTAGGTGCTTGTGTTAAAGGCAGGGCAGTCCCTGCTCAGTCTTCAGTAAGCAGACTCGATGGAGAAGTTGAAGCATGAAGCCATGTGTTTATTACCTTGAGGCTGATGGACAAGGACCAGCCAGCAAATGCTTGAACTCATTCCCATACCATGTGGCAGTTTGGTGTTAACAGCCAGAAACTTGGTGATGAATTGAGAGCTACCTGTCTGCTTCAGGAGCAGTCTTGCTGTGTCAGGTGCTCTCTACTCACGTGGGAAAGGACTTGCACCTACAGGCGCCAGGTAAGGATTTTCTTACCTAGCTCCTCCTCAGTCATGGGCAGGTAATGATCCACCAGATCTTCTGACATTCCCAGGACAGATTCCACACCTCCAGCCACTGCCTGGCTCACTTCCTTGGCTTTGCTTATGCTGCTGGCCACCACTGAGTTGGTCATCTCCACGCCCTCCTGGAGAGCCTCCCTGCCCTGCTCCAGGGCTGTGTTGATCTTGCTGGTGATGGTGCCATAGGCAGCATCCAGAGCTGTGCTGACTGTAGAGGCGACCACGGATTTGGTCTTCTCAACACTGTCCTGAACAGCCCCCTTGGTCAGGTCCACAGCCTCTGTCACCTTGTTGGCCACCAGCTCCTTGGCCCCCTGGGCAGCCCCCACAGCTGCAGTGATGGTGGAAGCCACTGCAGACTTGGTCCTGTCAACACTGTCCTCCACCATGTGCTTGGTGGCATCCACAGCCTCTGTCACCTTGTTGGTCACCAGCTCCTTGGCCCCCTGGGCAGCCTCCACAGCATTGACTATTGTAGAGGCAACTGCAGACTTGGTGAGGTCTATGCTGTCCTCCACCACGTGTTTACTGAAGTCCACTGCCTTGGTCACCTTGTCTGTCACCAGCTCCTTGGCCCCCTGGGCAGTCTCCACAGCACTGACAATCGTGGAAGCAACTGCAGACTTGGTCCTGTCAACACTGTCCTCCACCATGTGCTTGGTGACATCCACAGCTTTGGTGACCTTGTCCACAGCATCTGTCACCTTGTTGGCCACCAGCTCCTTGGCCCCCTGGGCAGCCTCCACAGCGCTGCTGACAGTGGAGCTCACCACAGACCTGGTCAGCTTCACACTGTCCCCAACAACATTTTTGGTGAGGTCCACAGCTTCAGTGACTTTATCAGCCACTGCTTCCTTGGCCTCGCAGGCAGCATCCATGGCTGATGTCACCTTGCTGGTCACCAGCTGCTTGGTGTCTGAGATCACCTGCACCAGGGAGGGGCACAGAAAGATTTATTTTTTTGTTGTTGTTGTTCCAATATGTTTTCCCTCCCTGAAAGAGCTTTCCCACTTGGGCTTGTGCTTGCAGTCTGTGGGAGGTGAGCACACCTGTATTGATACAGATGTGTTCAGTGCCTCTCCAGCCTACCCTGCTGCTGCTGAGCTTCATTTATTTCCCCATATTCTTCTGTACCCATCACAGTTCCATCAAACCAGGAAAAGCCTGACCTTCCTTACCTTGTCTGCTGGCTGCTGCAGGAAGGGCAAGTTCTCCTCCAGCTGATCCAGACCTTTACAGGCATATTCATTCACAAGGGCAACTGGAACAGACAACAGGCACCAGTTTAATCTTACATTTGGGGATGGGTTTGTGTCCCTAGAAAGGCCAGTTCAGGACACACTCATGAAAACAAGCCCCAGAAGAATAAATCACTATTCTGGGCCAGGATGTGTTAAAAGTGAACAAACCCTTAAATTTGGCAGGTTCAAATAGTCTTCATTTTGCCTTCCCAGCTTTCTGACCATAGACTCTAATCCCACTGCAGTGCAGTACCTGCCCTGGGTGGGTAGGGCACTGGGTTTAAAGGGTTGGAAGGTGTTGGGATTAACCACTCTGAGCTCTATCCAGACTGACAGGCTCCTGCTTGGGATGGTCAGAACCTGGAGTGAGGAAAAGTGAGCAGGGAGTTGTTCTTAGTAACCTACAGAAATCAAAGGTGTTTCTGCTGGAAACAGTTTCATTCCCAGCAGGTCAGTGTCCGGGAGCTGCCGGGTTCTAGTTCTGCAGGAGGAGGTGCTGTGGGAGGTGGGGTCACCCCAGAGGCATGGGGACATCCCCTGCCTCTGTCCCTGTGTCCCTCTGTCCCTGTGTCCCTCTGTCCCTGTGTCCCACACTCACTCTGTGGCTGCAGCTGGCCCAGGAGGGGCTGTGCCCCCCCGAGCACGCTGCCCACGGCCACGGCAGCCACGGTCTCAGCCACGCTGCAGACGCCCCCCAGGCACGGGTGGGACTCCTTGGTGTGGCTGTAGGCAGAGGAGACCAGGTCCAAGGCAGAGCTGAGCAAGGGCAGGCTGCTCACTCGATCCACAGCACTCTGGAGCCAAGAGAAACGGTGACATCAGAGCCTGGAGGGGAGGGAGCACAGCCCTGTGCCTTCCTGAACGGCCCCAGCAAACCCACCTCACCCTCCTGCACCCCCGAGCTGAGGAGACTCATCCAAAGCCTCCACCAAGTGAGCAAGCCAGGCTTAAGAAGCCTGAACTCTGTGCTCCTGAATTGAGTTTGGTTTCAACACCAAACCTGTGGAAGTAGGACCTGTAGCAGCTCCTGTTTCAGAACTTGCATCACTTGGCCAGCCTGAGGCTGTCCCTTGAGCAGAACAATTGCCTCCTGTACTGAGGGGTTTTAATTTGGCCACAGCTTCCTAGGGCTGATCTTTCTGCCCCCCCAGCCTGGTTTTGGGGTGCTGGCAGAGGTCAGTGGGTGCCCTGGTACCTACTGCAGTCTGCTGCTCCTCAGCCTTCAGCAGGTCTGGGGTGGGGGTCTTGCCTGAGGCCATTCTGACTTCAGCTGCAGCTGGAAGGGAAAACAGGAGTATCATGAGCACAACTTCACTGCCTCCAAAGAAATAAAATCCTGCCAAACCAGGGGGAAAGCAAAGGGCAACAAATCCATTGGGATCTGTCAGAGCTGCCCTGGGAAGGCTCAGGTTGGAAATAGGTGAGAACTGGTTTATCTGTCTTGTGTTTTCTCTGTGGGGTGGGATGACTCTGCCTGGACACCAGGTACCCACCAAAACCACTCCATCACCCCTCCTCTGCTGGACAAAGGAGAAAAAAATATACCAATATAACCAGTTTGGGGAGGACATGAAAACCCTGTGGAGGTTTCCCTGGAGGATGAGCCAGGTTTCCCAGCTGCAGCATTCCATGGCTACCTGGAGACTTGCTCCCCATCCTACTGCCAGCAAGGCAGGAAATCTCACTTCCTGTGAAACAGAGGCTGAGCCATTCTCATGACATAAGGGGATTGAAGTATGAAATTTTGCAACAATCTGAAGGAGTGTTGGTTCCCCAGCACAGATCTCCTGTGGTATCTGGACACTCTGGTGTTGGTGGTAAACCCAGGATTACTCTGAGCCTGAGTCAGGGATTTCAGCACGTTTGTTCTTCAGGACAGAGTCTGCTTTTCTCTCCTTTGCCAGTTAATTCCTATTCTTAGATTTGCTATGACATTTTTCAGTGGAAAACCCTCAAACCAAAATTCCTCCCAAACTGGATTTCCAAGCCATGCACTGCTCCAGGCTCACTGGCAGACTCTTCCCTGAAAAATTGCCATCAGAGTTGTGGTGGAGCCCATTGTCTTGTTTCTTGTGTTCTTTGCCTTTTTTTTTTTTTTTTTTTTTTCTCTGAGAAACAGGAACAGAGAGATGGAAAAAAGTAGTGAAACCAGCATTTGTGGGCCCTGGGCTGGGCTCTGAGGCTGGCCAGGGACATCTCAGGAGGTGACTCGAGTCAAATATTGCTGCATTAACTGAATTAGTGAGAATTCAGTGAGATTTGAGCAGGGCAGGGATGCTGAGTGCCACATGCCTGTAGCAAAAGCTGTCACCTGCAGCCTCTCCAGTGAGGGGCAGGGAGCCAGCACTCCTCTGGGGCCCTCCCCAGTTCACCTGCACAGCAAAAACCAGTGGATCCTCACAGGCTGGGAGACAAAGCAAGGCTGAATGTAAAATCCGAGTCCCAAAGTCCATGGTTTGCTCTCTGTGGGGTTCACTGCCCCTCTGGCTCTGCCTCAGGGCAGGTTTGTTGTTTCTTTGGAGCCAAGCACAGCTCTTTCATCACCATCACAAACAACCCCTTTGCTCAGTTGTTTTACTTCTGGGCAGGTGGAAAAAGCTCAAACTGTGAAGTTTGACACTGAGGTGGCCTTGGTGTCAGGGCCAGCACAGAGACACTGCAGCCAAAGGAAGAGGGGAGGACTCTGGTTGGGATAATTCAGGAGTAACTCCCTGGCTGATGTAAAAACTGATATAAAGTCAGTTTATGCTTCAGATCGCACTCCTGAAGTACAGGGATCCTGTGTTAATGATGGATGCAGCTGCCAGGGACAATCCTTCTGCACAGTCATGTTGGAACAAGGTTTGTTCTCTGCTGTGTGGGAGAAATCCATGTTTTGCAATGCCCAGATTTGCAGTGTGGGCAGATCTCCACTGTGTGGTTTTATTTTCTTTCCCTGCAGAAGTGCTCAGCAGCCCTTGCTTTACTTGAGTTTGCAGGAAATCCCAGTGCTTGGCAACTCTGGGTCAGGTGCTTCTGAATCCTTTGGAGAAGGACAACCAAGCCAGGATGGCTGGGAGTGGAAACCCCAGTGGGCAGAGGAACAGAAACAGCAGCACTTTGTTTTGGTTGTGGTTTGCTTCGTATGAAAGTGGTGATGAGATGATTTCACACCATTGCTACACCCAAAATATTAGGTCACTGCTGGAGAAAGCTCTTGAACTAGGTGGTTTCAGAACAGTGAAACTTCAGTGCTCATTTCTAGCATCAAGGTCAAGATATTGTCTGGGATCAGGAGCTGAACTCCTGATCATTGCCCAGTTGAATCAGTGAAAGAGCAAAGGCTGGCACCAAACAGCAGGACAGTGGCACCAATCCCACCAGCTGTTCCCTTTCTCTGCCTCATCCCCCCTGATTTCTGTCACTGGCAGTGAGCAGCTCACCTAAAGCTGGTTCTCTGCTCCCTTCCCTGAGGGAAGCAGCTCAGCACCATGAGAACAGGCTGCTGCTGCTGCTCCTGGAGCATCTTCGTGCTCAGGAAGCTTCTCCCCTTCCAAGGGGCTGTACCTGGGAGACAGACTGGGCCACAGCCAGCTTGGCTTCATGGCTTAACTGGCAATTCCTTAATCACCACTGGGGAAGACAAAGCTAAATTTAGTGCCTTAGATGTGAGCAGGAGGGGCTCATCAGGGCAGAGGAATTCAATTGTGGTTAAAGACCTATTTACATTCTTGTCAAGGTTTGCCACTGATACCCAGTTCCCAAAAATGCAAAACTGGGTCATGGGATGTCTGTGGGGAATGGGCTGCAAATGCTCTGAGGACAGAATCAGTTTAAGGAAGAAGATCAGATGATTCCCAGCTTTGGCCTGAGGACAGCAGTTCCAGGAGGGCTGGCAGAGGTGCCCATCTCACCTTTCTGGATGAACCAGCAGCACTGGGAAACCTCACAGATCAAAGCCACCCTTGCTGATGGATGCAGGACTTCACCCTCACACCTCCAGCAGAAAGGAAACACCACACTGGGTCAGTAACTGCTTGGAGCAGAGATATTTTAGGAAAGAGGAGAGGAAGTTTTAACTAAAACAGCTTCTCAATACTTCCCAATCTTTCCATGGGGACACAGCTCTTGCTTTCACCTGGAAGCTGTAACTTGCAGAGCAAGCAGCTCAGCACATTTCCATCTGGAATTTTCAGCAGAACCAGCTTCAGAAACCGAAATCCTTCCCAGCCATCCACAGCTCAGGCTAGTCGTGGCCACCTTTAAAGCCCTGTTACTCTTGAGAAACACGGATCCCGTTTGCCAGAGCTGCCTGTGCCGCAGAGCCCGGCAGGGACGGGCGCTCTGAGCAGCTCCCGTGCCTGTGCCAGGGGATGACAGAACAGCCCCGGGCAGGGCTGGCAGCGCTGTCACAGCACGGCAATGCCCGGCAGGTCCCCGGTGTCACCCCCCAGAGCATCCATCCTGTCCCCTCCGCCCCGAACCGCGCTGGGCTGTGCGCATGAGGGTGACTGGTGGGAGTCACCTCCTGGGGACCCCCCAGGCCGGGATCCTCACAGACAAGAAGCAGAAAAAAGCCTTTAAACCAACCCTAGACTGCTCAGCCACAGGTCAGAGATGCACGGAGTTACCGAGGAGCCATCGCAAAGCTGGGAAGGCTTTGAATGCCACCATGGCTTGGGTTGGGAAGAACCTTAAATATCCCTGACCTCCAACCCGCAAGCCTGGCCCTGTTACCCAAGGCAGACACGCCACGACACCAGAAAATGTCACTTTTGGCCTCAAAATCAAACCCCCCGTGCACAGCACAAGCAGGGAGCCACCCCCAGCTCCTGCCCCAGGAGCCGCGGGGACCCCCGAGCCTCTGCAGAGCCCCCGAGAGCAGGGCCAGCCCAAACCCCAGACAGGTCACAGACCCCCCAGCCCAGTCCAGCCTTACCTGTCGGTACTGGCGGCACTGGGAGCACTGGCGGCACTGGCAGCGCTGGGCGCGGCCCCGGTTAAATAGCCCGGGGTGATGGAGCCGGCCGGGCCAATGGGGAGCGCGAGGGGCGGGGGGCAGCGGCAGGGGCGGCAGGTGACGGGCTGGGGTCCCTCGGGTCCCTCGGGGCCGTGCTCGCTGTTTGTCCCCCGGCACGGACACCCCCGGCAGGGACACCCCCGGGGATCTGTCAGATTGTCCATCCACCCACCCGTGCTTTGCCCTTGGATGGAATCCTGGAGTTCCCTGAGCGAGGAGGGACCTCGGGGAGCTGCACAGACCCCCAGCAGCCCCCTGTGCCCCGGAGCTGTTCCTGCCACAGCAGCTGTGCCCTTTGCAGGGTCACAGGTGTCACCGAGTCCAGGGAATCGGGGAACTTGTGCTGTGAACCATCATCCTCATCATCCTCATCATCATCCCGGTGTTTCCTTGGCAAAGCTCCCCTCCCTCATCAGGGCTGCTGTGCCTCCCGTGCCAGCACACACCTGATGATGAAACTCCTGCTTCTCCTTGGGCTGGGATTTTCAGGGTGGGAGTTGATTTGTGTTTTTTATCCTTGCAGAGGGCCCAGCAGTGCAGGACTCCAGGGAGCTCAGGGCTTTTTAACAGCTATAACAAATACGAAAACTCCAGTTAATGCTTTTCTTTTCCATTTGTGCCTTTTCATCCCCAGCTCTCAAAAACTGGTTTGAAAACATCAATTAAGCTTCCTGTTGTCTGTTTTCAAGATCAGCGGGGGAGGAAACTGAGGCACAGGTAAAAATTATCTGAAGTCTTCTAGTGCTATTACAATGGTTGAGTCACCTTGTTTTGGGCCACTGCATGCAGGAGACCTTGGCTCTGTTTCTGTATTGCCATTCAGGCAGGGGGTGCCAATGGTTTTTGAAAAATGTGCTGTTAAGGTGACAAAAATGTAGACAATTGTCACTCCTCAGCCTTGGGGCTGGAAGGAATCCTCATCCTGAGGCTGACTTAGCTGGCAGTGTTGGCTTTTAACAATTGTGGTGTTTGTAAGGGAAATAAAGTTGTACTTGTTCTGTGAAGGGTTTTTTACAGGAACAGGGAACCAAGAAATGATTCCTGTGTGTTTTGTAGTGTTGGCACAGCCAGTGCTGCATCCTCAGGTAATGTGTCAGTGATCCAGGTGGTTCATGGGTGTGAGGAGCCCCAGTGGGTCAGTTGTGGTGGGATGGTGAAAGTCCCATGGGACAGGTTCTATTTCAGCACTGTCTGCATGAGGCACCTTCATGTGGCTGTGGTGGGGCACAGGAGAATGTGAGAAATTACAACCAGTCATTAAAATTAACCAGGCAGTGTTTAATATCTAATGTGTGCCTTTAATATTAGGGTGAAATATCAGTGCTGGCATTCCTGCTGGGTGGCAGAGCTGCCTGCAGCTCAGGACTCTGCATTTGGGGCATTGCAGTGTCAGAGCAAAGGTTTGCACAATTGTTGCTGTGACCCTTGGTGCTGTATGAAAGACACAGATTTAAATCTGAGATAGAATCATCACTAAGAGGTTTGGTAGGCGTGGGAGGAAGTGGAGAAACACGTCTGGGGAAGGGAGAGGAGCTCAGAGCCCTGAGCCCTGCAGGATCCTCCAGGTGTGACCCCACCTGCTGCACCTGTGGGAGCCAGGAGCCCTCAGCCTGCTGCTGCTCCCTGCTGCCTCCAGCTGCCTCCTGGCTCTGCCTCTGGGCTTTCTGTGCAGTGCAACCCCTGCAGGGTGTGGGGATTTGAAGGGTCAGGCCCCGTGTTGGGAGCCATTCCTTTCCCTGCTCTGTGGTGTGTCACAGCTCAGCATGTGGCCACATGTGACACTGGAGTTCCCATTGCAGATGTTTATCTGCTGCATCTCCCTGGGCACTGACTCCATGAGTAACCTGCCATGTCCCCTTCCCCATGTCCCCTTCCCCATGTCCCCTTCCCCATGCCTCCTTCCCCATGTCCCCCTGCCCCATGTCCCCTTCCCCATGTCCCCTGCCCCCTGCCCCATGTCCCCTGCCCCATGCCCCCTGCCCCATGCCCCCTGCCCCATGTCCCCCTGCCCCATGTCCCCTTCCCCATGCCCCCTGCCCCATGCCCCCTGCCCCATGCCCCCTGCCCCCTGCCCCCTGCCCCCTGCCCCATGTCCCCTGCCCCATGTCCCCCTGCCCCATGTCCCCTTCCCCATGCCCCCTGCCCCATGCCCCCTGCCCCATGCCCCCTGCCCCCTGCCCCATGTCCCCTGCCCCATGTCCCCCTGCCCCATGTCCCCTGCCCCATGTCCCCCTGCCCCATGTCCCATGCCCCCTGCCCCATGCCCCATGCCCCATGTCCCCCTGCCCCATGTCCCCTTCCCCATGTCCCCTGCCCCATGTCCCCCTGCCCCATGCCCCCTGCCCCCTGCCCCATGTCCCCTGCCCCATGTCCCCCTGCCCCATGTCCCATGCCCCATGCCCCATGTCCCCCTGCCCCATGTCCCCTTCCCCATGTCCCCTTCCCCATGCCCCCTGCCCCATGCCCCCTGCCCCATGCCCCATGTCCCCTTCCCCATGCCCCCTGTCCCATGTCCCCTGCCCCATGCCCCCTGCCCTGGAGCAAGCACAGGCATGAGAAGTGATGAGAATGATGAGAATGATGATTCAGGGCTGGGGCATGAGGAGCTTTGGTTCAGTCCCTCAGGTAAGCAAAGCAACCCCCTGAGCTTCCACAGCTGCCCAGGCAGAGGGAACAGCTTTGTGTCACTGTCATTCCCTGCTGTGCAAAGCCCACCAGCCTTCCAGATCCCCCCAGGCCTCCAGAGCACTCTCCTGGCTCAGGATGTGCTGCAGGTCCTGCTGCATCAGCCCAGCAGGACCCTCCTGTCTGCTGCACCTGCTTGGTTCACCTTGAGGGTCCCCCACTCCTGCTCCCCTCCCAGCAGGACAGGTGCTGGCAGGTTCCTGCTCTGCCCTCACAGCAGGGAACAGCCTGGTGCTTCCTGGCTGCTCTCCCAATACTCCAGTTCACCTTTCTGCTGCTTTTTCCAGGCTGCAGGATGGTTTTCTACATGCCTGGCTGCTCCTCCCTCTGCTGCTGCTCTTGCCTGAGGTACAGGTGAGCTGGGGTTGGTTTTGGTAGATGGGAGAGGAGATGTCACCCGGGCCTGCTGAATGTGTCCCCTCACACTGAGCTTTGCATGGAGGGAGGGGAGCCTGGAATGCAGAGAGTTGCTGGGTGCAGTGTGGATCACCCCAGAGCACGTGGGGCTGGAACAGCCCAGCACTGCAGCCCCACTGCCTCACCTGGGGGCAGGTTTCTCGCTGTGCTGCGTGTGACAGGCCTGAATCATCACCTGTCCTTGGGAGCAGCTATGGCAGGAATATGTATTTATGCACATAAAAGCATAAATACCACTGCCTGTGTCCTGCTTTTGGCTGGAATAGAGTTCATTTTCTTCCCAGTAGCTGGTCCAGTGCTGTGTTTTGGATTCAGTATGGAATAATGCTGATAAGAACTGATGTTGTAGTTGTGGCTGGGTTGTGCTTACTCTAAATCAAGGACTTTCCAGTTTCCCAGGCTCTGCCAGCGAGCAGGGGCACAAGGGCTGACCTGGACTGGCCAGAGATTCCATTGCACAGAACATCTGCCAGTACAGAAACTGGGCTTGGGACCTGTCTGTCCCCACTGTGGCATGAGATGGGTCAGGGTGATGAACAACACCGTGTCCTGCACTGCATCCTGCACTGTGTCCTGCACACATCCTGCACTGCATCCTGCACTGTGTCCTGCATCGAATCCTGCACTTCATCCTGCAGCGTGTCCTGCACTGCATCCTGCAACGTGTCCTGCACTTCATCCTGCAGCGTGTCCTGCACTGCATCCTGCAGTATGTCCTGCACACGTCCTGCACTGTGTCCTGCATCGAATCCTGCACTTCATCCTGCACCGTGTCCTGCACTGCATCCTGCACCGTGTCCTGCAGTGTGTCCTGCACCCGTCCTGCACTGCATCCTGCACCGTGTCCTGCAGTGTGTCCTGCACCCCGTCCTGCTGCTTTCTGTGCTCCAGTGCCCGGGGGCAGGAGGGGAGTACATCAGGCAGGGTTTATCCAGGGTTTGCCGGGCCCCCCGCGCTCTTTGTGTGCCGGCACCGGGCGCGGCTGTTCCGCCCGAGCCGCCGCCATCCCATCCCATCCCATCCCATCCCATCCCATCCCATCCCATCCCATCCCATCCCATCCCATCCCATCCCATCCCATCCCATCCCATCCCATCCATCCCATCCCATCCCATCCCATCCCATCCCATCCCATCCCATCCCATCCCATCCCCCCCCGTCCCCATCCTCGGCCTTTCACCCTCCTCGTCAGCAGCCTCCTCGCAGGGGCCTCCTGGCCACGCTTTCCCCCATCCAATGCTTGGATTATAGCATGGGTGGTTTTGGGGATAAAGATCCTGCCGGAGCAGCCCTTTGTTGGCTCACACGCCATGCCACGGCCCTGCCGTGTCACCCCGGCCACGTTGTCACCAGCGGGCCCTGCCACAAGTGCCACAGGTCCCTGTGGAGCTAACGGCCCAGGGAGTTAGAGCCCTTCTGCGGATTGGTTGGTTTATTCGGACTATTGTGTTTATTCGAATTCGGTTATTCGGATTATTCGCTTTATTCGCATCAGGGTAGGGCCTGAAGCCCCCCGGGGGGACAGGACACCGCGGGAAAGGGTGGCTGTCACAGGGGGTCACTGGAGTCCCGTCTCCCCCTGGGGCTCACCAGGTTTTAGACAATAACCGGTACCGTGAGCACGGCGCCGGGGATGGAGGCCTGATGGAGCGCGTGGGGATTTGGGGGGTTTCGCCCCCATGATCGAAGCGGAGCGGGGGGCGCCGGCCCGGTTAATGGCGGGGATCCCCGTTGTCGCCCCCGGTTCCTGGGGGTGTTTTCCCGGTCCCGTTTCCCCCCCAGGGCCCCCCCCGGGCCCGGGAGGCGGCGGCGGCCCCGCCCCGCCCGCGCGTTCCCGCCAGCGGCGGCCAATGGGCGCGCGCGAGGCGCGCGCGGGGCTTTTCCGCGCCAAACTCCAAAGCCCGCGAAGAGCGCGCGCGGCACCGGCACCGGCTCCAGCACCGCACCCCGGTGAGTCCGGCGGGACCCCGAACCCGGCACCGCACCCCGGTGAGTCCGGCGGGACTCCCCGAACCCGGCACCGCACCCCGGTGAGTCCGGCGGGACTCCCCGAACCCGGCACCGCACCCCGGTGAGTCCGGCGGGACCCCGAACCCGGCACCGCACCCCGGTGAGTCCGGCGGGACCCCCCGAATCCGGCACGGCTGTCCCATCGCGATCCGCCGCGGACCGGGGAGCGGCCGGCGGTACCGGGAGCGGGAGGACAGCGACGGGCGCGGGGCTCCCCGCCGTGCCCGGGTCGGGGCGGTGCGGGAAGCGGCGGGAGCGCTCCGCGGTACCCGGGCGGTGACAGCTGGGTCCGGTGTCCCGGAATGGACGCGTCGCTCGGGGTTGCGACAGCGGGACCGACCCGCGCCCCTGAACGGGCCCGCGAGAGGGGGTGTGGCCGTCGGGGGCGGTGCCGGCGGCACCGGTGCCCTACGGGCCCGGGGAGTGGCATCGCCGCGCGGGATGCGCGGGGATGACGCGGCCGGGCTGGGGCGGGTCCGCACGCGGCGGGGGTCGCTGTCACCCCGCGGTTCCCCTCCTGTCCCGGGCTGCGTGTGCGGTGGAGGGCCCGCGGGCCGCGTGGTGCGCGCTCGGCCGTGTCCGCCGTGGCGCGGGGCCGCGCCGGGAGCGCGCGCGGCGCCGGCAGCCCCTTTATCCCCTCCGTCATCTGCATGATCGCGCGAGACTTGGCGCGTGGGCGCGGCGGGCGGGTTTCAATTGTGGCGCGAGATGCGGCCGGCGCGAGCGGAGCCGTTAGGCTCCCGCGTGGGGGGCGGGGCCACTCCCGCGCAGCCAATCAGCGGCCGAGCCGGCCGGGGCGGCGGCCAATGGCGAGCGGCGGGCGCGTGAGGGCGGCGCGGCCGCGCGCGCCGGGCCCGCCCCGGCGGTGCCGCCGCCTGAGCGCGGTCCCATTCCCGGGGCAGCACCGGCGCCATGTGGATCCAGGTGCGCACCATGGACGGCAGCCAGACGCACCGCGTGGACTCGCTCTCCAAGCTCACCAAGGTGGAGGAGCTGCGCCTGCGGATCCACGAGGTGTTCGCCGTGGAGCCCCAGCGGCAGCGCCTCTTCTACCGCGGCAAGCAGGTACCGGGGCACTGACAGGCGCGGAGCCCCGACACGCCGCCCGGCCCGTGCTCCCCTCCGGCTGAGGACGGTGTTTTAATTTATTTATTTTTAATTGCCTGGAAATGAGGGGTTTTGCTGCCATCTAGTGATCCCCGGCTCCCTCCCGCGCTGCTCCTTCCGTGGGTTTGCCGGGACAGGAGCCAGCTGCAGAGTAGCCTTTATTCTTACTTTTCTTTACTGTTTTCCACCTAATGTGTTGCTTTTCTGCCTTGACATCACCTTTATGAAGTGTCTGTATATTACAGTCCTTAAAGTACTTAATGTTTTTAGCTTTGCAAGTTTTCACTGCTCTGAAACGCGTAAAGATCTCATTTTTCTTTGTAAATTGGGAAAAGCAACTCATGATGTTGAAGTTGCCCAGCTCTAATATCAAATTCTCACTAGATACAGAGCACTTGAGTGGCTCAGTGCTGTGTTATATTCTCAATAACACGTTTACAATTGCTGTTGTACAACTGTTTTCTTCCCTGCCAGTTAATGATGTAACTAAATTAGCGCTGAAATCAATGAAAACAATTTTAAAACACAGTTGTTGCATTCTGCCTGCTCCTATGCAGCTAAACCTCCATGTTAGAGAAACTCCTGATCTGGTTGATCTTGGTTGATCACAGGATTAATTTCAGGAAAAGCAGCGGGATGCTGAGTTGGCTGGAGATGCACAATTTTTTCTAGCTGCTTTTCTTTCTGTTTTAGGCAGTCTTGAGCTAACTGTGCTGTGTAATTAGCAGGTGTGGCTGTAGAACATGGAAATACACCTGGATAGCCTCAGTCTAAGCTCAGGTACCAGCTGTAGCATCACAAGAGGCTCTAGGCTGGTGTCACACCTGCCTGGCTGCTGGGTTAGTGTAGATCTGGGTGCCCTGGTGACCCATTTGTGCTGTAAATCAGGTGAGAAGGGGGTTGGTGGGGCAGGTGCCACCTGTCAGCATCACCCTGAGGTCTGTGCAGACACTGGGGACAAACAGATTTTCAGGAGTGCTGCTCTAGTCGGGGTGGCCTTGCCCTACAAAGGGAATCAGTCCCTCCTCAGCTCAGGCAGGAATGTGGTCCAGCCCCTCCCGGGCCTCCTCCCATTGTGCTTTGTCTGGCTCTTGGAATCCCTGCAAATGTTCCATTTCTTGCTCGTGAACATTTTGCAGTGGGGTTAGAAAATTAGCTGTTGGTTAAAACCTGCCCTTTGTTTGAGGGCTGAGTCCCAGGCTCTTCTTTCTGGCTGTGCTTTGGGCTCCTGTGGTTTCCTGTCCCGTTCCTGTGCTCTTCCCTTTCGCTCTGCACCTGTTGTCACCGTGTCCTCTGCTGGGCTTGTTCCATTTTTGTGACACTGACTGGGCTGAGAAGGAGCAACCAAATCCTGCTGTGTCCCTCTGCATCTCGAGGAGTTTTCATCTGAACCAGCAGAAAGCTCCAACCTCTTCCCGTGCAGTCAGATTTCCAGGGATTGTTCCATAGCCATTTGATGCCATAAATCAGAATTGAATTATCATGGCGATTCCTGTGAAGTGTAAATTTTTGTGGTTTTGCTCTGCTTCCCCCTGATAGAGAACAAAGCTCCAGGGATTGCTTTTTCTGGTGGTTTGGGCTGGAAGGGGATGATCATTTCCTGTATAATTTCTTACTCAGACCTTAAATATGTGGGGAAGCTTGTCTGAACTTCTGACTGCTCCGTGGGCTCCAGCCTTACATGTTAACTCTAAAATGCTCCTCGGAGCTCCTGAGGGTTGTTGTGGGACCTCCTTCTCCCTCTGCACTTCTCTTTTAGCAGGGCCAGGCTCTTGATTTGACTACAAACCATGCCAGACTCGCCAAATAAACTCTTAGAATTAGAATTAGAGAGGGTGTGAAATTAGAGCACGCCTGGCTACGCTAAAGAGCGGTTGGGTAGTTTCAAGTTGAATTGGATCTTTTTTGATTTCACTTTCAATGGAAAAAATGTGTGTTTGCTGGGAGAAAAGTGTGTGATTGACTCTGGCTTCTTCTTAATGCTATGATTAGTGGAGATGGTGTAACAATAATCTGGATCACACACAATTAAAATATACAGACAGTGTGCATTGGCATTGGGGATGTGTCTGAATTGAGGAAGAAATAATTTCCCTTTGAGTTTGTAGGTAATGTGGAATTAGCTTTGAATCCCGACAGGAATGTGGGGGGCCTGTAGCTGTTTAATTGATGTTTCCAGGGAATGGGCAGCAGGGAAGCCTCGCTGCTGTAGGTTGGGGGTGGCAGAAAAGGAGCATTGGAAGAGCAGGGCTGGGAGGGAGGGGGCACGAATGGCCCCTGTGGCGAAGCGGCGGGGAGGGAGTGACCAGGGAGGGAGTGACCAGGCAGGGAGTGACCAGGGAGGGAGTGACCGGGCAGGGAGTGAGTGACCGGGCAGGGAGTGACCAGGGAGGGAGTGACCGGGCAGGGAGTGACCGGGCAGGGAGTGACCGAGCTGTGAGTGACCAAGCTGTGAGTGACCGGGCATGGAGTGACCGGGCATGGAGTGACCGGGCCGTGAGTGACCGAGCTGTGAGTGACCGGGCATGGAGTGACCGGGCATGGAGTGACCGGGCATGGAGTGACCGGGCAGGGAGTGACCGGGCAGGGAGTGACCGGGCAGGGAGTGACCGGGCAGGGAGTGACCGGGCAGGGAGTGAGTGACCGGGCCGTGGGTGAGTGACCGGGCAGTGGGTGAGTGACCGGGCAGTGGGTGAGTGACCGGGCAGGGAGTGACCGGGCAGTGAGTGACCGGGCAGTGAGTGACCGGGCAGTGAGTGACCGAGCTGTGAGTGACCGGGCAGTGAGTGACCGGGCCGTGAGTGACCGGACCGTGAGTGACCGGGCTCCTGTGTCCCTGCAGATGGAAGATGGGCACTCCCTGTTCGATTACAGCGTGGGGCTGAACGACATCGTGCAGCTGCTGGTCAGGCAGAGCCCGGCGCTGCCGCCCCCCGGCCCCGGGGACAGGGACCCCGAGCTCTCGGACAGCGACTCCGGCTGCGGCTCCGGCCCCAGCGAGTGGGACAAGAGCTCCCGCAGCGGGGAGGGGGCGCCGGGGGCACAGCCCGGCACGGCCCAGCCCCGCTGCACTGACCCCGCCTTCGGCCTCTACAAGGTGGGTCCTGAGCCCCCCGAGCCCTGAGCCCGGCCTGGGGAATTGTTCTCTGCGCTGCACCACTGCTGAAAGCCTCTCACACCCCAATTGTCTGGGCTGTTCCTTTCTTCCTCTCAAACCCTCCAACAACAAAGACAAAAATACCAACCAGCCCGCAAACCAATTCAATGCAACATGCTGTAGGTCCAAATCCTTAATTTTTTCATTTTGTCCTTTGAACTAAGACTACAATACGTTAATTGATTTTTTTTTAAAAAAGAAGCACTCAGAGTGTCTGGTTTGATTTTTTACAAATTTTCCCAATATTTTTGCTCGGAGTCACTACATTTGTCAAAGCTGAAACTTTCTTGAATGAATAAAGGAAAATCTCGAGCAGCTGTTCAGAATGATTTTACTTCTCTGTTTCAATGGATTTTATTACAGATCTAGTGATGTCTTTGCCAGGTTATGAGCAAGACACACTGAAACTCTGTTCCAGACTAACCCATGATGGTTTGGCCTCTCTAACAAGAATGGGTTTATGTGTGTGGTGTAGAATGGATTTATAACCTTACAAATTCAGCCTAAGACTGTAGGGCTGCACGACAGGACCAGGAAAACAGAGGAAACTTTAATTTTTAGTGTAATCAGTTAAATACCTTGATAATGGTGCAGTTCTTGAATCTTCATGTGGGTTGGGAATTGCCTACTTTGCAAACCCCTCTTGGTGAGCTGTCTCTTGCTCTGTGTAGATCAATGACTTGGTGGATGCTCGGGACACGGACATGGGAGCGTGGTTTGAAGCCACAGTTGTGAATGTGACCAGGAAAAAACCCAGCAGTCAATCAGCTGAGAGCTGCACAAGTCCTGACCAGCCCACAGCTGTCCCTGAAGAAGATGTGATTTATCATGTGAAATATGATGAGTGAGTTTTGTTTTGTTGCCTGCTTGGCCGGTAAAGTCATGATGTTGATGGGAAATTTTATTGCAGATATTGCACAAATTAAAGCAGAACTGGGCAGTGACATAGAAATTATGTCATTGGGCCCTGGCAGCTGTAAGGTTGTTTTGCAATTGGAATTCCAGGGGGCTGGAATCATGTTTCTGTGGATACCAGCATTTGCAGGAAATGCTGGTGTGCAAGTGTTAAAGGGAGGCAATAGCTGCAAAGTCAGACTGGTTGGTTCTGGCTGTGTCTGTGTGGGAGGAGATTTTATTTTGATGTTACTCTTGTGTTGCACAGCAAAGCCAACCTGTGTGCATGGCACCTGCTGCTCCTGAGAGCTGCTGCTGGATGTGAGTTGTGTTCTGTGCCTCCCCAGCTACCCAGAGAACGGGGTGGTGCAGATGAGCTCCGGGAACGTGCGGGCTCGGGCAAGGACCATCCTCAAGTGGCAGCAGCTGGAGGTGGGGCAGGTGGTGATGGTCAACTACAACCCTGACGAGCCCAAGGAGAGGGGATTCTGGTACGATGCTGAGATCCTGCAGAAAAGGGAAACCAAACTGACCAGGGAGCTCCATGCAAAGATATTACTTGGGTAAGCTGTTGATGGGGAATGAGCTGAGTTCCCCTGCTCTGCTCAGGCTTTGTGAGCTCTGAGTGACTCTGCTGGCAAAGAGTGGCACCACAGCAGGGCTGGGGCAGGTGAAAAGTGGCTTGTCCTTGTTGGGTTTGGATTAACTTCAGCATTCTGCAATTCTGATTAACTTCCACTGAGGAACTGGAGACTTTAAGGAATGCTGATCCTTGGATTCACTGAATGCTGAAAGGATGCAGAGCTCCATAATCACCATGAGGCAGATTATTGTTTGTCTTAATTTACAAAAATTGCTGTGTAATACTTTGTGGAGATAGGATGATGTAGAATGAACTTTCACTTTGTAAAGGTGATGAAAAATTCCAATTCTCTCCTGAAGGAGACTCTCAACTTCAGGAAGAAAAGGATACATTTTTTAAAAATTTCAGGTAATTTTCACAGGGTTGCCACAATATTCCTCCTTTTTCCTCTCACCACAGTGATTTTGACTTTTTGACTGTAAAGTATGAGAAGCATTAGTCTGAAATATATTTGGGGGCAGGGGGAACAGTCACTCTTGATAATTGAAATACTGCAAGTACCTGGATTCTCCCTAAGCCGAGAGGGGGTTAATTCTAATTGCATGAAAATGATTTGATTTTTAGTACCAAGGCAGTCTGATGCACTAATTCAATCTGTGGGAGATTTCCAAACTCTGATCTCTTTTCTCAACTTCTTCTAGGGAAGCTGGTGATTCCTTGAATGACTGCACAATTATATTAGTGGATGAAATCTATAAAATTGAGGAGCCAGGCACTGCCTCTCCCATCAGTGCTGGTACCCCAAAACGTGAGTGTGGTGTGGAGCCCCTGCATGTCTGTCCTGCCCTGTGCTGTCCTGCCAGCTGTGTCTGTGAGGATCTGAGGCTTCAGAGTGCCAGCACTTGTTCACTTGTGCCTCCTTTGAGCATTTCCATGGATGTTGGCACCCTCTGAGCGAGGTTTGTGTTTGCCCACAGGACAGAGTGGACCTGTGTGTAAGGCCTGCAAGGACAACCCAAACAAGACCTGCAGGGTCTGTGCTTGTCACATCTGTGGGGGGAAGCAGGATCCAGACAAGCAGCTGATGTGTGACGAGTGTGACATGGCCTTCCACATCTACTGCCTGAGCCCCCCCCTCAGCAGGATCCCAGATGAGGACTGGTAGGTTCTGGGGAGGGCTGGGGGTGTCCCAGTTCCATCTGGTCAGGAGCAGGAGGTGAGGGCTGGGGCTTGAAGCTGCCCTTTGCAGTAGCTGTACAGGGATGTGTGTGTTTGGGGGATTTTTTTTAGTAAAACTTCACAGCTTTTCTTGAGTTCAATGAGTAGGTTTAAGCCAGTGGCTTGCACACCCCATTTCCTACTTTGGGGATCCAGGTGCCTTTTTTGTGTCCCTGCCCAAGGCCAGGGCTTGGAGCAGCCTGGGATGGTGGAAGGTGTCCCTGCCATGGCAGGGGGTGGAACAAGATGAGCTTTAAGGTCCTTCCAACCCAAACAGCCTGGGATTCAAGGAGTACCAAATGAGAACTTGATGTTATGGATCACTCAGGCAGGTCCCATCACATCAGGCTGGTTTGTACATGGGATATGTACAGTGAGAGATGTGGGGAGTGAATTGAATCTTTCACTGGACACAGAGTTAGTGGAGTGCACTGGTTCATTCCCTCTGCCCTGTTTCAACACTGTGCACAATGGTTTTGTGGCACAGCTGTTTCCTGACACATCTGCACTGGCTGGTGCAAGGACAGGAGCTCTTGGAGGTCAAATTCCACCATGGAGTGTTTCCATGTCCTGACTGATTGCACATGGGAAAAGTGTAACATAACTCACTGTGTTTGGAGGAAATGCTCCTAACTGAAGGCTTTGCTTCTTGTTCATTTCCTCTCACTTTAGGTATTGCCCTGAATGTCGAAATGATGCAAGTGAGGTGGTTTTAGCAGGAGAGAAATTAAAAGAAAGTAAAAAGAAACAAAAGATGGCATCTGCTAATTCCTCCTCCCGGAGAGACTGGGGCAAGGTCAGTGCAGAGCTGCTTGACTTGGGTTGTGTTTGTTGCTCTGGGCCCTTGGCTGATGCTGTCTCTGCCCAGGGCATGGCGTGTGTGGGGCGCACCAAGGAATGCACCATTGTCCCCTCCAACCACTATGGACCCATTCCTGGCATCCCTGTGGGCACCATGTGGAAATTCAGAGTTCAGGTAGGAAGCTGAATCCTGGCCTGGTTTACTGTGGGGAAAAATGGGAATGATCCAGCTCCTGCAAGAAGCCTGAAACAGTTAATGTGGGAATGTGTGTCACTGGATATATGGAGGGGCAGAAGGAAAAGAATTCTGCCTTTGTGTGGATCAAGTGTTCCATAACTAATGCTGCATTGTTGGGGCCATCAATGCTGGTTTATTTTGTTTTACTGCTCTTTTTTGGTAACTCAAAAACCCCAAAGCAAACAGGTTTGTTCCCAGTAGTTTGTTCTGGAGGTGTGTATTGTACCCTGGCAAGGGTGTTCCAAACCTGCACATGTATAAAACAGAAGGTTTCTCATCCTGTTAGAAAGTTGGGGCAGAAGAAAGCACTGGCATATCCAGATCTTGTTTTCAAGTATTGAGGGAAGGTTGCTATTAAAAACTTTATACAAATATTTGATATCTGTATTATTCTTAAGTACCTGGAGCCTTTTAATAAGCAGTTTCAGTAAGAAGCACCCAAATTGTTTGATTTGCACCACAAACCTTATCAAAAATTCACTTTACTGATACATTCAGTGCATTATTTTTTAGAAGCATTTTTATTTTTCTTTCTTCTGCCTGGAGCTTTATGGTGTTGATGGTGAGAGCAGCTTCACCCTGTGATACAGCAGAGGTTCAGCTCCAGGTGCTGTGTGGGCTGCTGGCAGCTGCTCCCCCCAAGGCTTTTTGTCTCCCAGGTGAGCGAGTCGGGGGTGCACAGGCCCCACGTGGCAGGGATCCATGGCAGGAGCAATGATGGAGCCTATTCCCTGGTGCTGGCAGGAGGATATGAGGATGACATCGTGAGTGGATTCCGATTATTTATGCACAGACCAAACTAACTTGTTAAGACAAAGGCTTGGCCTTCATTCTTTTTGCACTCTACACCAAGTGCTTGCCCAGCTTCACCTATTTCCAGATGAGGCAAGGAAAAACTGAATAATCTGTGCCAGCCTGAGCCACAGGATCATCCAAACCCAGTTTAATATTCCTGTGTCAGCTTTTGATCCCAGAGCTGTGACTTCTCAAGGTGTGCATTACACCCCCAGTTTGCACAGCCCCATGGGCTGCTCCTGTGTGAGCCTGGGCTGCTCAGGGTCCTTGCCCTGCACAGGTGGGACAGGGCTGCACTGTTGGGCTGCTCAGGTGGGACAGAGCTGCACTGTTGGGCTGCTCAGGTGGGACAGGGCTGCACTGTTGGGCTGCTCAGGGTCCTTGCCCTGCTCAGGTGGGACAGGGCTGCACTGTTGGGCTGCTCAGGTGGGACAGGGCTGCACTGTTGGGCTGCTCAGGTGGGACAGGGCTGCACTGTTGGGCTGCTCAGGGTCCTTGCCCTGCTCAGGTGGGACAGGGCTGCACTGTTGGGCTGCTCAGGGTCCTTGCCCTGCTCAGGTGGGACAGGGCTGCACTGTCACCCTGCCTCCTCTCCTGGCAGCCTGGGGGAGAGCCAGAGGCTGGCCCTGTCTGGCAGCTTAAGTACAGCAATCATCTTTCCTTTATTTCCCCTGCTAAACCTGCCTGGTTGAGAGACTCTTCTGCTTTACTGAACCCTTTCTGTGGCTGTCTCCATCCCACCCACCCACGTTCATTTCAGGACCACGGGAATTCCTTCACCTACACAGGGAGTGGAGGGCGAGACCTGTCTGGGAACAAGCGCACGGCAGAGCAGTCCTGTGACCAGAAACTCACCAACATGAACAGGTTGGCACCTCTGAGCCCCCTGCCCTCAGCACTGGCACTGGCAGCAGTCCTGTGACCAGAAACTCACCAACATGAACAGGTTGGCACCTCTGAGCCCCCTGCCCTCAGCACTGGCACTGGCAGCAGTCCTGTGACCAGAAACTCACCAACATGAACAGGTTGGCACCTCTGAGCCCCCTGCCCTCAGCACTGGCACTGGCAGCACCAGGGGTCAGGGGCTCTTTGCATCCAGCACACTGAGCTTGGCTCAGGCAGCCCTAGGAGCTGGCTGAGTTTAACACGGGTCAGACTGAGTTTAACAAGGGTCAGAACTGGCTCTGGCTGGTTTTTGGCTGCAGTTGCACAGTGGGAATTCTCCTTTCAGTGCACTGCAGTGGGACAGGGCTGTGAGTGGTGTTGGTGTCACAGGCAATACTGGCTGAAACTTTACAGCAGAGCAGTAAGTTGGTGCAGGAGTTGTGCTCTCTCCTGGAGACCTTTGCAGCCTCTGGTCCCCTTGGGAGACCAGACCATTTGTAATTGTGAGCTGTTACTGCCACAGATGAGCCTGCATGCAGGAGGTGACCTGGGCTGGTGCTTTAGGGTAATGCCACGGATAATGAGCTGTGAAAATATGTGAAACCTCCCTCGGGAGCCTCAGGGAGGGCAGAGGTGGCAGGGTCACACAGGTGACATATCAGTGTCACTCAGGTGTTACAGGGCAGTGTCACACAGGTCACATGGCAGGGTCACACGGGTTACAGGCAGTGTCACACAGGTTACATGCAGTGTCACATGGGTTACAGCAGTGTCACATGGGTTACAGCAGTGTCCCAGCAGTGTCACACAGGTGTCCCAGCAGTGTCCCAGCAGTGTCCCAGCTGTGCTCAGCCCCTGCCCTCTCCTGCAGGGCCCTGGCTCTGAACTGCAGTGCCCCCATCAATGAGAAGCACGGGGCAGAGGCCAAGGACTGGCGCGCGGGGAAGCCGGTGCGCGTGGTCAGGAACGTCAAGGGCGGCAAGCACAGCAAGTACGCGCCCCTGGAGGGCAACAGATACGATGGCATCTACAAGGTGAGGGCTGGGCCCTGCCTGGGCTGGGCGGCTGTGGGGGTGGCCAGGGGGCTCTGGAACAGTGTCAGGCACTTCTCCAGGTGGTGAAATACTGGCCCGAGACGGGCAAGTCCGGGTTCCTGGTGTGGCGCTACCTGCTCAGGAGGGACGATGAAGAACCTGCTCCTTGGACCAAAGAGGGGAAGGACAGGATGAAGAAGCTTGGCCTGACAATGCAGGTACTGCCTGGGACATCACCTGCACTCTGATGGAGAGCAGGGATTTTTCTGTTACATGTTCTTACTGAGGATGGTCCTTAGGTAAAACTTGAGGCTTAGGAGGACAGCAGTGCTTCCAGCCTGCTGGGTTGTTTGTTTTTATATATCAGGAGCTAAAAGGACAAAACCCACCCTTATTCTGTATGCAATTTCTATGGGCTGTGAGTGATTCCCTACAACATAGATCTGTTGCTTAAAATTAAAATTAAGATTAAAACTGCCACTGGAGCAGTTTTCCAGAGGTGACTCCTGGACCTGCCTTGTCTGTGAGTTTGACCTGATGTGTTTGCATTGGATGCTCTTTGTTTTGTTTCCTTGCAGTATCCTGAAGGATATTTGGAAGCTGTTGCAAACAAAGATAAGGAAAAAGAAAATAATGGAGATGATGAGTTTGATACCCCAGGGAAAGCAAAGAGGAAAAGGAAATCAGCAGGTTTGTGGAGTAGGCAAGTGCATATAGAAAGCCTTGGAGGTTTTTGTGCATTTTATTTGGTTACTCTTTTCTGGGTTTTTGTTTTTTTTTTTTTTTTCAAAAATCTTTGTGTTTTCTTTCAGGTGTGGAGGAAAACCTTGTCACCTCTCCAGCAGGGTCTCCAAAAAAAACTAAAGTTGAGCCATACAAGCTGACATCCCAGCAGAAATCTCTTATCAAAAGTGATGAAGCCAATGAAAAACTGTGGAATGAAGTGCTGGAGTCTCTCAAAGATGGACCGGTACCTTGGGCTTTTCCCCAGCTGCAGCTGTGCTGTCCCCTGAGTTAGAGAACAGCTTCAGACCTAAACTGATCTTATTGTAGTGTAAACACCCCAGCAGCTTTGATTACAGATTTTGATACAGATTTTGTGTATTAAGATTTGCTGAGAATCTTTCTATGATCAAAGTAATCCCTTGTGATTTATGGTGGAGGTTTGGGTTAATTTCTGTGTCTGTCAGCACTAAGTTAATTCAAACATTGTCTTTGCAGAAGTTTCTCAATAAAGTGGAGGAGGCTTTTCTGTGTATCTGCTGTCAGGAGGTCGTGTTCAGGCCTGTCACCACCGTGTGCCAGCACAACGTCTGCAAGGTGGGCTGGGCTGGGCTGGGCTGGGCTCTGCTGGGCTGGGCTGGACTGGGCTCTCCTGGGCTGGGCTGGGCTCTGCTGGGCTCTGCTGGGCTCTGCTGGGCTGGGCTGGACTGGGCTGGGCTGGACTGGGCTGGGCTGGGCTGGGCTCTGCTGAGCTGGGCTGGGCTCTCCTGGGCTGGGCTCTGCTGGGCTGGGCTGGGCTGGGCTGGGCTCTGCTGGGCTGGGCTCTGCTGGGCTGGGCTCTGCTGGGCTGGGCTCAGCTGGGCTCTCCTGGCCTGGGCTGAGCTGAGCCTGGGCTAGTGGAAAGGAATTGTTCCCTGTGAGGGTGGTGAGGCCCTGGAATGGAATTCCCAGAGAAGCTTTGGGTGCTCCATCCCTGGCAGTGCCCCAGGCCAGGCTGGATGGGGCTGGAGCAATGGGACAGTGGGAGGGGTCCCTGCCATGGCAGGGGTGGCACTGGGTGGGATTTAAGGTCCCTCCAACCCCAGCCAGGCTGGAATTCCCTGGCTGTGCCACCTGAGCCCAGCTCCCTGCCCCTGTCCCTGTGCCCCCAGCCCTGTCCCTGTCCCTGCCCCTGTCCCTGTGTGCCCCCAGCCCATCTCCCTGTCCCTGTCCCTGTGCCCCCAGCCCTGCCCCCAGCCCTGTCCCTATCCCTGCCCCTGTCCCTGTCCCTGCCCCCAGCCCTGTCCCTGTCCCTGTCCCTGTGCCCCCAGCCCTGCCCCCAGCCCTGTCCCTGTCCCTGTGCCCCCAGCCCATCTCCCTGTCCCTGTGCCCCCAGCCCATCTCCCTGTCCCTGTGCCCCCAGCCCTGTCCCTGCCCCGTCCCTGTCCCTGTGCCACCAGCCCTGCCCCTGCCCCTGTCCCTGCCCCCAGCCCTGCCCCCAGCCCCGTCCCTGCCCCTGTCCCTGTGCCCCCAGCCCATCCCCCTGTCCCTGTCCCTGTGCCCCCAGCCCTGTCCCTGTCCCTGTGCCCCCAGCCCATCTCCCTGTCCCCGTCCCCAGCCCCCCTGACGTGCAGTTTGTGCCCAGGGCTGCCTGGACAGGTCCTTCAAGGCCAGTGTGTTCAGCTGTCCCGCGTGTCGCTGCGAGCTGGGCCGCAGCTGCAGCCTGGAGGTGAACGAGGCTCTGCAGAGCGTCCTGGCCCAGCTCTTCCCGGGCTACGGCAGCGGCCGGTGATCCGGTGATCCCGCAGCACTTCACCCCTGCCCCGCCTTTAACTTAAACAGGCTCTCCTCTGCCCCGCCCTCCACATAAAACATGCTTCTAAGTCTTCCTCGTTTTTTGAAAAACTGTCAACTCCAAGGATGATCCCTTTGTACGTTCGTGGATTTTGGTTTTGTCCTCTATGTTCAACTTTGCATTTTTATTTTTTTTTTCCATCCCCTCAAACCTGCCATACATCAGCACAGAATTATTTGTGTCTAATGGACTGAAAGTGCTTCCGGTGAGGCTGCTAAAGATGAGGAAAGTTCTCAGAGTGCCCCCGTGCCCCCTTTGTTTTTATTTTTTATTCCAAAAAAATGGCTCGGTTGCTAGAACAATCTTCACTGTCTGGGGATTTGGCCATCAAGGTAGACTTGTGCATCACCTTGGCAGCATTTTGATACTCAATTTGTACACGATGGTTCCTGGCTTTGTACCACAAGTGGGATTTTGCTATTTTTTTGTAAGAACTGGGTTTTCTACATTTGATAAAAAGCCATTTCCTGCTAATTTTGTATCTCAGAAGCAGAAGGCTGCTTGCTTAGAGCCAAGTGGTTGGAGCAATATGAAGTACTACCTCACTGGACTGGTGGTAGGGAAGGATTTGTTCAGCCAGGCGCTGTCCTTGTCCCGAGATGCCATTGTGGAATATCCTAAAGCCATTCTTAAGTGCCTTTTGTCCTTTGCTGGAAGATTGGGCTCTGCATCACCATCGAGGTCTCCTTTTGTTCCTAAGCACTGAATAGTTGGGACTTGCCAGCCGGATTCTTTGGGAGTGTGGATCACTGTAGCTGTGTGTGATTAGTGGGGATTTGCAGAGGATCAGGTTTCCTACTCATAGATCTGTTGGGGAGTTTTTTTCTTTGTTTCACTGCATTTCTACCTGGAAATGAAAAATAACCAATTCTGGCTTCTTAATGAACCTTTTTGTATTGCCCATGCCTCGAGCAGGCTCCCTTGGTCTCCCTCTGTCATTACCAAAGTTTGCAGTTTGATACCTCAGCAAGACAGGGATGTTTTTAATCACACTTTTCTGCAGACAGACTGGAACAAATGTGCCTATTTTGGGTTTCCTCAACTCTTACCCTTTGGAAAGTGATTATGTTAATATGTTAGGGAAAAAGACCCCGCAGCATTTTATAGGTTTTTTGGTGAATTTGTCAATTTTTTGTATAATGTGCAAGTTGATGTTTTCAAAATAAACATCTTTTCAAATTAATGTTGATTGTTCATTGGGGATGAGTGAGTGAAAGTGAGGAAATGTTACTGCATTTAAATTGCAATAACTGCAATGACTTCATTTATTGGTTTTGTTGTTATTTGGAACTTGAAAAACAAACTTTGTTTCCTCCATAGGTGCCAACGTGCTGTTCTATTAGTAGCTTTTTAAAGCCACGGTTAGAATTCCTCTGCAAATTGGACACTTTCTGGTGAGATCTGCCAAAGTTTCTGTCCCAAATTCCAAAGCCGTGCTCGGAGAATGCCAGAGCTGCGGAGCGAGCGGGTCGGGCTGGGGGTACAAAGGGATTTCACGCTGGGGTGATTCTCACCCCCCACTCACCGCCGGGATGGGGATCCCGGTTCCGGGGCAAGTGACAGTGACAAAATCCCGAGCCAGGATCCGCTTCTATTCTGGGAATTGCCAGGGCGGGCACAGCACCCGGGATCTGCTCGGCAATAATCGAGTGCGAATTAATGAATGTCCCGAGAGCTCCCGGAGCTGGAACCGCGTGGGGAGAGAGGCCCCGGGACGGGACCGGGGCTGGGACGGGACCGGGAGCGGGGCTGGGACGGGAACGGGCTGGGACGGGAACGGGCTGGGACGGGAGCGGGAACGGGGCTGGGACGGGAACGGGAACGGGGCTGGGACGGGAGCGGGGACCCCAAAGGGCCCCGGCAGCGCTGAGCAGGGCCTGGCGGGGCTGCGGGATGGGAGCGATGCTCCCCGACATTCCCCCAGTATCCCCCAATACCCACTGTCCCCCCCGCTCCCCAACCTCCCCCCGCTCCCCGCCGTTCCCGTTCCCGTTCCCGTTCCCCGCCCGGCCGCGCGGGGGCGCGCGCACCCGCCGCTCCCCGATTGGCGCAGTTCGGCCGCAGCGCCCCCGCCCCGCGCTGTGCGGCTCCTCACGTCCTCACGGCCCCGCCCCGCGCCCGACGGGCACCGCGCGCCGCCAATCAGCGCCCGACCGGCCCCCGTCTCGCCCAATGGCGCCTGGGGGCGGGCGGCCGGCGCCCGACGGTCGCGTGCGATTGGCGGAGAGCGCCTGAGCGACGGGAGCGCTGCCCGCCGCCCCGCCCGCCGCCGGCCGGGCCCTCGAGCCGCGCCAGCGACCAATCAGCGCCCGCGCTCCCCTTGTTATTCGGCGAGCGGCCTCGCCACTGGCTGGAGCCGCCGCCCGTCCCCCGCAGCGCGGCCAATGGGCGCGAGGGCGGTGCCGCGCGCGGCCAATGGGCGCGGCGGGGAGGCGGGCGCAGGTGGTGGCCGCGGGGCGCTGCGCTCGCCTGGGCGCCCCCCCTTCCTGCGCCCCCCGCGCCGCTGAGGGCCCCGCGCGCAGGTACGGCCGGACCGCGCCCCGCCACCGGCCCCGGCCCCGCCACCGGCCCGAGCGGCCCCGGGCCCCGCGCCCCGGCACCCGCGCTGCGCCCCCTCGGGGCTCCGGGCCCGCGGCTGCTGCCGGCCCGAGCCCGGCCCCGGCCCCGGCCCCAGCCCCGGCCCCGCTGCTCCCAGCCCCGCCGCTCCCGGCCCCGCCGGTCCCGGCCCCGCCGGTCCCAGCCCCGCCGGTCCCGGCCCCGCCGGTCCCGGTCCCGCCGCTCCCGGTCCCGGCGCTCCCTTCGGGCCGCAGCCGCAGCCGCGCCGCTGCCCCGCAGGCCGGGCCGGCCGGGCCCGCAGCCCCGGCGCGCTGTGGGTGGGAGCCCCGGGATTCCCCGCGGATCGGGCCCCGCTCGCGGATAGCGGCGGCTCCGGGGGCTCGGTCGGGGCCCGGGCTTGGGGGCGAGCAGGAGCTGCCGCTGGCTCCGTGCTGGGAAATCCGGGGGCAGGAGCGTGACAGCGCCGTGGGGTTTGACTCTTTTATCTCTGTTTTCCTCCTCCGGAGACTGTCAAAGTCTCGGGCCGAACCGAAGCTGTTTTTTCCTGATTTTCTCTCAATTGCCGTGTTGTTCGCACGCGTGTGTGGTGCTGGTGTGAGCGGGACCCCTGTCCCAGGGCTGCGGGCTTGGAGCGGGACTCGCTTGGTGCTGCCCGGGCTCCGGCGGCAGCAGCGGAGCGGTGGGGGCGGGATGGGGGATCGGGATGGGGGATCGGGATGGGGGATCGGGATGGGGGATCGGGATGGGGGATCGGGATGGGGGATGGGGGATCGGGATGGGGGATCGGGATGGGGGATCGGGATGGGGGATCGGGATGGGGGATGGGGGATCGGGATGGGGGATGGGGGATCGGGATGGGGGATCGGGATGGGGGATCGGGATGGGGGCGGGATGGGGGATCGGGATGGGGGATCGGGATGGGGGATCGGGATGCGGGATGGGGGATGTGTGGGATGGGGGATGCGGGATGGGGGATGTGTGGGATGGGGGATGTGTGGGATGGGGGATGTGTGGGATGGGGGATGTGTGGGATGGGGGATCGGGATGCAGGATGTGGGATGTCGGATGTCGGATGCGGGATGTGATGGAAGCGGAGCTCTCAGGGAAAGCCTTCCTGAGGCTCTGGAGGGGCAGGGGCTGAGCTCTGCCCTGGGGCTGGAGCTGTGCGGGGCTGGGATGGAGCCCAGGGAAAGGTTCTGCCCCAGCACTGCCCAGGCTCCCAGGGAATGGCACATCCCTCCCTGCCGGGGCTCCAGGAGCTCTCAGGGATGCTCAGGGAGGGTTTTGGGGTGTCTGTGCAGGAGCTGGGGCTCCGTGGTCCTGTGGGTCCCTCCCAGCTCAGGACATTCTGTGGTTCACCCAAAGGTGGTTTTTGGCTTTCCTGGAGCTCTTGGTTTGGAAGCTGTTGAGGAGCCAGGGGTTGCAGAGAGGCTGCTCTGGACCCCTTTGTACTGGAGAGTGAAAGTCACCAACAAGGTTCAGTTTCATCTGTAAATTACATTCTCTGGATTTTAATGAAGCTGCTGCTCTGGCCTGGGACATTGGTATTTTGCTCTCGTTTGTGCTGGGCCAGTGTAAATCTGTTATGTCGAGCTTGACCCTCCCAAAACTAAGTTTCATTTAACCTAAAAGTTAATTATAAGGAGCTCTGTCCCTCTGAAACCTGATAGTGTCTCACCCTCAGCGTTGCTTCTTTCCTGGGAATTTTTGCTTTCCTCTCCTCAGTTTCCTTTTCCCGTTTCACTGAAATCCCAGAGTCAGGGGAGCCCAGGAGGGCAGAGTCACATTTGGTGATTACATCGAGCACCCAGTCTGTGACAGCAAGTGCCCAGGTCTTGGGTTCCCTGGAACAGGAGGAGGAAGTTGGGGAAGGTTGAGCAATTCCTGCAGTGCCTGGAGGAATCCTGGAGGAATCCTGGAGGAATCCTGGAGGAATCCTGGAGGAATCCACAGCTGTTCCTGCCCCATGAGAGGCAGGAGTTCCTCCCATGCAGAGGAGATGTAGGTGGATATGAAGTGATTCCTTGTTCCAGAGCTGATGCTCATGGATGAAACATTCACTGGAGCATCTTTTGACAGGAACATTCTGTCTAACCCTCTGTGGTGGATTGTTCTTTCTCCTTTTTATGCCGATTGGAAAGAGATAATTCCTTTGACTGGTCCAGTGGGACCAGAATTTATATGGTCCTATATATAAATATTATGTATAAAATATGTAATATATATACAAAAGGACGTTAAATATATTTTTATATATATAAAGTATGTAGAAGGAGTCAGTTTTGCCAGTAAGTCAGAACACTTTGGTAAAGACCCAAAGTACACGGGTGTCACATTCCAGGTTTGACTTTTATTAATAAAACCTCACACACGTGAGAGGTTTCACCAGCTTTTAATGGGAAGTGAACAACAAAATTCACTTTCAGGAGAGTCCCACCCATTTCCTTTTGCTCATCCTGGCTGCTGGTCTGTGGGAGGTGCTCACCTGGTACCTGAGCTGTGGGGACAGAGCTGCTCTCACCTCAGCTCCTGCACCAGGGCAGGATTTAGTAGATCAAGTGAGAGTTCCACGGCTCTGCAGGTGTTTTAGGTCACCCAAAATGCAGACAGCTCCTGAAAACTTGGAGCTATTTCCATATGAAAGGTCACAAGAAATTTGATGTGAGTTGGGCAAACCAGTTTGGCCTGCCCTGCTGGAAGGGCACAGGAGCTCCGTGGGATTGTGCATTTGTGCAGGGTGATGTTTTATTTCCTGCTGGGATGTCCCACTGCACGACAGCGAACAACTGAGCATCAGGAGGAGGCTCTGCCTCACCTTGCAAGTTTAAATCTCATTTCTGGGAGCAGGGAATCCACCAGAGAGCAGAAATAATCACTGTGAGCTGCAGGCTGAGCCACCCAGGCAGTCAGGAGAAACTTGGTGTTCCCTGACTGATCCTGGGCAGCCAGGAGGGCTCAGGCTGTGCTGTGGGGAAGGGATTGCAGCCTGTCCCTTCACTGGAGCATCTGTTAATAGCAAAGATGGATGACAGCTGAATATGTCAGCACCAGTGAGGGATTTGTTAATGGCTCTGGATGCCACGGGATCCTCGGGGCTGCACAAGGCGCTGCTGGAAGGAATTATTTGTCATCTGCTGAGGAATTCAGGAGGGTTTGTCCATTTGCAGTAGCAACTGGAGTACTGCAGGATGTTGGCAGAAATCCTGGCATTTCCCACAGTTGGGGGATATTCGTGTCTTATCACTGTGGGTGAGAAAGGTGTTTTTCCATTTTCAGTGCTCTCCACAAAACTGGTCGTTACTTAATAGGATTTTCTCTTTTTAACCTTTGTTTTGGACCAAAGATGTTCTGTCTTGTCTCAACTTAGGGATAGAGACATTTGCTACCATGGCTTGATTAAAGTACTTATTTTCATTTATATTTTCATAGGGTAGATCACTCCTTTGTAGATGAGGCAGTTCCTCAGTCATGCTCTTGCTGGATTGCACAGAACATTTGTATCCTGCCCTTGCTTGCTCTGAGTGTGCCTCACTCATGGCAGGAGTGACCTGAAGCTTCATTATTTTTGTATTTCTTTGCTGTTTCATAAGGCTCATGAATAAGCCACAGTTCCTGGATCCTTAGAGAATATAGGATTGTGCTTTTGTTCCTAAACCTGTTTGAAATGCTCCTTTTGAGTATGGCCCAAGAAGTGAATGTTGGATGTTGTGGGGGGTTGAGGTGATTTCTGAGGTTTTCTGATGTTCCTTCACGATTTTGGGTCACCCCAGGGTGGTGGAGAGGCCTTTGGTGAGGTTTTGGTGCAGATAAGAACTTTTCCTGAAGTTTCCCATGTTTGATCTCAGTTCTGTTGGCAGAACAGCAGCACAGCTTTGCCTGGGGGGCGTGTGGAGTTTGGAGCTGCAGCTCCCAGAGATGCAGCAGAGCTGGGGGAGGCTCAGGTGCCTCACCTGGAGCTGGGGTTTGGTTCTGCTGCTAAACTGGCACCCCTGGAGTCAGGGCTGGCTGAAACCTGGGGGGGCTGGGGGTCCCCGTGCCAGGTGATTTTGGGGTCCTCATGCCAGGTGATTTTGGGGTCCCCGTGCCAGGTGATTTTGGGGTCCTCATGCCAGGTGATCTTGGGGTCCCTGTGCCAGGTGAGCCAGGCTTTGGGGCTGTGCCAGGCTGGGAGCTGCCCCTGTCCTGCCCAGGGTTCCCAGATGTGCTGGCAGCTGGAACTGGGTCAGTGTGTCACACCCAGCCAGGGGCTGCTGCTCTGTGGGCAGGGTGGCAAAACCACCTCTGGCAGCCCCATCTGGGGAGATTTTGGTTATAAAAACCTAAAGGAACTCAGAGAAGTTGAGCAAGTTCCTGAGAACTCCAGGCTTTTCCTTCTGCAGGGTTGTGGAAGGAAAACTGGGAATTATTTGGGTGTTATTAAGGTGTTAATCTGGTGCAGGAATCACCTTTTGCACAAAGCTCTGCAGTGCCCAAGGTTCCTGGTTGCTTTGTGAGGTTTCTGATGTCCTTCCCCATAATGATAAGAGACTCTGGGATGCTTAATTCCAGCATGGGATGCTTAATTCCAGCATGGGATGCTTTATTCCAGCATTTGCAGTGCTGCTGCTTTGGATTGAGGTGCCCTGAGTTAAAACTTGAAATTCTTGTTCAGATTCAAGGGCTCAGTCCACATGAAATGCCTTTTCTGGTGTTTATTTCTTGTTTCTGAAGCACTCCTGGAGCTTGCAGTAAATGCAGTGAGGATAATAAAGTGGCAATTCTGCCATGCAGCAATGGGGCTCCTGCAGCCCCTGGCAAGGCTGAGCTTTGAGAACTGATTTCTCTGGTTTTAGGCTGAGTTTATCTTGCCTGTTCAGTCAAACTTTTGAGTTTTTGAGGTTCTGATGTGGATTCAGTCAGAAATAACCATTACATAATAACTACCTTGCCTCAGGCAATAATAAACTGTTTTAAAGTCATCCAAATTTATTGCTCTTAAATGTAACCACTTCTATTTTTTCTTTGAAATACCGTTTGTGACTAAATAATTTTGTTGTTAGAGAAATGTGTGAGTAACTGCACTTCTACAGTTAAGAGGGTGTTTTGGGGGAAAATTTTATTTTCCCTTAATGAGCTACATATGCTGCTTGATTTCAAGTACAGGAGGATCTGGAATTGCAGAGGAGTGTAAAACTGAATAGAAAATAAATTTGTCAATATATTCTCGATATATTTGTCAATAAATTCTCAATTTGTCAAATCCCAAGCACTGTAGATCTTCATCCCTGTGCTGGATGGGAATGTTGTCTCTGCTCCTCTTTCCCAAATATTTCCTCTGCTGTGTTTACTTAACCTTTATGGAGGATATACAAAACTCAAAGCAATTAGAATGTTAAAAATGTAATGAATTGAATATATAAATGCTTTGGGGGGAAAGGTGTCTGTTTAAATCCTTCCTGTAATTGTACAGTTGTTTAAAACCAAGCTGAGCCACAGCAAATTTCAAACTTTAAAATTTACACTTTGTCTGAATGCTGGAATCTGGTTCTTGGAATAGAGGGGAAGGAAAGTTGTCTCAGATATCCTTACAGCACATAACCATTGCAGTTTTAATAGATATATAAATATATGCAGCTTTTAGTAATCAATTTTGTACACAGACCTGATGTCTTGCAAAAGTTTGTCTTTGGTTCTGCTCAGAGATGTTGGGCAGAGCCTGGTGTGAGAATTGATGGAAATCAGGGAATTTGTTGATTTAATGAGAGAGGAAGTGGATGGAAATAGAAGAATCTGCCCTTTGTGTTCCAGCCCAATTCATCCAAAAATGCATTTCAGATAAACACATCAGGTTTCCATTAATATTTGTGTGCAGGGCTTGGTAGTTAAATGAGTTAAGAGCAAGTTTAAAGGAGTTTTTCCTGAGCAGGGCTCTCATTATTGATGGGGAAATGCCTGAGACGCTGAGTTAATGCAGGGACAGGTAAAATGTGAATTTTGTTGGTCCCTCTGTGTCTGGGGGGGCTCAGGACATTTCCCTGCCCCTCAGCCCCAGCTCTCCTGGTTCCTGCTGGAGCTTGGGAAGGAAATTCCCCAAACTTCCCCTGGGGCTGCTGGGGGCACCTCCCAATTCTCATGGACCTGATTCCCCCTTTGAGGCCATTTTATTGTAAGGGCTCAATTATTTTATTGTGAGAGCTTAATTAGATTGATTATCTCAATGTGCATTATCTGAGGTAGGTGTTGGGGTGTTCTTTAGCTGGGACTGCACTTGGAAAATTCTTGTGCTTTGCTATCTCTGGGCTGAAGAATTGCAGAGTGGGTGCTGCTTCTATTGAGGCAACAGATCTTTTAATTCATTCATTCAGCTTTGCAGGAAGTACTTTTATCCTTTAATTAATTGATTAAGCTTTGCATGAAGTAGTTTTTGATCTCCCTCCCTTACTGGGGCATGTATGCCTGGATGATTTCTGGTTTTGGGTGCAATTCCCCTGATTTTGGGGTCTTTCTTTCAGTGCCTCTGGGGGCTCTGATTTTTACCCCAAATCTCCACATTTTGCACCCAAATTTTCACATTTTTAGCCAAAATTCCCACATTTTTGACCCACATTTTTAGATTTTGAACCCAATTTTTCCCCCAAATTTTTCACCAATTTTGACCAAGATTTCCACATTTTTCCCCCTAAATTCCCACGTTTATGTTCCAAATTTGTACATTTTTGACCCATTTTTTTTCCTCTGAGTGTATTGATGAAGAATCAGGATTTTTGTGCTGAGGAAGGGCTGAAGGCTGGCTTTGGCTGTCTGTTGTTGCCCTGGTGTGGCAGAGCTGTCAGTGCTGGGGGGGCTGTGAGGAGCAGATGGTGCTGGCAGGTCCTGCCAAGGACAGATCGGGCTCCTGTCCCCAGCAGGTCCTGGCAGGTCCTGGCAGGTCCTGGGCAGGGCTGGGGTCGGTCCCTGTCCCTGTTTTGTGGAGCAGCCCTGGCAGGTGGGTCCCAGCTCATCATTTTGGGCATTGCCAGGGTGGGTCTGTGCCATCTCTGCAATCCTCCCTCTCAGCAGCAGATCTGTCCCAGCTCCCAGGGCTGCACTCTCCTGGCCAGAGGTACCCTGGGGATTGGGGGGCTGCTTCAAGGCCCCTTTTGTTTCCAAACTGCAGCAGTTGGGAGTTGGAAATGGCTCGGGGTGAACGGGGTGAAATGGTGTTTTTGTCCCTCAGTTGGTTTTGCTCTGGGATTTCCTGCAGTACTGGGATTCATAATTTGGTTTTATTCTGGCCTGGGTTCTGCATCTCTGGCTGCTGGCTTGGGAAGGGCTTTTCTGACTGTGAGAATCTGTGATTTTACACAACAAATTCTTTTAAAGGCTCCTTGGGGGAGGACATTGCAGAGCCTTGTTTTGAAACAAATTTGCCTGAAAGTTACTGTGTAAAATCCATTGTTTCCTGCTTTCTAAAATCGCTCCAAACTGCCCCTGTGCCTTTGAAATGAAAAGTTTAACACAGTTGAGTGAGCCCTGTGTGGTGTCCCTTGGGTGTGGGGTGGGTTTGGTGGCACAGCTGCAGTTTTGGTGGCACAGCTGCGGTTTTGGGGGCACAGCTGCAGTTTTGGGGGGCACAGCTGCAGTTTTGGGGGCACAGCTGCAGTTAGTTGTGGTGGCACAGCTGCAGTTGTGGGGGCACAGCTGCAGTTTTGGGGGCACAGCTGCAGTTGTGGCGGCACAGCTGCAGTTTTGGCAGCACAGCTGCAGTTTTGGGGGCACAGCTGCAGTTAGTTTTGGGGGCACAGCTGCAGTTTTGGGGGCACAGCTGCAGTTTTGGGGGCACAGCTGCAGTTAGTTTTGGGGGCACAGCTGCAGTTGTGGTGGCACAGCTGCAGTTTTGGGGGCACAGCTGCAGTTGTGGCAGCACAGCTGCAGTTAGTTTTGGGGGCACAGCTGCAGTTTTGGGGGCACAGCTGCAGTTTTGGTGGCACAGCTGCAGTTGTGGGGGCACAGCTGCAGTTGTGGGGGCACAGCTGCAGTTGTGGCAGCACAGCTGCAGTTTTGGGGGCACAGCTGCAGTTAGTTTTGGGGGCACAGCTGCAGTTTTGGGGGCACAGCTGCAGTTTTGGGGGCACAGCTGCAGTTTTGGTGGCACAGCTGCAGTTGTGGGGGCACAGCTGCAGTTGTGGGGGCACAGCTGCAGTTGTGGCAGCACAGCTGCAGTTTTGGGGGCACAGCTGCAGTTGTGGCAGCACAGCTGCAGTTTTGGTGGCACAGCTGCAGTTGTGGCAGCACAGCTGCAGTTGTGGCAGCACAGCTGCAGTTGTGGCAGCACAGCTGCAGTTAGTTTTGGGGGCACAGCTGCAGTTTTGGTGGCACAGCTGCAGTTGTGGGGGCACAGCTGCAGTTGTGGGGGCACAGCTGCAGTTAGTTTTGGGGGCACAGCTGCAGTTTTGGGGGCACAGCTGCAGTTAGTTTTGGGGGCACAGCTGCAGTTTTGGGGGCACAGCTGCAGTTAGTTGTGGTGGCACAGCTGCAGTTTTGGGGGCACAGCTGCGGTTTTGGTGGCACAGCTGCAGTTTTGGGGGCACAGCTGCAGTTTTGGGGGCACAGCTGCAGTTAGTTGTGGTGGCACAGCTGCAGTTTTGGGGGCACAGCTGCGGTTTTGGGGGCACAGCTGCAGTTAGTTGTGGTGGCACAGCTGCAGTTTTGGGGGCACAGCTGCAGTTTTGGGGGCACAGCTGCAGTTAGTTGTGGTGGCACAGCTGCAGTTTTGGGGGCACAGCTGCAGTTTTGGGGGCACAGCTGCAGTTGTGGGGGCACAGCTGCAGTTAGTTTTGGGGGCACAGCTGCAGTTTTGGGGGCACAGCTGCAGTTTTGGGGGCACAGCTGCAGTTTTGGGGGCACAGCTGCAGTTAGTTGTGGGGGCACAGCTGCAGTTTTGGGGGCACAGCTGCAGTTGTGGCAGCACAGCTGCAGTTTTGGGGGCACAGCTGCAGTTTTGGGGGCACAGCTGCAGTTCTGTGCCCCGCTCGCCCGTCCAGCCCCGATCCTGCTGCCGTTTGTGTTTCCTGGCTGGGCTGGGCTGGGCTGAACCCGAGATAATTCTGCTGTGTCGGTGTGCCCGAGCCATTCCCCTCCCTCGCAGCCCAGCGCTGCCCTCTCGTGAGCAGAAACGCCGCTGAAACCTCGGGCACAACCTGGGAAAACTCCATTTGAACAATGGAGATTTTGTCCTGAATCCCTTGAGAGGTTCTTTTGGATGTTTGGGAATTGTGCATCTTGTGTGACTTGCCTGACGCTTTGTTCTATTTGTGTACATTGCAAATGCAAAGTGTAATGAAGCTACATTTGAAAAAATAAATAATTAAATTATAACTTAATAATTTTTAATGTAGTTTAGCACATGAAAAAAAAAAACCAACCCAAATTGGGGAAAGCTGTTGGGTTTGAAGCTAAACAGAACATGGTGGAGGATTTTGGTGGAAAACTTGCAGGGTGGCAAATTCTACACCCTGACAGTGCTGCAGGTGGGGAAAAATTGTGATTTTTGTGCCACCATCCTGGTGAGGCACCACTTCCTGTGCTGGGCTGGGGAGATGTTCAGCAGCTCTGTGTTCAGCCCCTGGGCGATCCTGGGTGATCCTGGGTGGATTCTGGGTGATCCTGGGCGATCCTGGGTGAATCCTGGGTGGATCCTGGGTGATCCTGGACAATCCTGGGTGGATCCTGGGCGATCCTGGGTTATCCTGGGTGGATCCTGGGTGGATCCTGGGTGATCCTGGGTTATCCTGGTGGATCCTGGGTGAATCCTGGATGGATCCTGGGTTATCCTGGACAATCCTGGGTGGATCCTGGGTGATTCTGGGTTATCCAGGACCATCCTGGGCGATCCTGGGTGGATCCAGGGTGAATCCTGGGTTATCCTGCTCTCAGGAGTTCCGAGCGGATTTTTGGTTGGAAGCTCCTCGTGTGCACGGTACAGGGTGGTTCTTAAAATCCCCCCTCGTGGGGGTAGAGAGAGGAAATGCACAATCTCTCCAGGCTTGTGGAGCTCGTTAGGGTGGGGGTCCAGCCCCGGGGTTTCAGCAGGTTTCCCTTCCCTGTCCCGCAGCACGGGAGCGATGGGGTCCGAGAGCCCGAGCCCGCAGAACCCCGGCTGTAAGATCATGACCTTCCGGCCCTCGCTGGACGAGTTCCGCGACTTCGGCCGCTTCATCGCCTACATGGAGTCCCAGGGAGCGCACCGGGCCGGGCTGGCCAAGGTAGCGGGGCGGGATGGCGGGGTGGGGCCGGGAGAGGGGCGGAGAGGGGCGGGAGAGGGGCGGGTGGGGCCGGGAGAGGGGCGGAGAGGGGCGGGTGGGGCCGGGAGAGGTGAGAATGGGGATGCTCAGGGGTGGGGCCGGGAGAGGTGAGAATGGTGGGGCTGGGAGAGGTGAGAATGGGGATGCTCAGGGGTGGGGCTGGGAGAGGTGAGAATGGGGATGCTCAGGGGTGGGGCTGGGAGAGGTGAGAATGGGGATGCTCAGGGATGGGGCCGGGAGAGGTGAGAATGGGGATGCTCAGGGGTGGGGCTCCCTTCTGAGATTCTGGAGTTTTTTGTGTTCCCGGAGTTTTTGTGTTCCCCGAGTTGAGCACTGTGAGCTTTGGGGAAGTGAACCCGAGGTCTCTGCTCTGGTTGTGGAGAGAGCAGACCAGAGGAGCTGTGGGGGTTTTGTAGAGCCCTGGGATGTCCTGAGCTGGGAGGGACCCCCAGGATCACCCAGCCCCGCTCCTGTCCCTGCACAGACACCCCAAAATCCCACCCTGAGCACCCCTGTGAGCTCCTGGAGCTCTGGCAGCCTCGGGGCTGGGACCATCCCTGGGGACCTGGGCACTGCCCAGCACCCTCTGCTTACCAGAATTTCTCATGTGAAGCTTCTAAATTCCAGTACCTGACACAGAACTGCTTGGAAAACTCCAGGACTGAGTGGTTAGAAAGGGAATTTCTGTGGCCACGTCACCACAGGCTGATGAGATCAATTGTTCTGACAAGGACTTGTTAGGAGTGGTGTTTAGCTAGCCCTAATAAAGCACAGCGGAGAAATAAAGCTGTTAGGCATAAAATAATTCTTATTTCTTCTAAAACATAGGTCAATTACTGGGTTTATTGCTGCTCTAAAGAGAGCTGGCTATTGATGAAGAGCTCTCTGTGGAATGTTTCCTTGTCCACTCAAGTGTACAAGCAATTACCTTCCAGGACTCTGCTAGGGAGATTATTTTAATAAACCTTGTTGGTGAATTCCAGCTGTTGTAAAGAAATGACTTTACATGTAGGATTGATCTGAGCTTTCTAGGCCAGTTTTGTGCCTCTTTCAGCTGCAGTTCAGAGCCCTGTAGGGGAAGTTGAGCTCATTCTGCCCAGCAAACCCCACACCCCAGTGCCTGTAGCCATCCCACATTTGTTTCCCCCACACCCCAGTGCCTGTACCCATCCCACATTTCTGTCCCCCACACCCCAGTGCCTGTACCAGTCCCACACTTCTGTCCCCCACACCCCAGTTCCTGTACCCATCCCACATTTCTGTCCCCCACACCCCAGTGCCTGTACCAGTCCCACATTTCTGTCCCCCACACCCCAGTGCCTGTACCCATCCCACATTTCTGTCCCCCACACCCCAGTGCCTGTACCAGTCCCACACTTCTGTCCCCCACACCCCAGTTCCTGTACCCATCCCACATTTCTGTCCCCCACACCCCAGTGCCTGTACCAGTCCCACATTTGTTTCCCCCACACCCCAGTGCCTGTAGCCATCCCACATTTGTTTCCCCCACACAGGTGATCCCCCCCAAGGAGTGGAAGCCGCGCCGCACGTACGATGACATCGATGCCATGGTGATCCCAGCCCCCATCCAGCAGGTGGTCACGGGCCAGTCGGGGCTCTTCACCCAGTACAACATCCAGAAGAAGCCCATGACAGTGGGCGAGTACCGGCGCCTGGCCAACAGCGAGAAGTGCGTGATGGGGGCTGGGGGTCTGGGGGTCTGGGGGGTCTGGGGGCTCTGGGGGTCTGGGGGCTCTGGGGGTCTGGGGCTTTTCCTCCCAGGAAAGAGCTGAGACAACACAGCCCTGTTAAGTGTGGGGCTTTTGGGGGGAAACTGCTTTTCCTTGAGTCACAGACACTTGTGACTCGGTGGGTTTTGGGGTGTCTCGGGTCTTTTTCTGGGAGTTGGTGTAGGTTGTTCAAGGTCGGTGTTTGGCTGTTCCGGCTGGGGTGGAAATCCAAATTCTTGGAGTGCTTGGGCTGATGCTGGGCACGAGAGCCTGGGCACTCTGCAGGGCACTGCCAGCTGGGATGTGCCAGCTGCAGTCACATCCTGCTCCAGAGTCTGGATTTCCCAGAGTTCTGGAGGATCCTGTGTTTTAACCAGAACTGAGTTCACGTAGTCGTGGATTTAGATGGGATTCTGGGCAGGATTTGTTCCCTTTAAGGGTAGGGAGCCCTGGCAGTGCCCAAGGCCAGGCTGGACATTGGGTTGGAGCAATGGGACAGTGGGAGGTGTCCCTGCCATGGCAGGGGTGGCACTGGGTGGGTTTAAGGTCCCTCCAACCCAAGCCATTGCAGGATAATCAGCTGTGGAGCTTTTCTGGCAGCAGAGAGCCCCAGGTGCCCTCAGCTCAGGGATGGGATGAGATATTGGGATGAGATATTGGGATGGGGTGGGATTCGATCAGTGGGATGGGGTGGGATCATTGGAATAATGGGATGGGATAGGATCAGTGGGATGGCATGGGATAATGGGATAATGGGATAATGGGATGGGGTGGGATTGATGGAGTGGGATAATGGGATGATGTGATGGGATGATGGGATGGGATAGGATCGATGGGATGGGATGTGCTGCTCGTGCTGCCAGCACAGAGGGCTTTGTGCAGAGGTGGGAAAGGCAGCAATGCAGTGCCCTGAGAGGGAATCCCCCTCCCCTGCTGTCCCTCAGGTACTGCACCCCTCGGCACCAGGACTTCGAGGACCTGGAGCGCAAGTACTGGAAGAACCTGACCTTTGTGTCGCCCATCTACGGGGCCGACATCAGCGGCTCCCTGTACGACACAGTGAGTGCAGGGCCTGCTGCTCCCCTGCACTGCAGCCCGTGCCATGGCACTGACCTGGGCACTGGGGACACCTGTGCCATGGCACTGACATGGGCACTGGGGACACCTGTGCCACGGCACTGACATGGGGACACCTGTGCCATGGCACTGACCTGGGCACTGGGGACACCTGTGCCATGGCACTGACATGGGGACACCTGTGCCATGGCACTGACATGGGCACCTGGGGACACCTGTGCCACGGCACTGACATGGGGACACCTGTGCCATGGCACTGACCTGGGCACTGGGGACACCTGTGCCATGGCACTGACATGGGGACACCTGTGCCATGGCACTGACATGGGCACCTGGGGACACCTGTGCCATGGCACTGACATGGGCCCCTGGGGACACCTGTGCCATTGCACTGACCTGGGGACACCTGTGCCATGGCACTGACATGGGCACCTGGGACACCTGTGCCATGGCACTGACCTGGGCACTGGGGGCACCTGTGCCATTCCACTGACCTGGGACACCTGTGCCACGGCACTGACCTGGGCACTGGGGGCACCTGTGCCATGGCACTGACCTGGGCACTGGGGACACCTGTGCCACGGCACTGACATGGGGACACCTGGGGACACCTGTGCCACGGCACTGACCTGGGCACTGGGGACACCTGTGCCTGCCCCTCATTGCAAAAGTGGGACTAAACTCCCTCTGAGGTTCAGGATAATCGTTGGTGGAAGCTGTGAAAAGCTGAAATTTAGTAGGAAAATGAGGGAAAGTGTGATTTAAACAGATTCTTATGCAGACTGTGGCAAAAATTGTCTGTACCTTGGGTTTTGTTTCTTTTTAAGGGAATAAAATGGAGATCTCTGTTGAAGCTCCAAAAACAAAAGCAAAAACCAAAAACAAAAGCAGCATTTCAAGGAAATGGTGCTTCATCAAAAATATTTTTTTGATTCTTAATGTAAATAATTTATTTTCATTTGGATTTAAAATTATTTTTCATTTGGATTTTAAATGATTTTTCATTTGGATTCTAAATTATTTTGCACTTGGATTTTAAATTATTTTGCATTTGGATTTTAAATGAATTATTTTGCATTTGGATTTTTTCTTTGTAGGCAGCCCCATTAGGACACAATGCACCTGCACACTGAATTATTTTACAATTCAAATTGTTTAAGCTTTTCCATGGTGAAATTTCATCCTCTACTTCAAGTAATTTTGTAAATGATAAAGGTTTCTCTCTTGTTGCTCTTTTCAGGCAGATAATTTAAATCTCTTCCTCTGCAGTTTTCTTTTTGAGTGAAAGTGCCTTTTTTTGGATGGTGTGTGAATGTACAAGTGTCTCTGCTCTCAGAGTGGTTTCATAGGGGGTTAATTAGGATGAGCTGGGATATCTGGGCTGCTCAGAGCTGTGGAAATCTCGGGGTGCAGAGGAGCTGGGAGTGTCCCCTCCTGTCCCCTCCTGTCCCTGCTGGGCTCAGGGGGACACCCAGCTGCTCTCAGCAGGTTTCTCTTTGTACCTGAGCTCAGCTGGGAGCTTCTGCCCATTGGGGAGTTTGTGATCAGGGGAGGAACAGCTGAGAGGAGTGGGATTGACCTGGGTTATGCTTCTTCATTACAGAGCAGTTAATTAGTGCTGGGGGTTGCACAGTACAAGAGCCTCTTCAGAGTGCTGGAGCTCCCTCCTGCCTGTGGGCAGAGAGGAACAGCCAATAAATAATAATAAATAAGGAATAATAGAATAATATTAATAATAACAACAATAAATAATAAATGATAAAATAATGAATGAATAAATAGCAGTTGCTGGGAGCAGGGGCTGCAGCTGGCAGCATTTTCTGCTCTCTGAGCCTGCAGGGAGCTGGGCTGTGCTGCCTGCTGCCATTCCCAGTGCCAGCCTTTCCTCCTCCTTGCAGGACGTGGACGAGTGGAACATTGGCAGCCTGAACACGCTCCTGGACATGGTGGAGCACGAGTGTGGCATCATCATCGAGGGGGTGAACACTCCCTACCTCTACTTTGGCATGTGGAAAACAACTTTTGCTTGGCACACAGAGGACATGGATCTCTACAGCATCAACTACTTGCATTTTGGGGAGCCCAAATCCTGGTGAGTGAGGGCTCTTGGCACCACTGAGATCTCCTTTCCCCACCTCTACCAAATCCCATCAGGTTTGCCTCATCTCTCCATTCTCATTTTTTCCTCTCCTCTTGCCTCCTGCTCTACATTTAAAAGCAGTTTCACTTTCTTTCATGCTGCCTTGCTTAGAGGCCCCATTCCTGACTTGCAGCAGGATTAGGGGACTCGTTGACATCACAATTCAAACCAGATTTCAGCACTGGGGGATTTTTGCAAACTATTGCACAGGAGAGCAAATGGGGATGGGGATGTGTGGATGCTTCAGGGGCACTGTCAGAGTGAAACACTGTTGTTCTTGCTCTGTGCTCTAGGCAGGAAACATCTGTTGCTTTCAGATTTCCATTATTTAAATACAGAAATATGCTCTCAGCTCCAGGGACAAGTTAAGTGGTCACTTTTTAGTGTAAAGCATTTTAAAGCATTTTTCAACACTGTGGATGCACAGACTGGTTGGAAATAACTTTCCACAGAAGCAGTAGATAGTTAAGGATGAAATAGAGAATGTAGGAAGTCTGGAGTAAGTTACCAAGAGCCAATGTGCTTCTTTTAAAAGCAATTTAAGAGTAAAAGTGCAGAGACTCAGCAACCCAGGGGAGCTTTGTGAAGATCCTGATGTGACTAATAACTATTGACATTTGTGTGCAGATGAGAGCAGAGATGTCCCAGGGGGGCTGTGCTGTCACTGTGCCCTGGCACAGCAGACTCATCCTCCCACCCTGGGGACTCCCACTGGCTCCAGTGTTGCTGCCTGGGGCACATTAAAGCCCCCAGGAGCTGGAAATTAATGGCTGCAGTGCTCTTTTCCAGCCTGGCAGGGAGTGCAGGGAGGGGCTGACTCTGTGGAACATGAATGGGAATATTTAAAACCCTTCCAGCTCGTCATGGAATCTGTTTCCCAACATTCCTGGTCCCTGGGCTCACTGTCCAAGGCAGGTGCAGGAGGGTTTTGGGGTTTTGCAGAATCTCTTGTGGAAACTGGTAAACAAGGCTGAGCTCCAGAAATGTATTTTTGGATTATGACTGGGATGTGAGTGATGCCAGGGAAAGGTTCTTTCCTTCCAGCACCCCAGGGGGTGCAGGGCCATTGACCAGGGAATGGTCACAGCCCCAAGGCTGCCAGAGCCCAGCAGTGTTTGGACACTGCTCTGGGGCAGGGTGGGATTTTGGGGTGTCCTGTGCAGGGCCAGGGGTTGGACTGATGGTCCTGTGGTTTCCAGCTCAGAATATTCCATGGTTCAGTTTGGATCCTGTCAGTTTTTCCTCCAGAATCCCTTAATTCCAACCCATGTTTCTGTCTCATCTCCAGCAGATGGTGCCACAGCCCATGGGAAGCTCCTCATCCCCTTTGCCCACAGAGCTCAGGGACAGGAGCAGAGCCCAGCAGGAGCCCAGTGACACCAGCAGAGCCCAGCAGGAGTTCAGGGACAGGAGCAGAGCCCAGCAGGAGCTCAGGGAGAGCAGCAGAGCCCAGCAGGAGCCCAGTGACACCAGCAGAGCCCAGCAGGAGCCCAGTGACACCAGCAGAGCCCAGCAGGAGTTCAGGGACAGGAGCAGAGCCCAGCAGGAGCCCAGGGAGAGCAGCAGAGCCCAGCAGGAGCTCAGGGAGAGCAGCAGAGCCCAGCAGGAGCTCAGGGACACCAGCACAACCCAGCAGGAGCTCAGGGATTCCAGCACAACCCAGCAGGAGCTCAGGGAGAGCAGCAGAGCCCAGCAGGAGCCCAGTAACACCAGCACAGCCCAGCAGGAGCTCAGGGGCAGTATCACAACCCAGCAGGAGCTCAGAGGCAGCAGCAGAGCCCAGCAGGAGCTCAGGGACAGTATCACAACCCAGCAGGAGCTCAGGGGCAGCAGCAGAGTTCTCTTGGGTAGGTGGCAGTGTGTGACAGGATGGGCAGGGTTGGGACACAATGCCCCTGCTGGTTTGGCAGAGCCTCCTTGCTGTTCCCTTGGCCACCAGGCAGGACTTTGCCACTGTCCTGCCCTGTGGCAGCTCCTCTTAGGAATTCTCAGGCTCTCCTCTGAACAAGCAGTGGCTGCAGAGAGTGAAGCTGGATCCCCTTGGAGCAGATCTGGAACTTTCCAGCTGTTCTGGGGGCTGCAGGCACAGCAGAGCTCAGCTGGGGGAGCTCTTGGCCTGCACTGCTGCAGCTCCAGTGCTGCAGCCTGGCTTTGCTCAGGGCTGCCTGAAATGTTCATTCTGGTTTGCTGGCACCACCTCTGTGGAAATTTCCCAGCTTCCTTCATCCTTTTTATAGCCTGGTGGCTCTGACAGTGATCATCTTGGGAGCACCTCAGGGAATAGCAGCAGTGTGGAGAGTTACAAACTCCACCAGTTTGGGGTTGAGCTCTAAAATAAGAGGCAGAGTTATTGTGTGGCTATCAGAGATATTTATTCAGTGGAACCAAGGACTCTGTATATTGGTAGTATCTGCTTCAAAACTGCCTGTTAAAGCCATAACTCTTTCTTTGTGTGTCCCATGAATTATCTTGGGGTGCCTCTGCAGGCTGTGGAGGGTGGGGAGCCTCCAGCCCTGCTGCCTCTGAAGGGGAGGGAGGCAGGAGCTGTGAGCCCTCGGGCAGGGAGGCAGCTCCAGGTCCAGCCCTTCCCTTGCTTTTTTCTCAAATTGCAGTGAAATGTCCCTCTCACATCAGGGATTTAATTGCCACCTTTCCATAGTCTCAAACTTTTGAAAAAACCGAAATGTATTTAATTCTGCAGCCCCACATTAAGCCTCTGGTGGTGGGAATTTTTGCTGTATCAATTATACATATTGTGTATAATTACCTCACACACTCCTGTGTGAGATGTAAAATGGAGCATATTGTCAAACAGTGCAAGCAGAGAGTGATTTTATAGTGACAGAAGCAGCACAGCTGAGTGCCAGGCCTCATTCTTCATGGTTATTATGGCATTTTATTGAGGAGTGGATGTGGCTCAGCCTTTGCAATTCCAAAAGAATATTTTTAGAAGCTGAGGAGCTCCAGCAGCGCTTCCTCCATCTCCACAAAGATGTGCAGTCCCTACCTGGAGGCTTCCTGGGGTGGGGAAGGAAACTTTGAATCTCAGTATTGAGGATTTGCCAGATACACTTTACAGTGTAACATCCTTTTTTGTCAACAGTGTTGACACCACGGGACTGGGTAATAAAGTTATTTTTCTTGGGTATTTTGTTGCCATCTTGCTGCACAGTATCAGTGTTTAATTTTCCTTCCTTGAGTGCTGGTGGGATCTTCCTTCTCTCAGAAACTGCAGGTGTTAAACCAGGCTGACACCCAGGAAGGTAATTGATTTTTATAAAATGTCCCTTTTCCCTTATCATGATGGATGTTTAATCCCCTTTAATTAAAACAGGGAGCCAGCTTTAGCTTTTAAGTTCTATCGTCTCCTCTCCAAAACACTCCCTCACTGGAAGTGGATCATGCCTAATCTGTTTGACTTTGATATCACAAAGTACACTTTATGCCAGAACAGCAGTTTATGTGGAATTAAGGACAAATTACCAAAGGAACTTTAAAATAATATGATTAGTTGGAAGCACTGGTCACAGATACATTCTAGAAACACTTCTGGAATTCTGTCTTATGAAAGTCTGAAGAGTGGGAGTCCATGGAGTTACCCCAAACCTTGGTTAAAATATTTTAGATTTTCACTGCAGGAATCACTGCAGGAGTCACTGCAGGAGTCACTGCAGGAGTCACTGCAGGAGTCACTGCAGGAGTCACTGCAGGAGTCACTGCACTGCACTGCAGGAGTCACTGCAGGAATCACTGCAGGAGTCACTGCACTGCACTGCAGGAGTCACTGCAGGAGTCACTGCAGGAGTCACTGCAGGAGTCACTGCAGGAATCACTGCAGGAATCACTGCAGGAGTCACTGCAGGAGTCACTGCAGGAATCACTGCAGGAATCACTGCAGGAATCACTGCAGGAGTCACTGCAGGAGTCACTGCAGGAGTCACTGCACTGCACTGCAGGTTCCTGGGCTCTCCTTCCCCTGGAGATCCTGGGATGCCTTGGCTGGATCACAGCTGATTTGCCCTTGAGGGAGCTGGTGCTCCACACTCAGGATTTTTATTCTTCTGAGTTTTGCTTTTCCTGTTTCTCGGTCTTGGGGAATTCAGGGGAAGATTCTGCAGCTCTTCCTCCCTCAGTCCCCAGGGTCTGCCTCATCTTCCATGGGAGGTGTGTGAGGTGTCCTTGTTCCTCAGTGTTCCAGCCTGGCAGAGGTTTGGAGGTTTTTTGGGTGGAGTGGGAGGAGAGGAGGAGCAGGGAAGGACATTTGGCCGTGGTGGCTGCTCCTCACAGCTCCCAGATTTCCTTCCTGCCCCTGCTGTCCTGTGTAATCTGTTTTACAGCTCTGCAGTTTTGGATGGAGAAAGAGCAGAATTTATGGTGATGGTTGATTTATAGATTAGCTGCAACACCATTTGCTCTCAGGCAGATTTGGCAGAGCAAGACCCTTTTCTGTTGATAAAAGGGAGAGAGAAAGGAACAGGGATATTCATTAAAAGGGATAAAAGGGAAGTGAGATAAAGTATGGCCAGGCAGAACAGCTTTTCACTCTCCTGACTCTCCTGAAATGAAGGTGAAATCTGCTTGGAATGGGTTTTCTGCTCTGAGAATCCCTGGTTTTGGGGGGAGATGCAGGGAGCAGGATGGTTGGGATGCAGAGCTGTGTCCCTGGAATTGCCTGGGGCAGAGTCATTGACACAGCCCTGCAAGCCCTGCAGCCCTCAGTAAATCAGAGAAAGCAGGGCCCAGAGGCAGCCCTGCCTGCTGGAGGGGCTGTGGGAGGATGGGGCAGTGTCCCCTCAGGAAGGGACAGGGGCTCCCGTGCAGCTCTGCCTTGCATTGCCTTCCCAGTCAGGTGCTGCCATTGGAGCAGTGGAGATTTCTCTTTTGAATAGACTCAGGGTTTTGTGGTCTTTGATTAGGCTGCTGCAGACAGATTATTGAAAGGTCATTTTTCTGCTGCAGAGGAGGCACAGGCTCTGGGGAGTTGGGACTCAGGTATTGCCTTTCTTCATTCACCCCCATCCAACTGAGAGCAAATGCCAGGAGGGTCAGACCAGACTCCAGCACTGGTGGGATCAGCCTGGGGCTGGTGTGAAGATTGCTCACTGCATTGCTCTCAGCCCCAGCACCCCTTGCCCTCAGCTCCCTGCTTGTGCTTCCCCTCCACAGCCCTCTTTGGTTTTTTATTCTCACCCAGACCCACTCCAAAAGGCACAAAGTCATTTTGTGCTTTGCTGCCATTTCAGTTTTCAGTCTGTGCATTTTATGTCCATCCTTCCTGAGCCTGTTCCCTTGGCTGAAATTGGAAATCATAGAGGTTCAGCTGTGAGCTGTAGCTGACCCAGCACTGGGGAGACCCCTGGCACTTCTCCTGATGGTTTTAGTAGGAGGAGGTGCTGCCCTGGGCTGGCTCCTGCCCCTCTGCTCCCTGCTGGTCCCTGCTGGTCCCTGCTGCTCCCCACTGGTCCCCACTGGTCCCTGCTGGTCCCTGCTGGTCCCTGCTGGTCCTCACTGGTCCCTGCTGGTCCCTGCTGGTCCTCACTGGTCCCTGCTGGTCCCCTCTGCTCCCCCTGGTCCCCTCTGCTCCCCCTGGTCCGTGCTGCTCCCTGCAGCTCAGGAGCTGCTGCCAGCCCAGGAGCCCCTGCAGAGAAGCAGGATTTGGATCCAGGCTGCTGAGTCTGCTCAGAGCCCAGGCCTGGTTTGAAATGAAGATCTGCAGGTCTGACAGGATCAGGTTGGTTGGATGGCAGAGGCTCTGGGCAGAGCCCTGGCACTGAGGGGAGGGAGTTGTGCTTCCAGCTCCATCTCCTCCTTCAGCCCGAGCTCACCCTGCCCCTGGGACAATGAACTTGCAAATTCCAGCCTGGCACGGAGCTGGAAGCAGCTTGGGAGGGCTGGGAGGAATCAGGAGTGCTGCTGCAGAGCTTTGTCTTTATTCACATTTTGTTAACACGTTGGCAGAAATCAGCGGGGATTTTTTTTTTTTTTTCTTTCTTTACTCAGCAGAGAAAATTGTCGAGGGGTGATGCCAAGTGCAGCACAAGTGAGTTTTAAAATAAGAGGAGCCTGTAGTAATGACAGCACTTAAATAGCACTGGTGCTGTCTGAGAGCTGTGCTCTCATTAACCCCTTCATGCTCCAAGGGAGAAACGTGCTGGGTGTGCATCCACTCCATTTCCAGCTGCCCAATCTGCCACACAGAGGGGATCAAACAGAAGAAATAAAGGGAACTTTACAAACCGTGTCAGTGATCTTTATCAAATCTCAGCTACAGCACTTGTGGCTTTGATGCTGACAAGAACACAGCTCTCACTTCAGAGCAGTTGTAGCTGGGAACTGCAGCAGTTTGATGGATGAGGAGCATTAAACCTTTGGAATGTTGGGGTTTTTTCTCCTCAGAAAAGAAAAGAGTGTGTGTGTAGAGGCATTGCACCTCTAGCACAAGGGGTTTCCTAATCTAAGAATATCTTTCACTGCTCCTGAGCAGATCTCTTTTGTTGTGCTGCAGGTGGTTCCCCGTGGGTTTTCTGGGGTTGCTGTTGCAGCTCACTCAGGTCACTTGGTGTGAGGCACACACAGCTCTGATCCCCCTGCTCACCTTTCTTCTCCTTGTTTCTGGAGCTGAAATGAGCTCTTATTTTAGAACACAGCCTCTTTGAAGCATAATCTTTGCTTTTCTTTCTGTTTGAATAGTATCCACTACAAAAACAACCAGTAATTAATAATCTGATTGCCAGTTTAGGGAAACAAATCTGATGTGAACAGGTTCATCCAAACAAATAACGGGGAGTGGCAAGGGGATGAATATTGGAGTCATTCATCTCTGTTGAATTGTGTACTAATTATCTTCTTGGCTAAACTGAATGAGTAAATGACTTCATAATGCTTTTCCCCAAACACCTTTTCTTAGTGAAATGGCTCCTTCATGCTGCTCTCACTGCAGGCAGAGCAGGCTCTGGGTTATTTTTACAGTGGAGGGAGAGACACTCAGTGTGCTCTGCAATTTTGTGCTTTGTGCTGTGGAGCTGACTGGACTGGGGCACTGAGAGTCCTTCCAAGAGCAGATGGTTGTTCACATTAAATTCTCTGCTTAAAAAAAAAAAAAATTAAAAATTGCATTTGGAGTTCTGCAAAAATCTCCTCTTTGTATTAGTGGGGTTGGGGGTGAGTGAATCACTGAAAGTAGCCCATTGTGCTAATCTTGGAACTCAGTTGTACCTCGTGAAAATTCATATTGCTTTAAAATCTGAATTTTAAAAAGCTCCTGTCTAATGTCACTTCTTGAAACTAATGGCTCTTTAATCCTATTTCTAGCTCAAGGCACCTCTAAGGGTTGAAGAGTCTTTTAGAAGTGCATGATTGGCACAAGTTAGGCTTGGCTCTAACCTTGCCCTGCTCAATCCCCAGGGGTTTGATCCCAGCTCAGAGGAACCCGGGATGTTCTGCCCATCCTCACAAAACAAATGGAAACAAATGGAGAGTTTGCAATCCCAGCCTCAGGTTCTTGGGGCAAGGAGGGATTTTTTTCATCCTGCTCCTCTCTTGGACAACGAGGAGGTTCTGAGTGTGGAGGGGGGTTGTAGTGAAAGGGCTCTGGGTGGGTGCTGGGGGTGTTTGTCCTGTCCCTGCCCCGAGTTTCTGCTGCTTCCCCAGGGGTTGAGCAGCTGTGGAGGCACCTGGGTTTGGGGAGATTTGGGCTGTGATTTGGTCCTGTCATTACCTATTTACTCCTAATTATGACTTTTGGAGCTGATACTCCCTAACCTCCGTGTTTATCTCTGGCTCTGGGAGTACTCCAATAAAAATGTCATTATTTGAAATCATTGACCTGCTGGTTAAAGACACTGAATTCCATCACCCGTTGTCCTGTGAGCTGATCCATGGAGATAAAACTGCAGCTCTTGATAAAGGTTCTTTGCCGGGAGCCAGGAGCTCTCCTGATCTCAGATCTTATCTGCAGGCAGTGCTTGCTTTCCTGATGGAGGAGCACAGCAGGAGGGGAGAGATTCTCCTTTCCTGGCAGGATCTAGAGAAGGGAAATGGGAGATTTCCAGCCCAGTCAGTGTGGGCCAGCCTCACATTTAATGAGGAGAAGAAAGGGAGTTGATTTCAGTGTTTTAGCAAATGGTTGGGAGAGAAGGATGAAGGGAGGTTAATTATGGAGGAGGATAAAGGTGAGGAGAAGAGAGGTGACAGTGCTACCAGCAGAGGAACAATCAGTTCTTCTTGTTGAAATACCTTTTTTCTTTACTCCTACAGGCAAAACAACTTAAAAATAGTGTTGGACAGCAGGAGTTGGGCTCTGATCCCTGTGGGTCCCCTCCAGCTCAGGATGTTCTGGGGGATTCTGGCACAGAAACCCCCCCTGGTACCTGAGCTCTGCTCTGACACAGGGGGAGATGTTGGTTAATGTTTTACCGTGTAGAAAAACGAGGTCTCAGGTGCAGGATCTGAACTTTGCAGGGAGGGAGCACCCTGTGCTAATGCTGTTCTTAATGGTTCTGCTGGGTGATAAATATTCCTGGTGGACCAAGGGCTTTCTTGGGAGGCTTTGCTGCTGTCGTGGGGGCTAAAGGTGCTGAAGCTCAGGGTTCAGGTTCTGGTTTTGTGGGCACCCTTTGCCTTGGAGACTGAAATAGCAGCTTTTCATTCTGCCTGTCTGCCTGGAAGCAGGCTGGCATTTGAATCTTAAAGGGTCACTGTTCTTGGCACAATTAAATCTGCTTTGAAGGCAGATAACTCACCCCAGTGTGACACATTGGCCTGGGCATTTGGAAAGTGCTGTTTGTGTTCCTTCTTCCATAATTATGGTCTGTTAAACTGTGTGGGGCCTGCTTGGGCAGACCTTGTGCAGACACTGTGAAATTGAGTTTCTTACCTTCCCCAGCAATGGCACTGAAGTGACATTTCCAAAGTCTGGTGCTTGAACTGCCCCTGGAGCCCAGAGTGGGTGTGGGATTTGTGAATTAATCACTGCTTAATTGTTCTGTGTTGGTGCAAGAGTGTAAATGAGGTGTGGAACAGGTGTAGCTGTCAGAAGCTCGGGAGGACAGCTGGAGTGGGAAATGGAAACTTTGGGGATGTTGGATGAAGGGACAGGAGGGTCTGGTCCTCTGCCAAAGGTAGGGATGGCTTCAGGTGGGAAGATTCCTCTTAAACCAGGAGGAAAGAGCTGTGAGCAGCCTTTGCTGTGGATGAAGTTTTAGTTTTTCGGCCGCTGGAAGCCAAAACTGAGCTGAGTCCCTGTGAGGAGGCACCTGGGGCTGGCAGGTCCCTGAGCAGCAGAGGTGTGAATTCCCTGTTCTTCAGCCCTTGGTGGCCCAGAGGGGTCCCTGCCCCCCAGGACGGCCTGGGTGCTCCTCTTTACTGACACACTTGTTTAATTCTTAATTCACAAGACATTTGCTTATTTATTCTCATTGTTCCTGATAATAATTCTAAGCCATTAGAGGGGAAAATTGTATTCAGAAATGCTGTTTCACACTTTATTTGTTTGATGATTTAGAGCGATAGAAAATAGCACATTTGCTGCCTTTTATAGTCTGATAATTATCCACATCCATCAAGCCCCATTCCAGGGGAATAAACAAAACACCAAGAAAATTACTCTATTAATGATATCCTATGATGGCAAATAGGACAGACCTCTCTTTTGTGTTAGGGATGGAGAGGGGACTGTCCAGTTAAACTCATGCTGGAGGGAATTCCTGCCTGGCAGGGTGGGCAGGGCTGGCACAGGTGCCCCTGGAGCCCTGGCACTGCCCCGGGCCAGGCTGGACACTGGGCTGGAGCAGTGGGACAGTGGGAGGGGTCCCTGCCATGGCAGGGGTGGAAATGGATATTTAAAATCTCTTCCAAGCCATCTTAGGATTCCATGATTCCATCTTAACACAAGCAAGGCACCACTCCAGGAAGATCATTTCCTTACACATTTATAGCTTTGGGGCAAAACCTTCTGCACCTGTGATCCTGACCCAAGCACTCAGAAAATGACATGGAAGTAGAGATCAGAAATGCTGGAATTACTTTTCATGAAATAAGTTTGGAAGCTGAAAGTCTTTCCCACAGAACAGCAAGTTCTAGATGTGTACAAGTGGTACTTGATCCACTTCAGGGATTTTCTGTTGTTTTGGTGGAAAGCAGAAAAAGGTAATTTCAAAGGCTCAGTATATTATTTTCAGGTTGTTGACTTGGGGGTAAGATGACATTTGAGTCACAGAACTATAACTTCTCTTATCCTGAGCTGGTTTTTCTTTCCCCTCTGTGTAAATCTCGTGCTCCCTGAAAGCAGCAGCACATTTTTCCTGCTCTAATCCCCAAAGTGCTGAGTGGCAGCTTTGGGTGCAGCCTGGCCCTTTGTCTCTCCCTTGCAGGGTCTTTGCCAGCCCAGTCTGGGTTTGATTCACCCTCAGCTGCTGCTTTGGCTCTGTCATTGTCCCTTTTCCTGGCACAGCCGAGGGGCAGATCCAGCCCAGTGTTCAGCACTGAAAAGGAAATTATTGGGTGTTTTGTACAGTGCCCAGAGCTGTGGGTTCCCTGTGGAATTGGGGTTCTGCAGCTGAGCTGAGCCCCAGCTGAGGGGCTGGGGACAAACTGCTGGGGACACTGGGGCTGCTGTCCCTGTGCTGGGGGACACTGGGGCTGCTGTCCCCAATGCTGGGGGACACTGGGGCTGCTGTCCCCAATGCTGGGGGACACTGGGGCTGCTGTCCCTGTGCTGGGGGACACTGGGGTGCTGTCCCTGTGCTGGGGGACACTGGGGCTCCTGTCCCCAATGCTGGGGGACACTGGGGCTGCTGTCCCCAATGCTGGGGGACACTGGGGCTGCTGTCCCTGTGCTGGGGGACACTGGGGCTCCTGTCCCTGTGCTGGGGGACACTGGGGCTGCTGTCCCTGTGCTGGGGGACACTGGGGCTCCTGTCCCCAATGCTGGGGGACACTGGGGCTGCTGTCCCTGTGCTGGGGACACTGGGGCTGCTGTCCCCAATGCTGGGGGACACTGGGGCTGCTGTCCCAATGCTGGGGACACTGGGGCTGCTGTCCCTGTGCTGGGGGACACTGGGGCTGCTGTCCCAATGCTGGGGGACACTGGGGCTGCTGTCCCAATGCTGGGGGACACTGGGGCTCCTGTCCCTGTGCTGGGGGACACTGGGGCTCCTGTCCCCAATGCTGGGGGACACTGGGGCTCCTGTCCCCGTGCTGGGGGACACTGGGGCTCCTGTCCCTGTGCTGGGGACACTGGGGCTCCTGTCCCCATGCTGGGAACACTGGGGCTCCTGTCCCCAATGCTGGGGGACACTGGGGCTGCTGTCCCTGTGCTGGGGGACACTGGGGCTCCTGTCCCAGTGCTGGGGGACACTGGGGTGCTGTCCCTGTGCTGGGGGACACTGGGGCTGCTGTCCCAATGCTGGGGGACACTGGGGTGCTGTCCCTGTGCTGGGGGACACTGGGGCTGCTGTCCCTGTGCTGGGGACACTGGGGCTCCTGTCCCAATGCTGGGGACACTGGGGCTGCTGTCCCTGTGCTGGGGACACTGGGGTGCTGTCCCTGTGCTGGGGGACACTGGGGCTGCTGTCCCCAATGCTGGGGACACTGGGGCTCCTGTCCCTGTGCTGGGGACACTGGGGTGCTGTCCCTGTGCTGGGGGACACTGGGGCTGCTGTCCCCAATGCTGGGGACACTGGGGCTCCTGTCCCCAATGCTGGGGGACACTGGGGCTGCTGTCCCCAATGCTGGGGACACTGGGGCTGCTGTCCCTGTGCTGGGGGACACTGGGGCTGCTGTCCCCAATGCTGGGGACACTGGGGCTGCTGTCCCAATACTGGGGGACACTGGGGCTCCTGTCCCCAATGCTGGGGACACTGGGGCTGCTGTCCCCAATGCTGGGGACACTGGGGCTGCTGTCCCTGTGCTGGGGACACTGGGGCTCCTGTCCCCAATGCTGGGGACACTGGGGCTCCTGTCCCCAATACTGGGGGACACTGGGGCTCCTGTCCCCAATGCTGGGGACACTGGGGCTGCTGTCCCCAATACTGGGGGACACTGGGGCTCCTGTCCCCAATGCTGGGGGACACTGGGGCTGCTGTCCCTGTGCTGGGGACAGGGAGCAGGGGCACACAGAGCCAGCCCTGCTGGGTGTTCATTGCTCAAGGGCTGCCCTCCTTGGGCTGCAGCAGTTTTGGATCTTCCCTTGCTGTTCTGCCTTGGAATCCATCAATTTTGTGCAGCTGGGGCTCTGTCCCTGCCCTACCTGCACGAGCTTCTGTTTCTCTTCCTGCTTTGAACCAGCAGCCCAAATTCTGTCCTTATTGCCTATCTTTATGTAAATCAGATTTGTGTGCATAACTTAAAGCAGAATTTGACCTACTTTTAATTCTCTTCTGCAGTTAATATTTTGAATTCCTAAGAATAAATGCAGAGGGATGTGTAGGCTCTGCTTCCTAAAGACTGGCCCAAAGAAAAAAGTTAATTTCTAAAATTGGAGTCAGCTATTACCATTCTGTGCTGGGGTATTTTGATTTGTATATAATTACATATAGTTCTTTTTTATAAGCTGGAAATTCCTCCTCTCTGCCTGGTTTCTATCCAACAAGGCTTTTTTCTTTGTCTCTCCATGGGCTGTTCTCTAAAGCCTGGCTTGGCTTTTTGCAGGCTGCAGTTTCAGATAACACAATAACCATGTTCCAATGTATTAAACTTTTAACATCCTCAAGATTCAATTAATCTTATCTTTACAACTCCCAATTACAGGCACTAATTAAGTGAAGGTTGCATTGTAGACTGGGGATATTACATTAATCATCAGCAGCCTTGTAGCCATAAATTAGTTCTTTCCCAATCCTTCAGCATTTTTCCCAGAAGGAATGGAATGTCTCATTTCCCTGTTTTAAGGGACATTAATCCCACAAAGGAGCTTTGGATCGGGATTAGTTTTATCACATTTATGTAAGTGATGAATGGTCTTTGTAAAATAAAAGCCACTAGCTTTGTCCCAGACAAATGAAATTGAATTGTTTGATAATTATGCAATTTAAGGCACTGTCAAACTTTGGTCAGGGGATGTTGGGAGTCCATTGCTGCATTTATTATTTTACAAGATTAGGTGCTACACAGTGTTTTGCCTTAAATATTTTTTTTAAGCCATCAGTTTAAATCAGCTTAGTGCCTAAAGCCTGCAGCCCCCTGTGGTTTGTGTGCTGTCCCCTGCCAGGCCAGCTCAGGTGGGTTTGATTTTCCAGCTGTGTCTGCACTGGAAATGCAGAATTTGGCTGAAATCCCCCAAATCAGGGGCACTGCTGGCACCTGTTGTTGAGTTCTCCTCTTCCCAGCACAGTGATGGGAGGGATGGGTTTGACATCTTTATTGGAAATAGCAAAAATAATGCATTTTTTATTATTCACTTTGAAGGGAAGTTATAGCTGGCAATAAATGCCATTCCCACAAATGTAAATTCTCAGAATTCTCTGTCACAAAAAGCAGGGAGAGCCATATTTAATTTGCTGCAGAATGTAACCAATGATTTACAAATTTCCATTGGCAGCATTATTGTGTGTCATCATGTTAAACACATTGAAATGGATCCTGCTCTTCAGTTCCCTTCTTGGAAGCTGAACACATAAATCTTTGTCACCTGGGCTTTGCTCCTGAGGATATTGGGAACCTCCAAGCCCTGAGAGAACTAACAGCTCTTGGAAGAAAAAGCCATTTGAAACTTCCCTGCACACCCAGCCCTGTGTCTGAGACCTGTGGGACACTTGATTGTTTTTCCAGGAATATGTTCAATAATAAAATAAGAATTCACACACAAAAAAAATTCCTGTCAAATTCTTTTGCACTTTATTGACCCCAATGTAAGAAAACTGTCTTTGGGAAGTGTAGAAGTTGTTCCCCACACCCTTTAATGGTGTTTTCTTCAGCATTTTCAGGATCACCTCATCAAGAAAATTACTGACTGCTTGAATTCCATTATTTCACATCAGACAATAAAATCCAGCATGGATAAGGATTGAGCCATGACTGCTTGAGCTGTGCTGAAGAATATTTACTTTTTAAAATAAAGTACACAGAAGAAAGTTTATTTTCCAAAGCACACAGACCCTCCTTGACACCTTTCCAGCCCATCCATTTCTTGCTTTTTAATATCTGGCCCAGTTTTATTTTGCAGATATTTCCCCATGGAGAGCACACCTGCTGTTCCCTGCACTCTCTTATTTCTGGGCTTTCCAGTGCTGTGTCATCACTTTGTCTCCTCCATTTCCCTTCTACCTTGTGGAATTTTGTGATGCTGTTTGGGAAAATGTCAGGGAAATGACACACTTCATGTAACATGTCTGAGGACTTGTATGGAAACTGGATTTCCCACGGTCTGTGTGTTCCTGATGCCTTCAGAAACACAGAATTGTGGTTTTATTGCAGCCATATAAACTCACATAAACTCAGCTCTGCTGGGGGTTATTGCCCCCCTCATTGCTGGCCTTTTCCTTCCACTGTTTTTACATGAAATCTGATCTTTGGTTTGTCTGTCCCCAGGTATGCCATTCCCCCAGAGCATGGCAAGAGGCTGGAACGCCTGGCCAAAGGTGAGCTGGGCTCTGCTGGGCTGGGCTTGGCTGGGCTTGGCTGGGCTGGGCCTGGCTGGGCGGGGCTGGGCTGGGCTGGGACTGAGCTGGGACTGAGCCTGGGCTGGGACTGAGCCTGGGACTGAACCTGGGCTGGGACTGAGCTGGGACTGAACCTGGGCTGGGACTGAGCCTGGGCTGGGACTGAGCCTGGGCTGGGACTGGGACTGAACCTGGGCTGGGACTGAGCTGGGACTGAGCCTGGGCTGGGACTGAGCCTGGGCTGGGACTGAGACTGAACTGGGACTGGGACTGGGACTGAGCTGGGCTGGGAGTGACCCAAAAGTCCTTCCACTGGAGCAGGAATGTTCCCAGGGATGGAGCAGCCACCACCTGTTCAGTGTCTCATTTTCTGGCTGATATTGAACCTAAATTTCCCCTCTTCAGTTTGTACCCATTGCTCCTTCACCCCATTAATACATTCTGTATTTGGTGGTTTTCCTTTCATTTTAGCCTCATCCTCCTTCATTTTTTAGTGCCTTAAAGTTCATATTAAAAAGAAAAAAACCCAAACCAATGTAAGGGAGGGGAAAAGGAAAGGGAAATGGAGGGACAGTTACTTTGAGCTGTGGCAAACTCCCACCTGGAGCTCCAGGGGAGATGTCTGGCTGCAGAAGGGGATGTGCTTTAATTTGTTGGTGTTATTTCTATTTTTGTTCACTTCAAGGAGCTGCCCAGCTAAAAAAAGCTGCTGACCCAGTATAATTAACTCCAAATCTCTGTGGTTCATCTCCAGAGAGGCAGCTGGGGTGGTTTAAATCTGGTGCTGAGGGTAGGAGCAGGCAGGGGAATCTGCAAGACTCTGATGCTAAAGAGAAGAAGTTCTAGTGGTGATTTTCCCCAAACCAGGCAGATTCCTGCTGGGCATGCAGGGGAGCAGCTGCACTGGGACAAATGCAGAATAGCTGGGGTGCCTGTGCTGGGGCTTGGGGCTGTTCTTTCCCTGGGCATTGAGCTCCCATCCCAAACACAAATAACTCTGGGAATGGCTGCTAAGAAATGTTGCATTTCAAAGCTGCAGCTCAGACATTTGCCAGATTTTAATAGATGAAAAAAGTAATTTTTATAAGGAGTCAATCAATCAGATGCCTTGTGTTCTCCAGACTCTGAAATAGCACTCACAGTCTGACAGGAGCAATAATAAGTTTCTTGCTGTTTGTAACTAATTTTTACGGATGATCAATTTTGAGGTGCGAGATGACTTGTGCTGTAAAACCAGGAACAAATTATCAATGATCTGGTCTTTATTTTAGTTTCCTCTCTGCAAGCTGGGTGGCTGATGATTTAACTCTGCAAAGAGCCAGAATTGCTGCCTGGCCATTCCCCTGTCCTGTGCATCAGTGGGGAGAAGTTTACTGTGGAGAAATGAGTGTGCAATTAATATGGAAAATGAATAGCTGAGCTGTAAATGGGCTCACTGGGAGAGCCATGGAGCCCAGGGAGAGAATGTTAATGTGTTGCCATGTTATTGGTGCTAATCACTTAAAATGTGCTTCTTTATTAGTGGCTTTAATGAGAGCCACTTAAACTGTGCATTAAAAAGAGGAACTGCAGAGAGGGACGACAGACTGGGTAGCACACACTCATAATTTTAATTGAAATGCTTTTAGTACAAAAATATAAGAAAACCTGGAACCCAGTAATCCTTTTGACTTTCTGAAACCCTTTCCATTATGTCTCATCAATTAGTTTTGGTTCCAGAACTTGGGTTATTTGTTTTCCTAAACTGTGATGGGTTTGAGTCCCTCCAAACACACAATTTGTTATGGAAGCACCACTTGGAGGGAAGGACATGAGCTTGAGAAAAATCAGCTTCCATTGGCTGGGGTGCCATGGATTGGTTTGGTCAGTGTTCACCACTGTTGTAGTTTTCTTAATTATTTTTGTGGTTTGTTTTAATAACTCAGCGTGGACCTTGGGTAGAGTTTAACACATTTATGGTGTTGAGGTGGTGACAGGGTCAGGTCCTGCTGCCTCTGCCACTTGGAGACACTGTGAGTGTGTCCCTTGTGCCTGATGGAGACTTTCCCTTTTCCCTTTTCCCTTTTCCCTTTTCCCATTTCCCTTTCCCTTTTCCCTTTTCCCATTTCTCTTTCCCTTTCCCTTTCCCTTTCCCTTTCCCTTTCCCTTTCCCTTTCCCTTTCCCTTTCCCTTTCCCTTTCCCTTTCCCTTTCCCTTTCCCTTTCCCTTTCCCTTTTCCCTTTTCCCATTTCCCTTTCCCTTTTCCCATTTCCCTTTCCCTTTCCCTTTCCCTTTCCCTTTCCCTTTCCCTTTCCCATTTCCCTTTCCCATTTCCCTTTCCCTTTCCCTTTCCCTTTCCCTTTCCCATTTCCCTTTCCCTTTCCCATTTCCCTTTTCCCATTTCCCTTTCCCCTTTCCCCTCCCTTTTCCCTCTCCTTTCCCATTAACATTTTTCCCTTTAGGTGCTGGGCAGGCTGCTCTGGCCCAGCAGGCTGTGTTGCTCCCCCAGGAGCAGCCCAGCAGTGCTGCAGTGATGCTGCTGTGTGTCCCACAGGGTTTTTCCCAGGCAGCTCTCAGGGATGTGATGCTTTCCTGCGGCACAAGATGACTCTGATTTCTCCCTCCATCCTGAAGAAATACGGGATCCCCTTTGACAGGGTAGGTGGGGCAGGAGGGGGGGGCTGCAGGGGGAGTGGGCTCCATTTCCAGGGCAGTGCTCTGCCAGTGCAGCCCAGCAGCTGAACCAGCTCTGCAGGAGGGTTTGGGCTTGCCTGAGACACTGAAGAAATCTGAAGAAATGTGTCCCTGAACAAAGTCTGCAATGAGGGAACCTCTCAGGTACAGAGGGACGAGCTGATAAGGATGTTCTGGCTGATAAGGGGCAGCAGAACCCACTGGTGATTCAGAAACACTCTTTTATTTTCCTGTGGGTCCAGCAGGGCCCAGAGTGGAGCTGTGGTGCTTCTGCTGTGAGTGTTGCTGCTGCTCTGAGCCTCAAGGATCCCTGCAGCTCTTAAGCCCTGATTTGAAAAGAGGGGTCATGTTTGTTTGCTATGATCGTTTTAATGTGCTTATTCCTAAAGTCTTGTGGAAGAAGTAAATCTCCTCAGCCAGGGGTGGTTACAGGGATTTGTATCTGTGCAGAATCACTCAAACTGCTGCTGGGTGTTCCCAGCACACGGAGCCAGAGCTGCTGGGGATGTGGGAAGTGTCAGAGCCTGCTCCAAACTGCTTCCATGCAATCACAGGGTGGGGAGGGACCCTACATCCCACCCAGTGCCCCCCTGCCATGGGCAGGGACACCTGCCACTGTCCCAGGCTGCCCCAAGTCCTGTCCTGGAATAGTCCCCGTTATTCACAAACTGGGAACAAGTGCCATTTTTCCTGAGGAATGGAGACAGGATCCCTTCATCCCAATTCTTGGCAGATTTCAATGAAGTTGAAATAGGCAGCATTTATAAATCTCTATAATGCTGTTCTGGAAAAAAAAGAATCAGATCAATACTAGGGCTTTTTAATAATTAAAAATGTGTATTTCTGTAATCTCCTATTGATTTCTCCATTTATTCCTCAAGAGCTTGCAGAAGTCAGTAAATTTGGGGCTTTCTTCATGAGTGGCAGTTTGTGCTGGCTTTCCTTCAATAGTTATTACTTTTCTGCATGGCCTATCCATCATCTGGAGTGTTTTCTAATTTATTGTGGGATAATGTTGACAGCAGTGCCATGGATGATGTGGGCTTGCAATGGAGACATCAGGATGTGCTGTCAGTGACAGGAGCAGAATCTGTTCCCTGTGCAGCCAGCAGAGCCCTGCTGGGCTTTGGGAGGGGTGGCTGCAGGCTGGATTCAGCACCTCCTCCTGGAACCCTGCAGCCCCTCTTGTGTACCACAGCAACTTCTATTCCCTCCTTTTAAAATTGTTCTTCTAATATTAATGGCATCAGCAAGCTGAGATGTTGGCCCAGCTGAGGGGAGGTGTTTGAGCTGGTGTCTGTTTGCATTCTGCATTTGGGGTGTTTGGAAGTGCAGCCCCCGTGGGCTCAGAGCTGCTCCTGTGGTTCAGGCCATGCTCTTCACAATTAAACTTCTTTTTTTCCCAATGGTTTTTCTGCACAGGATATAAAAAGAGGTTTTTTTTAGAAGCATCAAGATTGATTTGCCTCTTGTTCCAGCTGTGATCTGTAGAGTTAAACCCTTATTAATAATGTCTGTAATTCTTATTGTTGTTTTAATTTTACTGAAGTCGAGTCACAGGATGGTTTGTGTTGAAAGGGACATTAAAGGGACACCTGCCATGTCCCAGGTGAGCCCAGCCCAGCCTGGCCCTGGGCACTCCCAGGGATGGGGCAGCCACAGCTGCTCTGGACAATTCCCAAACACACAAAAGCTGGGCTGGAATTGTTTGTGTGTTTGAGTTTTGGGTGAACAGATGTGAGTGAGGCTGATAAATGTGAGTGGGGAAATAATCTCAGGGAAGGGCAGGAAGTGCTTCAGGAGGGCCCTGCCATGCAGGTGGGAGGGAAATGCAGGGCTCTGGCATGGGGTGGGAATGGAAGTTTGGAGCTGCAGGAGCCAGAGTGGTCACAGCAGAGATTTATTGATAATTTGGAATGTGCAGACTGAGACCCTTCTGTCAGTGGAGCCTGTAGCTGTAAATGGGATCAGGTTGGGATCAAGAGACCCCTTCCATCCACTGCTCTGAGTTTTTCCCTTAGGAGGAATCCCTGAGATTCCTGCAGTTCAGCAGGGATGTTCCAGGCTCAGCCAAGAGCTGCAGTGGCTCTGCAGTGGGAGAGATTTCACCAGCAGGATTTCCAGTGGGTGTTTGTTCTCCTGCTGCTCTCAGTGACCCCGGGGTGCCCCTGCTGTCCCTGTGTTCCAGATCACGCAGGAGGCCGGGGAGTTCATGATCACCTTTCCTTACGGGTACCACGCCGGCTTCAACCACGGCTTCAACTGCGCCGAGTCCACCAACTTCGCCACGCTGCGCTGGATCGACTACGGGAAGATGGCAACGCAGGTGGGCCGGGCTCAGCTGGGCTGGGCTTAGCTGGGCTGGGCTGGATAGACTACGGGAAAATGGCAACGCAGCTGGGCTGGGCTCAGCTGGGCTGGGCTCAGCTGGGCTGGGATCAGCTGGGCTGGGCTCAGCTGGGCTGGGCTCAGCTGGGCTGGGCTCGAATGGGCTGGGATCAGCTGGGCTGGGCTCAGCTGGGCTGGGCTCAGCTGGGCTGGGCTGGGCTGGGCTGGGCTGGGCTGGGCTGGGCTGGGCTCTAATGGGCTGGGCTCAGCTGGGCTGGGATCAGCTGGGCTGGGCTCAGCTGGGCTGGGCTCGAATGGGCTGGGCTCAGCTGGGCTGGGCTCAGCTGGGCTGGGATCAGCTGGGCTGGGATCAGCTGGACTGGGCTCAGCTGGGCTGGGCTCGAATGGGCTGGGCTCAGCTGGGCTGGGCTCAGCTGGGCTGGGCTCAGCTGGGCTGGGCTCGAATGGGCTGGGCTCAGCTGGGCTGGGCTCAGCTGGGCTGGGCTGAGCTCAGCTGGACCAGCCCCCTGCTGGCACAGAGCGTGGCTTGGGGCTGTTGCCTGTCCCTGTCCTAGGACAGCGTGGGAAGCAGCTCTGCTTTGGGCTGTGCTCTCACACCCCACCGTGCCTGTTGATAAGTTGTTTATTCGGGGTGTAGCAGTGTGGTTTTCTCAGGTGTTACAGTCACCCTGTGAACAGGTTGTTCTGGGCTTGGTAAACTGGAATTAGTTTTCTGGAGCATCCAAATGCGTTTCACAGTGACTGATGTCACTGAACACAACTCATTAGGTACACACTGGAGGGGAAGGAATAAGCTGGAAATACTTTTAAGCTTTAATAACACTATGGTAATAACACTGAAAATACCTGAATTCCTCTAATCTGTGCACTCAGTTAAGCTGGGGCAGTTGTGTTATTTCTCATTATTTCTCCTGGTGTGCTGTGGGTTGTGACAGCACTCTTGCTCTCCTGGCCTGCAGAATAACCAGCAAAGGTTCTGCCATGGGCAGGGACACCTGTCCCCATCCCAGGCTGCCCCCAGCCCTGCCCAGCCTGGCCCTGGGCACTGCAGTTAAGGGATGGTAAAAAAACCCTTAAACTGTAAGAGGCCTCAAATCAGTGTCAAGTGTCTGAATCTTAAAAACAGCCAAGCAATCTTGGTTTGAAAATGTAAAAAATGGTGTTTGTGTGCTGTGACCTTGTAAAGCAGGTTTCTGTGTAGTGAGTGGTCATGGTATTACACCCCAGAAAATGGGGTTTATCATGGAAATTCAGACAGACCCTTAACTACAACAGAGCCAGCAGGCACCACTCGAATATTAAAAGCAATTTTGGGTTCAGCCATGTGTTCACAAACAAGTGACATTTGGGAGGTGCAGTTTTGGATGGAGCCTCCATGCTGCCATTGTCAGGCAGTGTAGTGTGAAATTACTGAACAAGCAGAGCTGGGAGCAGGGGGGGACAGGGGAGGGTGCCAGGAGATGCCAATTGATCCCTGGCACTCCAGGCACTTGTCTGCTCTGGTTAACGTGGCTCTGCACTGCTAATGAACACTGGGAGGGCAAAGCTTGGCTTAGATCTCACTGGGCTGCTGCACCCCTGTGGGGAGAGCATTCCTGGGAGACTTGAGCAGGAAATTCCTCCCTGGGAGGCTCAGGTTGGAATTCCCAGGGGAGCTGTGGCTGCCCCTGGATCCCTGGGAGTGCCCCAGGCCAGGCTGGGCAGGGCTTGGAGCAGCTGGGACAGTGTGGGACACATGGGAGGGGTCCCTGCCATGGCAGGGGTGGCAGGAGATGAGATTGAATGTCCCTCCCACCCCTCACCATTCCACAGTTCCTGAGTCTGATTTTTAGTTAACACTACAGCTTTCCTCTATTTCCAAAACTGCTGTATTGATTGGAATGCTCCCAGGCACAGTTAGATTATCCTTGCTCACATGCAGGCAGGTTTGGTTTTTTTTTTTTTTTTTACCATGTACTCACTTCTAAAAGTTCTTGGGAAGTCAGAGCAGGGTGAGCTCTGCTCCTGCAGGGACCCAGCTGCTGGGGTGATCCCCTCCTCTCCTTGTCCTGCAGCACTCAGGGGAATGGGGACAAGGCAGGGGCTGCCACTGGCACTTGTAAAGGTCTCCTGGACATTGTCCTGGGGAGGAGATGTGGCTCCTGCTCTGCTGGGAGCTGTGCTGGTGCAGTGCAGGGGGAGGCAGTGGCTCACCTGGGAGAGCAGAGCTGTGCTGATTGCCTGCCAGATGGGTGCAATGTTCTGCATCCCTCTGAGAGCCTGCCTGGGCTGTAAAAATACAGAATTACCAGCCTGGAGTGTAAGGATCACCATCTGAGCCAGGTTTTGGCAGCTGTGCCTTTGCCCAAAGATCCCTTTAAACCTTTCAGGAAGGTGCCCCCTGTAGCTGAGGTGCCCTTTGAGCCTCCTGCTATTCAGACCCTTTCAGAGTTTGAGCAGGAATTCAATCCAGCTCAGCTTTTCTATTTCTTTGTCAAACTGGGCTGGAGAGAAGTGGGTGGGAGGGGAACAATTTCTGCCCTTTGCTTTCAGTTCAGGGCAGCCACTCCTGGAGCAGGTCTGGGCTGCCCTGGCTGCACTTGCACACCTGCTGTGACTCCTGTTGGCTCAGAAAACTGCTGCAATTCCCTCTCTCAGCATGGAACAGCCTCAGGCTGCCCCTCCTGCCCAAATTCTGCATTTTGGGCTCTGCCCAGTGCTCCTGCTCTGCAGCTCCCTCCTGGGAAAGGGCACAAAGGAAACTGCTCCCTCTGGATTCTCCTGCTCTGCAGCAGGAGGGACCTTCAGGGTCCCAGCCTGGCACCCTGTGCATGGTTTGCTGCTTCTGAACCTTCTGCTCACTCTTTTCTTTCCTGTCCCTTATGTATAATATAGAAATAATCTCAGATTTACACTTGGAATATCTGTGATTTAATATTTTTTAGCATATAATTTTCCAGGTAAAATCAAAGCTTTCTTCTTACTATTCACATTTTAGTAGATTTTCCCCCTCAGTGTATCTGTATTTCCCAAGAAAATAAAACTTGTGAGGATTTTGCAGAAACCTCTTTGGTGATACTGCAAAATTGGTCCCCAAAATAAGGGAAATCAGAATTGTATTTATGCATTACTTTGTGTCTATGCCTCAACTGACTCTAATTAGACCTTTTAAGCTCAGAACATATAAAAAAATCTATTATGAAATAGCATTTCCATAGTTTATTTTTGTCAGACATTCAAAATTGCTCTTTTACTCTAATTAGAGCTTTTAAGCTTAGAATACATTAAAGAAATCTATTATGGAGCAACATTTCATGGTTTATTTCATCAGACAGATTCCAAGTTGCTCTTGTACAAATTCTTCCACCTGTCTTCATACTTGTTTTCTTGTATTATTTGTAAACACCCCTAATGCCCTGCTCTTGATTCTGTGCAAGAAAAAGGAAATTTTACAGCTTTTTTTGGGAAGGGAGTGGTTGCTTTTGGGAGCTGTCTGGAAGTTTTGTTTTATCAGCTCTTTTCTCCTCTGCTGAGGCTCTGGCTGGGAGGTTCTGGGACAGGTTTTGTTGGTGAGGGAAGAACTCTGGGGGTTGTGTGAGCAGAATCCACCCCTGGATTTATTGGGATTTCAGGATCCCAGGGCTGGGTGCTGCTGCCTGGGCTGGCTCAGGGTCTGGGACCAGTCCCAGAGTTTCTGCCACAGCAGTTCTGTGTCTGGGAGGGGCTGGGGTGGCTCCTGTCCCCAGGAGGGCTCAGGGAGCATTTGGGGAGATTTGGGGAGCATTTGGGGAGCATTTGGGGAGATTTGGGGAGCACTGGGAGGAATGGTGCCCTGCAGCCAGGCCAGGGGCTCCGTGGGAATCTCTGCTCATTGTTGTTTGTGAGGCTCTGGGAAGGGTTTCCAGTGGGTCCCTAATGAGCTGGGTTGTTGTTAATTACTCTGCAAACGGGGGGTCAAGGCTCATCTTCCTCCCCACCAGCTCCCAACCTCCAGCCATTAAACACAAACTCTGCACTTGGGCTGTTCCTCCTGCTCCAAGTTTAACTCTCAATTCCTCACAGAGCTGCTGTCACCCTTCTTCCAGGAGCTGAGTGGAAGAAGAGGAAACTGGAGCCCCAAACTGTTTTTTTTCTGTCCTGTTGGATCCCAGTAGCACATCTGGAGTATGGGAACAAACTGGGTTCCTCTGCCTTGCAGCACTGGTTGTACTGGGAGCTCTCTGCCGTGTGCTGGGAACATGCAGGGGGTTTGGGGTTGGTGTGTCCTGGAGCAGCCACAGCTCCTCCATACACCCAGCCCCTTCCCCAGGAACCTCCCTGGTCTGCAGGGCAGGGGAAAAGCTTTGAGCAGAGATTTTGGTCTGGCATTGAAAAGCTGAAGGAAGTTCAATTCTGAGCACATTTGGGTTTTGTGATGGATGAATTTCCATTAGGGGTGAGTGGGAGGCTCAGCTGAGCCTTCCCAACCTCTTTCATCTCAGTCTGAAGGGTTTTTGCCATGGAAAGCAGAGGTGCCACTTTAAATCTGTAATTTTGGTGACTATTTCTGCATAAGGGAAAGGCTTATTTTCCATTAACCTTTCCTGTGTGCTGGAACTGCTGAGGTTCAGTTCAGTGTTAATAGTTGGGAATTGAGGGAAATATCCTCACAAAACTTGCTGAAGATTGAAGTTGAATGAGTCTGCCCTTTTCCATAAATCATTTGATTTTATGGCTTCAAGGAGACAGTCATTTTATTTGACTGTTATTTTATATAGACTTATTTGTGTTTTTATGTTAAAAAATATTGCAAAGATGATAATGGTTGTACATTCAATAGCCACAAATCCCCCCCATCAGTCTTGGAGTTAGAATTGATGGGACAGGGCTCCTGCTGTGGTCACATATTTTACCACAGGCTCCAAATTAGGGTTGCAGATAATAAAATAATGAGGAAAAGAGGAATGCTGGGGTTTTAGGCTGGAAAATATTTAATTGTGCATTTCCTTACAGTATTTTTCCATGTGCTTATAGTCAATAAAGCCATTAACTTATGGAAAAGGGGAGGTGAGGCTGGGAAAAGCCTTCAGAAAGTGGAATGGGTGAAGTTCCTGCAGGTTGGGTGAATATGGAAACTCCTCTCTTGTTGCTCCCCTGGAAGCAAAGGCAAAAACTGACCTAAAGCTGTTGGTGTTTGGTTTGGTTTTGTTCCAGTCCCATTTTCAGGGCTTGCAGAGGGTCCTTGGGGATCCCAGCTGTGGATATTCTGTTGGTTACTCTGTTGGTTACTCTGTTGGTTATTCTGTTGGTTACTCTGTTGTTTATTCTATTGGTTACTCTGTTGGTTACTCTGTTGGTTACTCTGTTGGTTACTCTGTTGGTTATTCTGTTGGTTACTCTGTTGGTTATTCTGTTGGTTACTCTGTTGGTTACTCTGTTGGTTACTCTGTTGGTTATTCTGTTGGTTATTCTGTTGGTTACTCTGTTGGTTATTCTGCTGTTCATTCTGTTGGTTATTCTGCTGTTTATTCTGCTGTTTATTCTGTTGTTTATTCTGTTGCTTATTCTGTTTATTCTCTGTTTGATCTGTGCCTCTCCAGCCCTGCTGCTCCCGGGAGTGGGGGCTGTGGGGAGTGATGGGGAGACACTTTGGCCTCATGTAAAGGAAATGAGGTTTTGTATCTCTCCTTAGTGGTGGTGTTTTAGTGTTGACATGCTCATTTTTTTTCCCTATAAAGTTTAATTAGAGTGGAATATAAAAGTGTTAGAGGGAATTTGGGAGGAGAGATTCTGCAGAAGTTGGGGTAGGGATGGGCAGAGATGGGAGGTGTAGGCATAATGTCTTTTAGGAAATAAAAGGGCAGGGAATTCATTGCCAAGGCAGTTTCTGACCTTCTCTACCCTCCCTCTCCTCCTGCTGTCCCCCATTCTCCCTCTCCCTTTTCCAGCTGTGTTGGAGGCAGCAGCAGGATCTCCCTGCTGATGGGGAGGGTGTGGAGGAAAGTCCTGGCCATGCTGGGAGTGTGGCTGTGCCACAAGTGCCACAGGCAGCTGAGGAAATGTCACTGCTCGGCCCAGAGGGAGCCCAGAGGAGGGAGGCTCTGTGAATTATTCATGCTGGCTGGTGTGAAAGCACTAGAATTAAATTAAAAATGAAATATAAACATCCATCATGGTAGATTGGTGGAGAGAAGGGAGCTTGGCTGCTGTGGGATGTGGTGCCAGTGCTGAGAGCAGCCCAGCAGCAGCCCCGAGCTCTGGGCTGGGGGAGAGGGGGGACTCTGGGCTGGGTCTCTGGCACTGATATTTGGGGTCTGTTTCAGTGATGTTTGGGGTCTCTGGCACTGATGTTTGGGGTCCCCAGCAGTGACAGTATCTCCCTGGCAGCGCTGTGCTGTGTTTGGGGTCCCCAGCAGTGACAGTATCTCCCTGGCAGTGCTGTGCTGTGTTTGGGGTCCCCAGCAGTGACAGTATCTCCCTGGCAGTGCTGTGCTGTGTTTGGGGTCCCCAGCAGTGACAGTGTCCCCGTAGTGACAGTGTCCCCGCAGTGCTGTGCTGTGTTTGGGGTCGCTGGCAGTGCTGTGCTGTGTTTGGGGTCCCCAGCAGTGCTGTGCTGTGTTTGGGGTCGCTGGCAGTGCTGTGCTGTGTTTGGGGTCCCCAGCAGTGACAGTGTCCCCGCAGTGCACGTGCCGCAAGGACATGGTGAAGATCTCCATGGACGTGTTTGTGCGGCTGCTGCAGCCCGAGCGCTACGAGCTCTGGAAGCAGGGCAAGGACAGCGCCGTGCTGGACCACATGAGACCCACAGCCCTCAGCAGCCCCGAGCTGGACGCCTGGAACCAGAGCAAGGCTGAGCTCAAGGCCAAGCTGCTCCGGAGGTGGGAGCGGGGCTGGGATGGGATGGGATAATGGATGGGATAATGGATGGGATAATGGGATGGGATGGGATGGGATGGGATGGGATGGGATGGGATGGGATGGGATGGGATGGGATGGGATGGGATGGGATAATGGATGGGATAATGGATGGGATAATGGGATGCGATGGGATGGGATAGGATAATTGGATGGGATGGGATAATGGGATGGGATAATGGGATGGGATAATGGGATGCGATGGGATGGGATGGGATGGGATGGGATGGGATGGGATGGGATGGGCTGGGCTGAGCCTGCCCTGGGGCTGGGATGGGCTGGGATGGGATGGGATAATGGGATGGGATAATGGGATGCGATGGGATGGGATGGGCTGGGCTCGATGGGATGGGCTGGGATAATGGGCTGGGATAATGGGATGGGCTGAGCCTGCCCTGGGGTTGGGATGGGATGGGATAATGGGCTGGGATGGGCTGGGCTGAGCTGAGCCTGTGCCTGTGCCTGTGCCTGGTGGTGAGCTGAGCCTGCCCAGGGGCTGAGCTGAGCCTGCCCTGGGCCTGGGGCTGCCCCTGGGGATCTGCACTTCTTCACTGGACATTGCCCAAACTCTTCTCTTTCCTTCCTTTGTTCTTGTTCCTCTCCCATTTGTCTGGGGTAACATGTCCCTCGTGGTCCTTTTTTCCTTCCCATGTTATAAAAGTTTTTCCAGGTGGGACACTTTGTGCCCCCCTCACATCTCATCTCTTATCCTGGAAGACCAAAAAATCTGTAGTGAACATTTAGAGCTTCACTGATCAGAAAGCAGGAGTTAAAAAAGCCCATCAGTTGCAGAGGGGATTTTATGCATGCCTTTCTGTGCTTGCTTTGATCTTTGTATTAATTTCCTACAAGTCTGTGATTTTGTGTGTTACAGCATGCTTGAATTGAAAAGTTGGCATGCTAACCTTTTCCTGTTGGAATTTTGCTCTCTAGGATAGGAGATGAGGAAGAGGACACCAAGCACAGGTATGTGACTTCCCCAGCAGCTTCAGTCCTGTCCTTCTTTGTCCTGGCAAGTGTCTTAAAACAGCAGCCCTGGGGCTCTCCTCTGTCTCTGAGGTTTTTGTGAAATCTTCAGGCCTCGAGGTTCCCCAGGTTTAGTCTTGGTTTGGGTTTCTGTGGTCCCTTCCATCACTGGGGACCCTCAGCTGTGTCCTGGCTCTTCTGCATTTCCCTCTGGGGCTGCAGAGCTGGGCTGGGCTGGGGAGGGAGCTGGGCACTGCTGCAAGTGCTGCTGCACTTCTGGGGCTCTTCAGGCTCCTGCTGCAGCTGATGTTTGCACAGTGGAAGGTGTAGTATGAACACCAAGGATTATTTTCCCTCCCTGAGCCTCTTACCCAGCAGAGAAGCCTCTCTCAGCCTGAGCCTATTGCACAAGATCCAGGTATTTTTTTTTCCCCTTATCTGTTCAGTGTTTCCTGGATTATTCCAGCATTATCCTGGAGCAGTTTTGAAGCTGTTCAATTCTCCTTAGCAGTGCTTTCTCCTGTGCCTGCGTCTCTCCAAGACATGGTTTTACTTGAAGCCTGACTTTTCTCAGCAGGATGCAGGGATGGGATTCACCTCTGCCCAAACCTTCACAGTTGTAGCTACTTAATTTAAGTCACTTTGTGCTCTGTTCTTCAAAGAGTACAAATGCTGCTTTTTTGCCAGCTCTCTTGGAAAAATGGAGCTTTTAAACTCTGCAGAGAGGTGTTATTTCTTCTCTGAGGTCAGTCAGACTCAGTTACCTTAAAAAACCCAACTTTGTTTACTTTCTGGCTTCAGCAAGAGGCTGTTCCAGTCCAGTCCCCACCAGCCCCTTTCTGATGTGTGAATTCTGTCAGACACAGAACAGCTTCTCTTTTGGAAGTGCTCAGCCTTCAGCCTGAGTTCTGGAAGCACTTTCTTTAAATGCTGAGCTCTCTCCCCCACACCCCTGAGTGAGAAGAGGGCTGCAAAACAAATCTTCTTTTTTCTCCTGTGAGTACAAAGCTCTGTGCTGTAATTTTTGCCTGGCATTTCCACAGCACAGGAATAAAACACACTTTGCTAAATCCAGCTTGTACCACTTGACTCCACTCCTCCTTCAGCTCTGGACTGTTCCAGCTGCAGTGGCAAAGTCCTAGAGCTTTGTCCTCCCTCCCACCCTGCATTCCCTGCCAGGGAAGGGGCTTGTCCTTGGGGTGGGAGCAGAGCTGGTCCCTCTGTTCCTGCTGTCCTGCAGGGCTGGAGGCTCCAGCTCTTCTTGCAGTGCCCCATCTGCTCAGCCTGGCAATTAGAGCTCCCTGTGCATATGGATCAACTGGCTTTTCTATTCATCATTCCTCTCAGGTTTAATTTTTTTTCTCCCTCCTTTGTCAGTTTGAAGGCTGATTAAGGGCTCTTAACTGTGTTGTGCTCCAAATCTAATTAGCAGCTGAGTTTTCTGGGCTCTGAGGATGGGGAGCTGCTTTTTAGCTTTTCTGGACTTTGGGGCTGATGAGTAAAGTGTGTTTTGGTCTTTGCCACATGATGGTGGATGTGAGGCCATAAGGAAAATGCTGCTTTCAACCAAAGAAGTGCCTACATGCTAAAAATGGAGTGAAAATCACAACTTTCTGAATCAGCCCTTCTGGAAAAGGAGAACTTTTAGATTGAAAGCTGAAATTGAAGGAGCAGCTCTACAGCCTGTGGCCAATGGGGGTGCTGGGGTGACTGCACAGGGCTCAGAAGGCTCAGAGGGTTTGGCTGCTGCCTGCACAGGGCCAGGGCTGTGCCTGGCCCCAGTCTGGCCCAGTGGCACCCTGGGGAGGGCACCCAGCTGGCCCTGGGTGGCCAAGGGCAATTCTGTGCCATAAAATGCTATGGGGGGCAATAAGGGCTGGGGGAGAGCAGGAAGGAGGGTCTGGTTTCTGAGGGGCTGTTTTTGGGGACTGGCTGGGCACTGCTCTGCCTGGGCAGGTGCTGAGGGCATTTCCTGGGCTTCTTTCTTTCATTTTTTTTATTCTTTCCCTCTCCTATTAAACTGCATTTGTCTTGACTTACAAATTTCTGGCTCTTGTTCTTCCAGTTTTCCCTCCCTGTCCCTCTTGAGCAGTGGGGAGTGTCTCTGAGGCTTCCTACAGTTCCCAACCCAAAAACCTTGTCCTGACTTCTGAATTCCCATTTCTCTTTGCCTTGTGGCCCCTGTAATCTTTGCCTTAGTGGCACTGACTTTAAAAAGAATGAACAGCATTGCTGTTGCCTCATTAGTGTTTGTCTATTCTAATTAATATGCATATTTTTAGTTAGATTTCTTCAAGGCCTTAGACCTTCTGAATTTACTGCTGGAAAGTCATAGACTGCCTATTGATTTTGCTCTGAGCATTCATTCTGGTGTTTTTGGGAACTGGCAGTGCTGGGTAATGTCTCAGAGCTGGGAGATGATGCTTTGCAGACTTCCAGCAGTTTGCCAAAGGGAGGCACGGGCAGAATGAAAAGAAATAATGGAATGGAGGCAGAGGATGAAAGAGAGATTTAAACAAGTTTTCATCTGTGTTTTGAAATACAAGCAAAATAGATGGAAAACACAATTAAAATCACTTTAACTGCAGCTTGTGAGCCTACATTAGTAATGGTAGGAAAAAGCTCTTCAGGAACCCCAGACAATTAATGGCTGCTGTGAATGGATCTTAAATGTTGTGTTGTGCAGGGTTCAGCTGTTCCCTTTCAGATATCTCCTTTGCCCTGTAGCTATTTCAGCTACCTTGTGTTTTCTCTCCAAAGAAGATCCTTTTGTTTTGTATTCAGCTTTTTAAGCCAGTGATGGTTTTCTATTTTGAAGGCTGTTCTTTTATGTCAAATCACACTTCTGTACTTTCAGGTCTCACAGAAAAAGGAGTCAGCCCAGAAGACACAAAACAGAGGATCAGAAGTCTCTTGGGGATGTCATGGCTATTGAAACTGCCCTGGAGGATGTGAAAGTGAAAGAGGAGCTGAAAAGGGGGCAGGATGTGGAGGAAGAGGAGAGGAGCAAAGGGATGGAGGGAGAAGGTGAGGCCAGAGCAGAGCTCCAGAACTCCTCTGTGAATAACTTGTCTCTGCTGTTTATTTCTGTTGAAATATCAGCAGAGTTTTCCCCAGTATTAAATCTCTGCTCACTGAAATATGTCATCATTCCCAGCAGCAATTGATTTTTCCCTCTCTTTAAGGATTCAATCCAAATAGCTTTTCTGGCAGGGCTTGAAGATTCTATAGGCCCAAACTATTACAGGACTGTAAAAATATATATTATGTGAGGAATATTTTAAAGTATTTCATAGAGAAACAAATAGATGTATTTTTGTGTCCTGCTCTGAAAAAGAATGATTGGTGCACTGCCTTATGCAATCCATCTTTCCTCTTCCCCTCCCTTTGTTCCCATTTTTCAGAATCCAGAGTTTGGGTGGGATCCACAGCTGCTGCACGAGTCCCACTTGGGTTTCTTTGAGTTTGAGCTTTTCAGCTTCCTCTGCATGGAATATAAAACCTTTTCTGAGGGTGAAGCCAGGCCATGGCAGCTCCCAGTCCCTGGGGCTGCTGCTGCACACCCTTTGGGCAGGGGGCTCTTTCTGTGGCACCTTTTTCCTGGCTGTGCAGAGAAGGTTGGAGTTCCTGCTGGGGAAAAGCTGCTTTTTTTTCCCCCCTAACGTGTGGCTGAGTGGTTTTTGTGTCTGTGACACACTCACTCCCTCTTCTCCAGCACTGCTTACAGGGAATTAATTTACATCTATTGTATACATCCATTATTTGTTGGGCATTTGGAGAAAGTGATGCTGCAAACTGTTGAGAGAAGCTCGATAATGATCTGAAAGGAAATCTGTGGAAGCTCTGGGAGGAGAATTGAGGGCTTTGTTCAGAGTCTTTCAGCTAGACAGTGTATTTTCTCTTTCTGTGGGAAGTATGGGTTGGAGAACTATTGTTGCACAGTGCAGATACTTAATTTCTATTGCCCTAAGCTTGAGAGCATCAGCAGTGTGTTAAATTGTCTGCTCTTAGCTCTTGTACATGTTTAACACTTGATGCTTGTAATAAATGGCCCGAAAATGCTGATTTTTCTTTGGAGACGAGAGATAAGTGACAAGGACAGATCTGAGATCATTAGAATGGCCAAGGAATAATAAAAACTCTGTTCTGGCTGAGTGGCTTCCAAATCATACACTTCCAGTACTTCCTGAGAGCTCTGGAACTTGGCTCAGGAGGGAAAAGCTTATTTTCAGCACCACTGCAGAAGTGCCACTGGAGCAAACTCCAGCTTGGTGTGGCTGCTTGTCAATATTCAGCTTTCCCTGCAGTGCAGCCATTAAATCCCAGTGGCTGCTCTAGTTTTGCACATCTGCTGTCTGCAGAGCCTCTCACCAGTGTCTTGGGGCTTCATCCTGAGCAAGAAAACAGATGAAATCTCTTTGGGTGGCCCTGCTCATGCAATCCTGCTCCCCACCTCCTTTCTTTATTCCCCTGGTTTTAATTTGACTTCATTTTCTGTTACACCAGAAGAGATGACCTTGAGAAGGAGAAAGGATGAGATTTCAGTCCTGGTTCCAAAGTGGGTCTTGTGCTTTGTTGGTTATTTGGACAAGCTGAGTATTTATAACTCAGGGTTTTCAGGATTTCTGACCCAGATCCCTTATGGTGTTTGCTTTTTGTTTTTATGACTCAGCTTTATATTCATAATTTATCATGTTGCTATTAATATAGTTACAATTCTTAGCAGGTTGTCTTGGGGCGTTAGGAAGGAGAGTGTTGAGGCTTTGCTGAGCAGCAGGAACCCCCTGGGAGCAGCAGGGGTCTGCCAGGGCTGGGGACCCCCAACCCCCTGGGCAGCCCCAACCCCCCAGGGCAGCCCCCAGCCCCCCATGGCAGCTCCAAACCCCCCAGGGCAGCCCCCAGCCCCCCTGGGCAGCCCCCCAACCCCCCTGGGCACCCCCAACCCCCCAGGGCAGCCCCAAAACCCTCAGGGCAGCCCCCAGCCCCCCTGGGCAGCCCCTCACCACCTTTCCATGAGGGAATTCCTGCTGGAGTCCAGCCTGAGCCTCCCCTGCTGCAATGAGGGGCTGTTCCCTGTCCCTGTCCCTAGACCCCCTGACTGTCCCCTCCTGTCAGGGGCTGTGCAGAGCCACAAGGGCCCCCCTGAGCCCCTCCCCAGCTCCCTGAGCCCTGCTGAGGGTCAGGTTGTCCCTGCCACTCGTGTTCCCTGTGTCCCACTAACAGGACCCTCCTGTGGAAGGACAGACAGACAGACAGACACTCCTCTCCTGCCCTACCTGTGCATGTGTGCCTTCACTTCCTTTTCCTTCCTGGGACTGTTCAGGGCTCTTGGAATTTTGCCTCCTTTTTTCCTGACTTCTGATTCCACAGATTCACTTGCAAACTCGTTTGCTCATCTTGATGCAAAAACTTTGCAGCAGTTCTCTGTGCCAGCTGCTGTCAAATTGCCCTTTAGAAGTCAATAAAGCTGCTGAATGGCAGTTGTGGTGCTGCTGGGGAGAGAATTCTTGGAGTGTATAGAGACTAAATATGATCTGGTTTTGTGCAACTGGGGAGAAATCCAATTTGCCTTTCATTCAATATGTTTGTTTCTCCAAGGAAATTCAATATTCCTTTCTCTGTGATAGAAAAAACCAGTTTATCTGAGGGACTGCCTACACTAGTACAACTATAATTATTTGAGCTGGACTTGTTCCCATTCTTATAAGTTAGTGTAAATGAAGTGATCAGAGATCTGGGAAGTGCTGGGGTTGAGGTGATCCCTGGGGGATTTCAGCAGGGATTTTGGCACTTGATCCTGCTGTGGGATCATTCACCCTTCTCCAGCAGAAACCTCCATGGTGTGATGGTAATTCTGATTTTCCATCCATGGCTTGGGCTGGTGAGGTTTGGTGAAATTCTTCCCTGGGATGAGCAGGGATTGTCCCAGCCTGGACTCCCCTCAGGGAGGGCAGGAGATGGATCTCTGCTGTAACAGGGAGTGCGTGGGTTTGCACAGGAGCAGAGGTGGGGCAGCCCTGACAGGCCAGCAGTGACAATGTGACAATGTGAGATGTTCCTCTGCCCAAGGAGTGTTGTCACATCCATGAGGGCTGAGCAGATAAATGGAGTGAGCTGGGAGGAACAAGGACATGGGATAAAGGATGTCCAGGATCCAGCTGAGTGCTGCACCTGATTTATGCCTTAAAGGCATTTTTTTAAAAAAAGCTTGATAGCAGAAATCTTTGGGTAATAATGATCCAGGTGTCTCTGTCAGTTCCTCATTTCCTGGGGCTGCTGGGTGCATTGACACACAGTAATACCCAGAAAAGAGCTGTGCTTGCAAACACAGGGAGCAGCACACTCCTGGTACAGAATGGGGGTCTCCTTATCAGCAGAGAAAATCTGAGCACACCACCTGATGTATGTCTTTATTTATATACACATTTATTCATATGTAGCATAATATGCCTGTTATGAATATACAGAAAGACAGAGATTAGAAAATGAAGGCAAAAAGATTAAAAAAATACAATTTAAAACATTCATTTTGTGAATGGTACAAAAAGATTTCATTCCTGCACCCCAGTGGATGGGTTTGTGCCCCTGACTTTGGAGGACAAAAACCTGAAACAGAGTCATGGCTAATGTGACACATTACAGGTTTTTTTGGCACACTGTCCAGTTTCCTAGGGATTTAGATATTTTCCCTCCAGGAAACATTCCTTTTAGCAGCCTTTGTGCTCCAGTCAGGAATTTAATAGCCCATAGAAATGACACAAGTATTTTCTTTCTGAAGTAGCTTCTCCAGGTCAGTGCTGAGGCACAGCTGAGTGTGTGCAGCTTTCAGAGTGCCCGTTGGGAAGCAATAATTCCATGGTGCAATAATTCCATGGAGTGTGCTAGCCCAGCCCTGGGCTCTGGGAAGGGACAGAATGCAATAATTCCATGGTGGAACATGCTAACCCAGCACTGGGCTCTAGAAAAGCACAGAATTCAGTAATTCCAGGGTGGAAGGTGCTAGCCCAGCACTGGGCTCTGGATAAGCACAGAATTCAATAATTCCATTCTAGCCCAGCTCTGGGCAAGCACAGAATTCAGTATTCCCACAGCTATGCCCGGGTTCTAGAAAAGCACAGAATTCAGTAATTCCATTCTAGCCCAGCCCTGGGCTCTGGGCAAGCACAGAATGCAGTATTCCCACAGCTGTGCCCAGGCTCTAGAAAAGCCCAGAATTAAATAATTCCAATCTAGCCCAGGTCTGGCCTCTGGTTAATCACACAATTCACCATTCCCATATCCGTGCCCGGGCTCTGGATAAGCACAGAGTTCAATATTCCCATATCCGTGCCCAGGCTCTGGATAAGCACAGAGTTCAATATTCCCATATCCGTGCCCAGGCTCTGGATAAGCACAGTGTTCCCATATCTGTGCCTGGCTCTGGATAAGCACAGTGTTCCCGTACCCGTGCCTGGCTCTGGGCTGTGGATAATCACACGATTCACCATTCCCGTACCCGTGCCCGGCTCTGGATGAGCACAGTGTTCCCATATCCGTGCCCGGCTCACTGTCCCCTCTCTCTCTCTCTGTCCCCAGGCGAGGGCCGGGCCCGCCCGCGGCCGCCCAAGGCGCGGGCCGAGCGCCGGAGGAAGCAGCAGCAGCAGCAACAGCAGCAGCAACACCCGCAGCAGCAACACCCGCAGCAGCAACACCCGCAGCAGCAGCAGCAGCCTCAGCCTCAGCCTCAGCCTCAGCCGCCGTTCCCGGCCCCGCCGCCCGCGCTGCCCCCCCAGCAGCCCCCCGAGCCGGGCCCGGGCCCAGCGCGACCCCCGGGGCCTCCCCCGGGCCCCGGCCCGGCCCCGCGCCCCCTGAGCGCGGCCCCGGAGGAGGCGAGGCCGCGGCCCATCATCCCCATGCTGTACGTGGTGCCCCGCAGCAAGAAGGTGGTGTTCGACAAGGAGCACATGTCCTGCCAGCAGGCCTTCGAGCAGTTCGCCACGCAGCACGGCCTGGGGTGGCGCCCCGGCAAGGAGCAGCAGGGCGCCCCGGCCGAGCACGGCCAGCTGGCCAAAGAGGTGAGGGACGGGGACGGGGACGGGGCAGGGGCAGGGGCAGGGGCAGTGGTTACAGGGCAGGGGCAGGGACAGGGACAGGGGCAGGGACAGGGCAGGGGCAGGGGCAGTGGTTACAGGGCAGGGGCAGGGACAGGGGCAGGGCAGGGACAGGGGACAATGGCAGGGACGGGGACGGGGACGGGGTAGTGGTTACAGGGCAGGGTCAGTGGCATGGCAAGGTCAGTGGTCACAGGCCAGTGGCCAGGGCAAGGACAGCTCCAGGGCCAGGCTGGGTGGGTGCATTACCTGCTCTAACAGTTGCCATCCTGGCCCTGGCAGGGCTGGAGCCGAATCAACTTTCGGGTCCCTTCCAGCCCAAACCCTGTGGGATTCCATTCCCTGGAGCCCCCAGCTGTGTGTGAGTGAGCAGACTTTCCACAAACTGCTGGAATTGGCAGCTTGTCCATGTTCTGAGCTGCCCTGCTTTGAGGGAAACTCTGCAGTTTACCCAACTTCTTCAGAGTTGGTGTTGGCTTTTATCTGCCCAGGAATTGGCCCGCAAAGCCTCAGTGGTTCAGCCAAAGGGCAGAGCAAAGTTTGCTGTGTGCATCCAGAAACCCTCTGCGAGAGGGGCTGTGCCTCTCCTGCCCTGCTCCCTCCCTGGGTGCCCAGCCAGCTCCTTGTGCTCCCCCCAGGCCGGTTCTGCCTTCTCCAAGGTGAAGATGGAGATCAAGAAGAGCCGGCGGCACCCGCTGGGGCAGCCGCCCACGCGCTCGCCGCTGTCCGTGCTCAAGCAGGAGACCTCGAGCGACGAGGGTGAGTGAGCAGCACCAGCACTGCTGCACCTTGGACAGAACTGCCTCTGCTGACACCTTGGACAGAACTGCTGCCTGAAACTTCTGTGTTCCCTGTAGCTGGGAGGAAATGCAGCGTGTTCCCGTTTTGATAACCCAGCTGGAAACAAAACTCCTCCGTGGGAGGTGTCGCTTCTCACCTCCCACCCTTTTTTCACTCCAGAAAAATATTTTGCTGGCTGCAGAATGAGGCAGCATTTTGGGCAAAGGGAAAAAAGCGTTTGCAGAAAATAATGTCTTCAAGGCAAATCTCTGTCTTGGGTGTTGCAGTGGGATGAGATCTGTTCCCCTGGAGGCAGTGCAGGTCAGGTCTGTGTGAGGAAAATCAGTCCCAACCTTTTGCTTGGCTCCTAATTCATGTCAGTGTTGGGGTCCAACTTTCCTTGGCGGATACATAAATGAGAATTAAAATGGTTTTCAGTGGTTGATGTACATCACTGATTCTCCTATTCCCACGTTCCAGTCCCCAACAGTCAGAACCAAAGGCAGAGAAAAGATTCTTACCTCTCCCTCTGTTTTGTGGTTAATTTCCCACTTTGGGGCCTTCCCCACATTACTCAGAATATGCACAAGCCCCCAGGAAGGAGCTGTTGTGTGCTGGTTGGGTCCCTGCTCACAGCTCCTCATTCCAAAGGACACCACCTTCCCAGTGCACTCCTGCAGGAGTGCAAGCTTTGATTTTGGAGCAGCCTCCTGCAGGAGAGGCTGTCCTGAGCACCCAGAGCTCCTTTCCTTGCCAAGGAAGGTGCATTTGGTGCCTTCCAAGTGTGTGATGTGGAGTGTGCAGAGGCAGCTGAGACTTTGTTATCTTGTGTGGTGTGAGACCTTGGAACCAGCTCTGTGCTGGAGGATCCTCATTAGGCAAATTCTTCTCACTGCTTTGACTTGTTGGATGGTGTTTGGGGACTTGGCTGGTGGAGCAGGAGCTGCTCTGTGGAAGCTTTTGTGGCATTTCCTGGGGACTGATTTACAGCTCTGCTGGGCAAAGTCTGATCAAACAGATTCTTCCCTCCCCACCAGGGAAAAGAGGCAGCTCCCTGTTTTTTCAGGGAAGGATGTGAAGGACGAGCTGCAGGAGGAACAGAGAGCCCATGGAGATGAAGGGAATGCACATGGTACACAAAGGTTCAGGCCAGACAAACAGTGTGCAATGTGGGAGCCAGCCTGGGTCCAGCACACCACAGTCACTTCTCCTCTCCCTCTGCCACTCTGGATTAGGCTGCTGCTTTCACTGATTCCTCTGGTACCAGAAATCCTGGCCTGTCACCTGATGTGCCTCAGCTGAAATTTGGAGAAATGTGGGGTTTGATTCATGTCTTAAAAATAAACAAGATAAGACACTTTTCAGGAAGTAACCCTCACATGAAATGTGACAGAGCCACACAGCCAGCACTCATCACCTCACAAAAGGGATTCATTAAACAATAGAATTTCCACATTATCTGACAAATATGGGCAGCACTTAAAATCTGAGATGTAAACTCAGCCATTAACGTTTTACTCCAAGTTCTTTTTATCCTTTCAGGTGACCCAAGAGTCAGAAAATCTTCAAAGGGAGGGAGAACTGGGGAGGAGACTTAGACTTGTAGAGCAGAACATAAACTGCTTATTTCCAGTAATTAACAGTGAAGCAGTGAACAATTTGGTTTAATGTGCTGAGCTCTGGGGATAATGTTCTTCCAAGATGGTTTTGAGTTCCCTCTTCTTTTGGAAACTTTGCAGGGAGTGATTTACACTCAGCCTTGTGTGGAAAATTTCTTTAACACTTACAGTGACTCAAAAGTCCTTCATAAGGAAGGGTAAGAAACTTGGACCCCCAGACTGCCACAAATGGGTTCTGCAGTGGTTTAATTGTGAAATGCCAAGGACCTTTTAAAGGTTTATAAAATAAAGAATTAGCAAACTAATTAGGAGGAGCAGTGCCTGGCAGTGCCTCTGGCAGAGGGAGGGGTGGTGGGGAATGCAGAGAGGGGTGGGAATGGCTGGAGCAGCACTGGCATCCCCTACTGAAGCTCAAATTAAATCTTCATCAAAAGGATGGTGGAAGTTTAACAGCTGGAAAGGGGAGGGAGTTCCACAGGCAGGAAATCTCCATTTTCTCCTTCCCCGTGGCCAGTTCCTTCAGGTCACTGCTGTCCCTGTCTTGTGGGGACATTCTGGCCATTCAAGGAAGGATTTGGGGCAAATAAGGGACCATGGGGGAGTTGAGTGTTTTTATTTATTGCACTTCTTGTATTGAGACCTGAGCTGTGTAACTCACCCTTGCTCCTTTTGCCTCTTCTAATCATAAACTCTTTTGCCTTTACTGACTGCCCAATGTTTTGGGATTTTTTTTCCTTTTCATTCTAGAAATGTTTCCATTTTCTGGAGAGGAAGACATGAGTGATCCAGAGGCTTTGAAATCTTTACTTTCCTTCCAGTGGAAGAACAAAGCACTTAATTTCCCAGCTGAAAGGAAGTTCAATGCAGCTGCTGCCCTGAGTGAGCCATACTGTGCTGTCTGCACCCTCTTCTACCCCTACAACCAGGTAATTGCTGCCAGAGCTGGGCACTCCCTGAGGCTGGAACAGACCTGCAGGACCAAGTGCAGCTGTGACCCCCAGCACTGTGCTCACCCCAAAGTCCCCACTCTGTCCCCAGGTGATTTGTGTTTTTGGGATGGTGACCCCAGTGATCCTCTGGGCATGGCCTGACCACACCTTGCCTGGAGATTCCCCCTGAGGTCTCACCTGAACCTGTGGCACTGCTCAGATGGATGGATTGGGATGCAGACATTGGGACAGAGACAAACCCATGCAAATGTGCACACCAGAGAAATGTGTTTGGATTTGGCAGTGCTTGGAGCCTTTTTTTTGTTATTTTTCCCGACTTCTCTGGCTTGCTCAGTGTTCATTTTGAAATCACACTGAAGGAGCTTTGCAAACACTGCTCCATGCAGAGAAAAGTCACACCAGGCTCCTGTCTCCTCACAGGCTGGAGTTGCTGAATTTATGCAAACAAGCCACAAAATAAAGATTTCCTGAGTAAGCACATCCATCACCTTTTTTTGGAAACCACCAATATGCTTTGGGAGATGTTATGAGAGGAAAGGCAAAATTCATCAGATGAATTAGTTCTTTGTGCAGTTGTGCATTGATTTGTTCTCACATAAAGCCAAATCTGCCTTTGTGTGCCCACCAGGAATTTGTGCCTTAGATACTTGTAGCTGTGTTGGAAGCTTTTCCTGAGGAAAGCAGAACCCACCTCCCCCTTCAATAAAATCTCTTGATTTATTATATGGACTGAAAATAAAATATCTGTTCTGACTGCTGGCTGCTGTGAGGAAAACTGGGTGCAACTGAGCTGGTTTTATCCATTGCTTTTAACTCTGCTACCAGAAGCCTTGAAATGTCCTTCAGGAGAACTTGCAGAAGAAGTAGGGAAGGATGCCAGAGGGATGGGAGAGGGGGAGGGAATGTCTTGCTTTTAGTAATATTTTCTTTTTTATTTTTCCTTGGTGTTTTCAGCTGCAATTTAGGAATTTAGATTTTTGCAGAAGAGAAACAGGAAAAGCTGCTCATTATTCTAATGCTTCTTGGAGCTTTCACAACAATTCACAGATCCCAGTTGCTGCCTGAGGAGGGGGAGAAGCAGGGTGGGGGTGGGGTCAGGATTTGGGGCCATTTTTGGTGACATTTGGGGCGCTCAGGGTGGGAGTGGAGCCGTGGCCAGGCTGTGAGTGATGTATTTTCTCTGCAGTCCTCACAGGTGGAGAGGGAGGCTGCAGGGGAGCCTCCCCCCCTGGTGCAGCTGTCCAGGTGTGGGCAGAGGAGCAAGCCCCTGATCCCTGAGATGTGCTTCACCTCCAGCGGGGAGAACACGGAGCCCTTGCCCTCCAACTCCTACACGGGGGAGGATGGCACCAGCCCCCTCATCTCCTGTGCCAAGTGCTGCCTGCAGGTCCATGCCAGTGAGTTTCACCTTCCCCTCAGCCTTGGGCCCTTGCTGGCTGCAGCTCAGCTCCTGCTTGGCAGGGCTGTGTCCTGTCACTGCCATTTTATCTTTCTCTGGAATCCCAGAAAGGTTTGGGTTGGAAGGACCTTAAAGCTCATCCAGGTCCATCCCCTGCCTCGGGCAGGGAACCTTTCTCTCAAACCATATCTGTGGATTCAAGTCCATCTTGACAGTCACTGATCTCAAAATACACACCAATATTCTTTGTATTGCTGGTTTTGTTGGCTGATTCTTCTCTGTCTCGCAGAAAAGATTCTTTCTTTTGATACCTTTCATTTTTTGTAATAAAGCAGAACTCAAAGGCTTTATTGCACTCTTTTCTCTCACATATTTTGTTCCAATATTGTTCTGCTGGGGGAGGCTGTATTGTTCCTGCATGCAGCAGAGATTATGGGGTAGTTTGAGATATATTTTATTAGTGTCTGTGATGGTGTTTGTAGTAATGGCACTTGATTACAAAAGGGAGCATATGTCTGTTTGCTTCCCTGATAGTTATGTCTAAAAGCAGATCTGATTAATCCTGGTGGAGTGTACCTTCAGTGGAGATTGTACAGCATCCAGTTAACATTTGTGACGAATTACTCTTCAGCTGTTTGATCTTGACAGATGGGGAATCTTATTTGACTTGCATCAGCTGGAATTACTTCTGTTGTTCCAATTTTAGAGTCTGCAGGTCCCCATGCAGCTCAGCAGGGCTGGGGAGCTGGAAGGCAACTTTTGTGTCTGTGCTGAATCCCTAATTATGGTCATTTCTGGCTAATCAGGCCATGGGATGCAGAGTGGGTGTGAGGAGGAAGATTTCATCCTGCCCTCACAGTTCAGGGCTGCTGCCTCCTGTCCATCCTTAGTCCAGTCTCAGAATGGTTTCTGTGGCCAAATTCTATTTAAGGACAGAGGGGTGGGGGAAGGTGATGTTAATCTGCAGGCTCAGAGCTGAGATCCATCTTTTTTTGGAGAAGCTCATTTTAATATTTTGGCTGTGCTCTCCCCTTGAGGCAGGACAGGACAGGTGTTGAGTCTGGTGGAGGCTCCAGTGCCTGGTTGTTTCCCTGGGTCTGTGACATCCCTTTGACTTTGCTGCAGAGAATCCATTTGCTTTTATGGCAGGCTTGCAGTGCTGAGGTGTGTTTTGGCTGGCTGTAAAAGCAGCTGGCAGCCTGTGTGTTCTTGGGAAGTGCCCTCTCAAGCTGTGCTGCCTTCCAGCAGCCAGGGGAAGGGCTGGGGAGGTTTCTGGGCTTTGACAAAATCCATAAAAGGTGCATATTTTTCTTGCTCTGCTTGGGTTATCTTTTATGGGACAGCCTGGGGTTCAGTAAATGGGAATGTTCTGCCCTCACAGAATTACTGGGGTCAGTCAATTCCAAACCTCAGCCCAGCACAAGCCAAGGCCCCAGTGCCACATCCATGACTTTTCTGAGCACTGCCAGAGATGTGATTCCACCTCTGCCCTGGACAGGCTCTTCCAATGCTTTACAACCCTTTCCATGAAGAAATTTTTCCTGATTTTCAGTCTAAACCTTCCCTGGTGCATCTTGAGGGTCTGGCTCTCCCTGAGCTCAGTTTTGGACTGAACACCCCTGTCCCTGTTCTAGGCCTGGGTGGAATTTGCTTCCCTGATTTGCCATATGATGAAAAGAGACCTCAGATGTGGAGAGCAGCTGCAGATCCATAGTATTGACTTTTTTTGACATGCTGTTTATCTGGTTAAGTGGATGATATTTATAAATCAGGCTGTGGTGGCAATCCCAGAGCTTTCTGAATGTCTTCTTTTTAGTTTAATTCAGTAATTTGAGATTGTTGTTCCCAGCTGAAATTTTGTGTTCAGTTTGTTAGGGTAGGTGAAGGCTGGGTGGGATTTTGTTGGGAAGGAGAGAGGCTGGATGGAATGAGCTGTGTGTTAGCTGAGATGCTTATCTTCAATTTTCCACTCACTTTAGAAGCTTGCAGGAATCACACAGATATGCTTCTCCAAAACTGGATCTGTGTCTTTCCCCCATTGTTTTCAGTGACAAACCTCAGTGCCTTTTATAGAATTTTAAGGACTTTTTTTTTTTGGTCCTTATTTCCCTGTCTCTATAATACCACTTCACTATTTTGGTGTTGTTGTAGGAGGACTTGGTGCTTGCATGTTACTGTAAAATGAGATGCTTTTAACACTTCCTATAACCATAAATTAAATACTATTAACCATGTGGAATGCAGGTATTTAATTTCCTTGTAGTATTATTTGGCTTGTCCTTCCTCATAACACCACACAGCAAAAGGAACTTTCCCTGTTTTTGATGCACTCCAGTGCTCACCTTGGATCCCATTTCCTGCCTAAGGAAACAGAGATTTGCTAGGGCAGTCCCTAGAAAAGTGAAAAACCAATGTGGGGGTTACCTGTGGGAGGGTTTGGTTTGTTTGATTTCAGACCTGCTGGTCCCAATTCCGGTTTTGTCAGAGCCTATTGAATGCAGTTCCTGAAATGCTTTCAGAGTCGGTTCTGAGCTGAGACATGCTGGAGTGCAGCAGGGCAGTGCTGTGCAGCCCTGTCCCTGTGTCCCTGTCCCTGTGTCCCTGTCCCTGTGTCCCTGTGTCCCTGTCCCTGTGTCCCTGTCCCCGTCCCTGTCCCCGTCCCTGTCCCCACTCTTTGCTGTCCCTGTCCCCGTCCCTGTCCCCACTCTTTGCTGTCCCCGCTGTCCCTGTCCCGTCCCCACTCTTTGCTGTCCCCGTCCCTGTCCCCACTCTTTGCTGTCCCCGCTGTCCCTGTCCCCGTGCCCACTCTTTGCTGTCCCTGTCCCCGTCCCCGTGCCCACTCTTTGCTGTCCCTGTCCCCGTCCCTGCCCCACTCTTTGCTGTCCCTGTCCCTGTCCCCACTCTTTGCTGTCCCCGTCCCTGTCCCCACTCTTTGCTGTCCCTGTCCCCGTCCCTGCCCCACTCTTTGCTGTCCCTGTCCCTGTCCCTGTCCCCACTCTTTGCTGTCCCTGTCCCCGTCCCTGCCCCACTCTTTGCTGTCCCTGTCCCTGTCCCTGTCCCCACTCTTTGCTGTCCCTGTCCCCGTCCCCGTGCCCACTCTTTGCTGTCCCTGTCCCCGTCCCGTCCCCACTCTTTGCTGTCCCTGTCCCCGTCCCTGCCCCACTCTTTGCTGTCCCTGTCCCCGTCCCGTCCCCACTCTTTGCTGTCCCTGTCCCCGTCCCTGCCCCACTCTTTGCTGTCCCTGTCCCCGTCCCGTCCCCACTCTCTGCTGTCCCCGCAGGCTGTTACGGGATCCGCCCGGAGCTGGTGAACGAGAGCTGGGCGTGCTCGCGGTGCTCGGCCGGCGCCTGGGCAGCGGTAAGGGCTGGGCTGGGCCCCGCGCCCCTCCTGCTGCAGGGACGGGGGGTTCAGCTGCCTGTGGCGTCCGGGGGTGCAGGGGCTTTTTGGGGAGGATGAGCGGCCTGGCCGAGCTCCTGGGGCCCGCTCTGAAGGATGTGTTCCCGCAGGAGTGCTGCCTGTGCAATCTCAGGGGAGGAGCTCTCCAGATGACCACCGATGGCCGGTGAGTGCTGCCTTTGGGTGCATTTCCCTTGGGAATTTGCTCTTAATGCTCAGGGTAGCAGCAGGTTCTGGGGTTCTGGAGGGAGCTGCTGCTCGCTGATGGGGCAGCATGAGCCCAAGTGTCTGTGCTGCCCTGCACTTCAGCAGAGCTTCTGCATCCTGCTGAATGTGGTTGTTTCTCAGAGGCAAGTCCTCTCAGAGGACGTTTAGCGCTGTGCAGAGGCAGGTGCAGAAGAAGGTTGATGTCTGTTGTTGCAGAGACATTTCCCTGATGAGCAGCCTCTCGGGAGCACTGCCAAGGCTGCCAGCCCCTGGCAATGAGCCCCGGTGCTGAGGGAGGCAGGGAAATGTTAACTGCCCTCCTGAGCATTTCATTCAAGTGATGCAGCCCTGATGTGTGCTCTGTGTCTGCCCAGGTGGGTGCACGTGATCTGTGCCATCGCTGTCCCCGAGGCGCGCTTCCTCAATGTCATCGAGCGTCATCCCGTGGATGTCAGCGCCATCCCCGAGCAGAGGTGGAAGCTGGTGGGTGTCTGTCACTGGGGACACTGCTGGGGAACCAGAGCCAGAGGGAGAAGCTGGCCCTAGACAGGAAAACGTTGTGTGGGTTCATAAAGCAGCTGAGATTGGAGGTGCTCTCGCTCTCATTCCCAAACAAAGGCTGTGCTGTTTGTGTCTGCTGAGCCCTGTCAGGGCTTGGACACACAACCAGCTGTGATTCCAGATGTGCCTTGACTCTCTGGGAGTGTGCTGCCCCCTGGGCAGAGCCTGGGACTCCTTCCCACCTGCAGTCAGGTGTGAACTGCCTGAAAGCTCCGTTTACTCCAGGTACTGACAGCAGGAGTGCAGGGGGACGTGGTGACTTGAGAGAGGCTGACTCGTTCATCTCTAATTCATCTTTCCTTACAACATTTCTCTTTTTCTATCAAGAAATCTCTTGCAGAAATGAATAAACATTTCTGTGACCCTGACTGCAAGGATTTTAATACCAGCCCAGCTCCAAGTTGTTATTTAGCTGTGTGGCCTCATCCGAGGGATTAGTAATGGACGATTCATTAGCTCAGAGCAATTTATCTTAATGTTAGTTAATGCTCCATCACTATAGTGTGTTATTGCAAAATAAATTGTGCTTTTGCTGCTTTTTTTGGTACAGAAGTCAGCTGGGTGACACAGTGTGGGATGGGGAAGGTGCTGGAGCAGTGATAGATGGGTTAGTGCTGATGGATTCGTTAACAGAGCTGATACTTAGTGCAGCCAGCCCGGGTGAGAGATTAGCAGGAACCTATCCCTGCTTCCAGAGTTATTTCTCTGTTGTGCAAATGGGTTTTGTACACAAATGTGAATGTAAAAAGCATTCATTATTCAGCAGGAGTGATGGGGCAGTGCAATGCCAGGGTGATAAATCTTGCAGCCGTGGCTCTTTATGGATCAGCTGACACTTCCAACGTGCATCCTCTTCATTACCAGCACTTGTAACGCTGAACTTAAAATCCTTTTACACAACTCTCACTTGTATTGCTTAATGGAGCCTCACCAGGAAACAGGACTTAATTCTTTAACCCTTCCTTGTCTGGCTGGCAGTGCTGCAGAGCCAGGGCAGTGCCTGTGTGAGTCTGACTCTGCTGCTCTGCTCCAGAGCAGAGCCTGTGCCTGCCAGAGCCTCTGCAGGGACCCACTGCACCCACTCCGGCATTCCTCAGTTAAAGCTGCCAAGTTTCACAGAATCCCAGAATATCCTGAGTTGGGAGGGTCCCCACAGAGCATCAGTCCAACTCCTGGCCCTGCACAGGCTCCCCAACAATCCCATCCTGCATTGTCCAAACACCCCTGGAGATCTGGAAAGAAATTTTGTTTGTTTTCTTCTGGCATGAAGGGCTTGGTACAGTACTTGATAAAGTGGGAAGGTGAGCTTTGTGGCTGGGAAAGATGGAAAGGGAGGGAAGGAATGATGTGAAGGGTGAGGGCAGTTGATGAGAATGGATGGAGAGAGGGGGTAGGGGTTATCCATGATTATTATTTTTTAAATATGTTTGTATTGTTTTAAGTTCCTGTGATGGGGGCTGAGGTACCAAGGATGGCAGTGATCTGGTGAAAGGCTCAGCCTGTTCTCTGCCAGGTGTCCCTGTGCAAGCACAGACTTTTCAGTCCATTTGTGGGAATGGCACCATTTTCAGCACTGCAGTTTCCTGCTCCCAGATTGATGGCACATTACAGGCCTGTGCACGTAAATTATTTATGACGTGGAAATTTGGAATAATTAGCTGTCATTCCTCAGTGGGGTAAATGAATTGCAGTGTTCATCATGCAGCAGACAGCCCATTTCTTACTCTCAGCTGTGACCTGACTCTGGTGTGCATTTATTCTGAAGATTTCTCTCCTGTGCTTTGGACTCTTTTCCCTCCCATAGAAAATGCCTTTAAATCTCCCTGTGCAGCTTTCCCCCAGCACTTGGCACTGCTGTCCCTCTGCATCCCATCTCCCACACTTCCAGATCTGCATTTCCACAGGATCCCAGACTGGTTTGGGTTGGAGGGACCTTGAATCCCCCCAGTGCCACCCCTGCCATGGCAGGGACACCTCCCACTGTCCCAGGTGCTGCCAGCCCATCCCAGCCTTGGGCACTGCCAGGGATGGAGCAGCCACAGCTGCTCTGGGTACCCTGTGCTGCTGCTGCACCACCCTCCCAGCAGCAATTGTCACTTCCCCATCTCCTTACCCTCCAGGCTCCCTGTCCCTCACATCCTGCTCCCTGTCCCTGCTGCTGGGACAGGGGCCATGGGCAGGTTAATAATGGGATCTGTGCTCTTGGCTCCCCTCAGCCCTGCTGGGCACTTCCCTGGTGCTTATCTGCCTCTGGAACAGGCTTTGCTGAGAGATAAAGCTCAGCCTATTAAAGGCTAAACCCACGTTCTGGCAGCACTCAGGCTCTGGCTTTGAATTTCCTGGCTTTTGTTCGTGTGTGTAAAAAGGCCAAATTAATCTTTGGTGTAAACAAACTGCCTTCAGTTAATTCAGAGGAAGGAGTGGGACTTATTTCATATAAATGTGAGGCAGAGCAGGCAGGGAGGGAGGTGTTGCTCAGGAATAAGGAAGAACAAATCTCTGTTTTTTGGCATCTTCTGCTTTCAAGGAAGAGAAGTGTTCCTGGAGAAGGAATCACAGAATCCCAGAAGGGTTTGGGTTGGATGGGGCCTTGAAGGTTTTGGAGTTCAAAGGCACTTTTGTCTCGTGTGTGTGATATTAATTATGCCCTGGTTTGCCTTTCCCAGCCTCAGATGAGGTGAAGAAGCTGCCCCAGCCCTGGAAGTGTCCAGGGCCAGGTTGGACAGGGCTGGATGAGCTTTAAGGTCCTTCCAGCCCAAACCATTCTGGGATTCCAGTGACAGATCCCTGGAAATGTTAAACTGAGTGGTGTTTGCAAATGGATCTCTGGAAAATATTACCCATCCATTCTTTAAACTGGGCTTCCCAAAATCTCCTTTTCTGTATTTCTGAGGGGCTGGAAACAAGAACTGGTGCTGTTACAGGAGTGAGGAAATTTGTCTTGTTGCCATTGCAGCTCCTGCTCCCTGTCAGTGCCATCGGGCTCAGGAGTTTTAGCTTTGGGAAAATGTAATTTCTTTCTAAAGCAGTCACAATGTCTTACATTGATTTACCTAATAACTGGGTCTGCTTTGCAGAAAATGAGTGTGAAAATGTCTCCAAGATTTCAGACCTTTTCCCCCCTCATAAATCCATTTTTTTCATACAATGTTTTTATTTCTTTTGTTTGCAAAACTGACTGAATTATCCACAGTAGCTCATCTGCCATGGATGCCAATAAAATATTTATGGTTGATATGCTTATGCATCTAAAATAAACACACAGGATTTTTGTTCCATTATATGATTTTATATTCCATGGGATCTGATCGATACAATGTCCCATTAAATAGAATTGAGCAAACTGCCACCCAGTTACTGGGTTCTGTTCTCTCAGAGAAATGGAAATGTTTTCCAGCAGTGAGGATCAGCTGCTGTTTTGGTTAATCACTGGGGTGCAGTGCTGGGTGAGGCTGCAGCAGTTCTCTGGTCCCAGTGAGCCCAGCCCAGCCTGGCTGAGCCCAGTGTGTCCCAGGGCTGTGGGACTGAGGCAGGAGGGACAATATCTGCTGTTTCTGGGCTGGCAGGGTCCTCAGTGGGTGCACACACACACACCTGACACCGTGGGGGTGGCACTGCAGCCACAGCTCTGTGCTGTGTCAGGCACCTGTGCCACAGCCTGGGGGGCTCTGGGGTCTCTGCACAGCCCCAGGCTCTGCTCCTTCCAGAGATCTCAGCTCTGGGGGTGCTCCCTGGCAGAGGTGTGTGTGTGTGTGTGAATCCAGCTGTGCTCCATGGCAGGGCTGTGTGTGTGTGTGTGTGTGTGTGTGTGTTTGTGTGTGTGTGTGAATCCAGCTGTGCTCTTGCAGAGGTGTGTGTGTGTGTGTGAATCCAGCTGTGCTCCCTGCAGAGGTGTGTGTGTGACTCCAGCTGTGCTCCATGGCAGAGCTGTGTGTGTGTGTGTGTGTGTTTGTGTGTGTGTGTGAATCCAGCTGTGCTCCCTGCAGAGGTGTGTGTGTGACTCCAGCTGTGCTCCATGGCAGAGCTGGGTGTGTGTGTGTGTGTGAATCCAGCTGTGCTCCATGGCAGAGGTGTGTGTGTGTGTGTGTGTGTGTGTCACTCCAGCTGTGCTCCTGCAGAGGTTTGATCCAGCTGTGCTCTTGCAGAGGTGTGTGTGTGTGTGTGTGTGTGTGTCACTCCAGCTGTGCTCCTGCAGAGGTTTGATCCAGCTGTGCTCTTGCAGAGGTGTGTGTGTGTGTGTGACTCCAGCTGTGCCCCTGCAGAGGTGTCATGCAGCTGTGCTCTTGCAGAGATGTGTGTGTGTGTGTGTGTGTGTGTGTGTGTGTGTGTGTCACTCCAGCTGTGCCCCTGCAGAGCTTTGATCCAGCTGTGCTCTTGCAGAGGTGTGTGTGTGTGTGTCACTCCAGCTGTGCCCCTGCAGAGCTTTGATCCAGCTGTGCTCTTGCAGAGGTGTGTGTGTGTGTGTGTGTCACTCCAGCTGTGCCCCTGCAGAGCTTTGATCCAGCTGTGCTCTTGCAGAGGTGTGTGTACTGCAGGAAGAGGATGAAGAGGGTGTCTGGGGCCTGTGTGCAGTGTTCCTACCAGCACTGCTCCACCTCCTTCCACGTGACGTGCGCGCACGCGGCCGGGGTGCCCATGGAGCCCGAGGACTGGCCCTACGTCGTGTCCATCACCTGCTTCAAGCACAAAGCAGCAAACCAGAACGTGAGCTTTGGCCTGCCCTGGGCTGGGGGTTGGGGTTTTGTGGGGTTGTTTTGTTTCTGGGGTTTGTAAATAGTTTCTCCCCGCCTGCCTGTGTTGGCTCAAAGCGTTTTGTGCATTTAGTGCAGAAGGATTGCCCTGTTTTAGGCTTCAACCTGCAAGAGGGCTGGTCTGGGAGGGATATTGGGAGGAATTCCTGCTGTGAAGAGGGGAGAACAGGTGCCCGGAGCAGCTGTGTCTGCCCTGGATCCTGGCAGTGCCAGGCCAGGCTGGGCACTGGGCTGGGAGCAGCGGGACAGAGGGAGGGGTCCCTGCCACGGCGGGTGGGACGGGAGGAACTCGTGGTGCTTTTCCCGGCCGAGCCCCTCCCGAGCCCTGGGTGGGGCTGACCCTGCGTGTCCCCAGGTGCCAGTGCCCAGGGAGGTGGCCCTGGGGCAGGCTGTGATCACCAAGAACAGGAACGGGCTCTACTATCGCTGCCGCGTCATCGGCTGCGGCACCCAGACCTTCTACGAGGTCAACTTCGACGACGGCTCCTACAGCGACAACGTCTACCCCGAGAGCATCCTGGTGAGCCAGCCCTGCCCCAGCAGCCCTGCAGCACCACACCCTCCCCACAAACCACAGCCCGCTCTTCATGACAGATCCTCTTTCTGACGTGATCTCATTTATTTCTTGGTTGCTTTACAAAGATGTGGTCTTGCTGAATGCAGATGACTTCACAGAAAGCGCTGTTTGTTCTAAATTTCATCCTATTTGTTTTGTGGTTGAATAATCTTATTTTTCAACTGACAAGTGTGATTCATGGGGGAAGCAGATTGTCCGTAAGCAGATCTGGTGCAAAACAGGGAATTCACTTAATAGAGGGAATGTCTAGAGGAGGCTGATTTGTCAGCTCATGCATTGCCTTCCTGATTGTGCCACTGATTCACTGAGTTGCCCTGCTTGTTTTTGAGATACAGGAGATGTGATGTTGTGGGGTTTGTAATGAGAAATGGCCGTGAGCAGCAGCAGCAGCTGCCAGAGCCCGTTGCTGGTGTCTCAGGCTGGTTTTGTTTGAGATGCCCAGGATTAATCACGAGTGCAGAAATGTCTCTTACTGCTCGTGGCCATGTTGGGTGATCTTAGCACTCCCCTGGCTCCTGAGCTCTGCTGCAGCTGTGTCTGAGCCTGTCTCTCTGTCCCCAGAGCAGGGACTGTGTCCAGCTGGGGCCCCCTCCCGAGGGGGAGCTGGTGCAGCTGCAGTGGACGGACGGGATCGTCTACAAGGCCAAGTTCATTGCAGCCCAGATCAGTCAGATTTACCAGGTGAGTGGGGCACAGGCCCAGCTGCAGGGAGGGAGGGGCTGCAGCAGCTGGGCAGAGCAGGAGCAGGATCTGGCAGCACAGATGATTTATTCCCTCTGAGTTTGTCCAGCCTGAACTTAGCACCCCTATTAAACTGTGCTCTGTGTCCTTCTGCTTGATGCAGAAAAGTGTATTAAAGTCTTGGGCAAAGGAAATAAGAATCCCTTAAAAACTTTTAATAGTTTTAACATTTTGCTGTGCACGTTTCTATGAATAAACATCCCTGGAACATCTGATGCATAATTCATGATATAATCAGTGCTTAGCGAAAAGGGTTTCATGGGAGGAGTTTTTTGTACCTGGCTGACTACTTCTGCTGGTTGAAATACAAATGTACTTTAGTAGCTGGAGTTGTTTCCCTGTGACCTGTGAAAATGCTTTGTTTAAGATGAAAGAAATTCTTATTACCATATTGGCCTGAATAGAGGGCTGCTTTTATTGTAAGTGAAAAGCTGCCTTTTTCAGGATATGAATCAAAAATCAGTAGAAATATGAGGTGCTGGGCCAGCTGGAGTGCAGATATTTTGGGATCCATGGAATGAATCCACTTGGACAAGGCAGAGGTGGATAGGGCAGCACTTTTTGGGTTCAGCATCCTCCCCAGAGCCTGGCAGAGCTCACTGCACAGCAGCCCTGGACACATCCCTGGGAGCTGCCCTGCTGCTTGCTGGTGTTCCTGGAGGGCCCAGGTGGGAAGGGGCTGTTCAGATGCTCTGAGCTCATCTTGTGCCTCCCTGCAGGTGGAGTTTGAGGATGGCTCTCAGCTGATGGTGAAGCGTGGGGATATTTATACCTTGGAGGAAGAGCTTCCCAAGAGAGTCAAGTCTCGCCTGGTGGGTGCCAAAATAGCAAACAAGGGACCAGCTGCAGCTTGCTGAACCCCTTCACATTTCCTTCATGTGTTTTTTAGACATTAGGTGAATGCAGCTTCCAATTTCTGTGGCTGTAAAACTGCTTGTTGTTCCCAAAAAAACACAGAGTGGAAGAAATCCTGGCCATGGATGCTTGAGAGGCACAGAAATGATTTTCCCTTGCACGTGTTCAGCTCACAGTTTTATTTTCTCTGGTTAAAAGATTATGTTCAGATCATTTTACACCACATGAATTCAGTTCTGTGGAGTGATCCTGTCCAAGTGTGAGGTGAGCTGGGCTGCAGCTCAGGGGTTTCTGGAGAACAGATTATCACTGTGGGACCAAACCCCCTTTTCTCACCAAACTGTAGATTTAGAGTGTGCCTCTTACCTATAAATCCCTTCATCTACAAGATCAGGCTGTCTTTAAGTGCAGACAGTGGAATTTCTGAGCCTAGAAAAGATGAAGGATTTATTTCACACTTTTTGGTTCCAGAGCTGCTGGGTGTTTCCAGACCTGGTGCTCTGCCCTCCAAAGCCATTTACTGAACCAGGGGATGGGGCTGGAGAATCCTGAGTTGCTCCCAGCCCAGGGGGGCTGAGGGTCTGTCCCTGTGCTCCTGCTGTGCCCCTGATGTGTGTTCTGTGTCTCCTGCAGTCCCTCAGCACTGGGGCCCCTCAGGAAGATGCATTTTCAGGAGATGAAGTGAGAGCAGCCAAGCGTCCCCGGCTGGGGACCCCCAGAAATGCTGAGGAGTATGGACAGAGCCCAGAGTACCTGAGCTTCATGGAGAGCCTGCTGCAGACACAGTACCAGCCTGGGACTCAGAGCAACATCTTTTAACCAGGATTCATCCAAAATACTCAGTTAACCCTTCCTGAGTTCATGGAAACATAAATAGGAAGCTGTGGAGTGGAAGACCAGCCCTGTGCAATAGTCTGCTGTGAATTTCTTTCATCTCTCTTGGTTTGGACTGCAGGAATCTCTGTCTGGCTGCTACCTCGACCTTGCCAGGAGTTGCTGACCAAGAGCTGGGGAGCTTGGAAACCCTTCAGCTTTTCACATGGAGACTTTGGAAGAGTTTCTACAGATGGAGCTTTGTGACTGGTTCTTTTTTATGAGGAAAGGGTTAAAATTTAACAAAATGACTTTTTCAAACCTGTCAAACTTTTGTCTTTCAAGGTGCTATTACATTGACTACTGAAGCAGCCTTTGGAATCGTGTTTTCTGTACATAGATGCCACCTTTGTGAAGTTTTCTATGAATGAGCATTATTAAAAAAAAAAAGCAAGCAAAAACAGGAAAATGAAAAGTTTCCACAAACCATTTTTCTAGATTATGGCTTTAAAACAGAAAATAAATGAAATCCTCCCCCCCTCACCCCCAAAGGAATCGTGACTGATGTGGGGAGAGGGAGAGCAAGGGCAGATGTCCTGGGATGTTGTGGGTTCTTCTTTTGTAAAGAGCCCTCCCTGTCTGTGAGCTGTTCCACTGGGCTGTTCCTGCAGTGGCTCTCTGAGAGCCCTGGGCTGGTGTTGGCATTGCTGCCACCTCACCAGGGAGGGGCTTAGGCAAGAAGTGCCAGGTTTGGCTCATTCCTGTCATCTTCCTTCCCCATCTTTGCCATCACAGTTGCTTTCTAGTTCAGGATCAGCATGGCTTTGAGTTCCCCAGGTTTGGCAGGTGTTCTGCTGCTCCTTGTGTCATTTCCCCATGAGAGCTCCAGGGGCTGCCCCAACAGCAATTCTCCCTTAGGAACGTTTCTCTTTCCTTTGTCTCTTTATTTTTAAATTTTTTTTTGGGTTGTGCTCCTTACAGTGTGAGAATCATTCCATGACAGAAGCTTGGGAGGTGTTTGTATGTTTTTCTTTTATCCTATTAAAGAAGAAATTCCCCAAACATCTGATTGTTGTGACATCCTTTCCTTAAGTCAAGACTGAGCCTGTGAGTTACTCCTGGGGGAGTGCAAGCCCTGCCTTTGGCTGGGCTCAGTCACTGAGGATTGAAGGAGCATTAAAGGCAAAGCCCAGCCCTGGAGGGTGATGGACCCTTGGAAATGCCCCTGAAGAGCAGTGCTTGGCAGGGAGCCTGATGCAAACCCTGCTGAAGTCACTGGAAGTCTCTGGGAAGTTTTCCCCTCCTCAGGCAGGTCAGAGGAGAGGAGGAGGCAGAGCTGGGAAGGTTCAGGAGCAGAGGGCACCTGGGCCAGCTGAGCAACCTGGAGTGCTGCCCTGCCAGCTTTTCACTGAATTCCCTGAAATGACTGGATGCAGAGAGACAAGATTCTTGTTTTGATGGTGATTTTTAAGCCCCTTTGCAAGGTGGTCCTTGTTCTGGGGAGAGGCTGTTAAGCAAAGCTCTGGCTGAGTCTTAAAGGGAATAAGTGGGGAGGATTTGTGGGCTGGCAGATGGTAGATTAGCATCTTAAGAGGCTCCATGGGTATTAAACTGTCCTAGTGCAAGAGTGGAGATAGAATAAAGCAATTTAATTTTTTTTTTTACTTTGGTTTTGTTCTCCCTTGGGGATTGGAGTTCCCATCCTCTTTCCTGCTCTGCTGCGGGTCCTCCTCGTGTGCGTGGCTGTGAGGCCTTGGAAACAGGGTCCTGCTTTTGGGGCTTTTATTTCTGAGTTTTTGACGTTTTTCAGTAAATGTCTCCATGAATAAAACCAAACTGAGACTAATAAAAGTTTAAAAAATTGGCAAGGTTCTCCTGAGCCTCGGTTGTTCCTCCTCCAGAGCTGTCTCCTGTCGGTTGAAATGTGATTAAATAGAAAACTTGTTGTATAAAAGACTAAGAATGTTGCCAGGCCACGAGAGAAATATTTAAAACAATTGAAAGAGAAATTTAACCAGCAGAGGATTTTTTTTTTTTTGAGGTGGGAGGGAAGGGTGGGATGGGATGAGTGGTTGTGGGAATTTCCTCTGCATGTCACCGTTGCTGTATCCATATGTAGAACCTTTCCCAAATGCTATTTATATTGTACAAACACAAGTGTGTTTCCTCACCCCATATTCAGATGCTGACTTATGTTGAAACATGAACCTGGAACTGTCGAATGCCCTTCCTTGGTGCAAGGGTTTTTCTCTTTTTGTTGATTTTTAAATCCTTCTTTTTGGTTTAGGAATGACTTGTGCAGATTCAGGATAGTGGCCATATTGAAAAGGAAATAGGAAATGCACATTCCTACCCCTTCCTCCAGTGAAATATATTTGTGTCTGATTATGTGCTATAAAAATAATGTTGTTTTTTTTTTTCTTTCTCCCCCTAGATTAAGGCTGTAATGTATTTTTTGCCTATTTTTTTCTCTGCCTCTAGGTTCAAAATGAATTAAAGGCTGTTGAGCATTTCAGAATGACACTTTTTGGGGGGTTGAAGTCTCTTCATTTCTAAGTTTTAAGTCCTTTGTGCAGCAGGAGGTCACTGAACCTCCTCCAGCAGCATCTTCCCAAAACTTCATTCAAACACCTTAAATTTCCCATCCTGAGCTTTTTGATAAATTCCTCTCCAGTTCTTGCAGCATGAGGCTGACGCTGCAGGTTGAAAGGAAAAAAAAAAATCTCTAATTTTCCTTTGATTCGAAGGAATTGTCTTGGAGCCGGCAGCAGCCGGAGCTGTTCGAGGGTCGGGAGATTCACAGACCCCGAGCAGCGGCAGCGGAGAGAGGGAGGGGAGAGGGACGGAGAGAGGGACGGAGAGAGGGAGGGAGAGAGGGACGGAGAGAGGGACAGAGAGGGAGGGAGAGAGGGACGGAGAGAGGGACGGAGCCCCGGGGCGGGATGATCCGGGAATGATTCGGGGATGATGCGGGAATGTTCGGGAATGCTCTGGTGATGCTCCGGGGGTGCTCCGGGGATGCGGGACTCAGGAATACTCTGGGAATGCTCTGGGAAAGCTCTGGGGATGCTCTGGGAATGCTCTGGGAATGTTCAGGAATGTTCGGGATGCTCCGGAATGCGGGATTTGAGACTGCGGGGTTCCCGGGCTGAGCTCACCCTCGGCGGTTTAGGAGTTTAAACCCAGCTCTCCCCACCCTCGGGAGTTGTTTAAGGAGTTTAAACCCAGCTCTCCCCACCCTCGGGGGTTGTTTAAGGAGTTTAAGGAGTTTAAGCCCAGGAACCGGAGCCTGTCCCAGCCCGAGCGCTCGGCACAGGCGGGACCCGCGGAGATCCCGGAGCTGCGGGAGCAGAGTGGGGGATTCGCTCGGGATTCCAGGGAAAATATTCCCGGAGGCTGCTGATTTCGGGTCACCGCTTGTTCCTCATCCCAAGAACAACTGAGCTGGCACAGGCACACAAAAAAGCAGCTTTGGCACAATGCTGAGACTTCCAATGAGCTGGAGCTGTTGACACAGAATTATTTGGCAGCTTTGATAGCAGAAGAAGAGAAGTCCTTGGGTTACTTGCTCACCAACAGAAAATCGCTGGGAGTTATTTATTCTGCATGAGAGTGGCAAAACAATTAAATTTTTGGTTTCCAAGAGGGGAAATGTAAAGGTCACTGTGCAAATACTGTTTGGAACTACACAGCCACCACAGCTTCAGCACTTTTCCTGTGGAACAAACAGGGTTTGGGCTCTGTTTCAGCACAGTTCACGTTGGCTTTGCTCTCCACCCCAGCCTTGCCGTTTCAGATGCCAGCTGCTAATATCCCCCAGCAGCCAGGCTGCTCTGAACAGGAGTATCCCCTCCCTTGTGCCCCAGATCAGGGTTTAAAAATAAAGGCATGGCCAGATCCACTGCTCATCTGCTTCATTGAACAGAGCCATCTCTGGAAAATGCAGCAAATTGTGTTTGATTAGGAGTGAGCGGCCAGTTAGCCACGATCCAGGCCTGGAGAGGAGCAGGGACCGAAAGAAGAGATGAGTTGGGATGATTGGAGGGACAGAGGGTGGCTGGGCAGTTTCTCTGTGCAGAAGCCACGGGGCAGGAGGGGGCTCTGCTCTGAGCCCGATTCCCTTGAGGCTTTTCCTTCTCTGTTACCTGAGCAGCTCCGAGCCCTGGAGCCGGAGCCGTGTCTGCTTAATCTGGGATTCAGCTGGAACACGGAATTAACTCTGCAATCCAGGAGCTTTGTGCCTGCCTGGGGTGATTAGTGGGAGATTTTTGTCAGCACCAAGGGAAAAATCTGCCTGAGCACAACTGTGAGATCCCCGTGCTGGGGATGGGGCTGGGTTACAGCAGCAATTTATCATCACATTTCTCACTAATTCAGCTTAGGGACAATTGGCTGCTTGTTCAACGCTGCCATTTCTCACTTCTGTGATTCTCCCAAACCGAGGAGCTACCGTGTCCTGCTGCAGCTTCCCAGCCCTCTGCTCCTTTCCCTGTTCCCTATTCCCTTTTCCCTTTTTTCCCTTTTCCCGATTTCCCCCCTGTTCCCTTCTCCCCTCAGTGCAGCCCCCGTGCTGCAGTTTCCAGGTCTGGGTGTTCCTGGTTTCTCCCTTGTTCTTCTCCTGCCATCCTCCTCCTCCTCCTCATTTTCATGTCAGTGCTCAGTGGGGGAAGTTTTTCCTTTTGTACAGCTTTGCTTTCAATTTAATAACTCTGCTTTCCTGTAGAAAATTGCAGATAGGCTCCCCCAGCTGCTTTGTTCCTACTCCACGTTGGTTTCTTTCCTCAGGATCTGGCTGCACTTTGTTGGGAGGGGAGGAAGAAAATTCAAGGAGGTCCTGATGTTTCCCTTAGGGCTTCGTCCAGTCCAGAGCAAGGGAAACAAATTAAAACCAAGGTGCTGGAACCCAGAATATTTTACACTTATTTTGGTGATTTATTAACTCCAGAGTAGATGGGGGAAATTTATGGCATTGTGTTTTTGTGCTCCTGGAGCATCCTGTGTGCATAATTCAGGGTAAGATTAATTCCTGTGTGATAAAGGAATAAAAAAACCACGGTGAAGAGGTTTGTGCCTGGAAATGGTTTCCAGTCTCTGCTGGAACACAGTGAAACAGGATAATGGGAAAAATAATGGGAAATGTGGTTTGCTGTGTAATCACTGGCCTCTGGAGATTTTATTTTGGTGATTCAGCAGACACAGAAATGAAAACTTGAGGCATTTGGCCACTGCCAAGGTCGTGGCTGTTGCTCTTACAGCAGGATTTGAAGTTTCACAATAAATTTGGGGCAAAAAGAAAGAGAATTCCAAGATGTTCCTGGTAGCCCTGGCAGCTGCCTGCACACGGGGACACGGGCCTGGCACTGGGGTGGAATGGGATTGGAATGGGAATGGGAATTATTCCAAGTCCTTCATTTCTTTCAGGTGATTATTTATTTCCAAGTCAGCTCTGCCCTGCTCTGCTCAGCACTTGCAAAGAGGGGGATGAAGCTGAGAGAACAAGAAAATAAACCAGGGGAGTTTCTGGTGTTGGTTTGGGATCCATCTCAGGTGCTGTGAAACACCTTTGGCCCAGGAAAGGCTCAGGAATTATCAGGGACAGAAACACCAAAGGCACAGCCAGGGACCCCCAGGAGGGAGGAACCAGAGGGGCTCTGACCCCTCTGGGGATTCTGTAATTCTGTATTTCTGGTAATTCTCTTATTCTGTAATTCTGTTATTCTGTAATTTTGTAATTCTGTATTTCTGTTATTCTGTTATTCTGTAATTCTGGTTATTCTGTTATTTTGTTATTCTGTTATTCTGTAATTCTGTAATTCTGTATTTCTGTTATTCTGTTATTCTGTTATTCTGTAATTCTGTTATTTTGTTATTCTGTAATTCTGGTTATTCTGTTATTTTGTTATTCTGTTATTCTGTTATTCTGTAATTCTGTTATTCTGTTATTCTGTTATTCTGGTTATTCTGTTATTCTGTTATTCTGTAATTCTGTAATTCTGTTATTCTGTTATTCTGTAATTCTGGTAATTCTGTTATTCTGTAATTCTGGGAGCCTCCTGAGCTCAGATTCCTGCTGCACCCCCGGGTGGGCAGAGGGACCCCCAGCCCTGCTCCCCTCCTGCCAGGAGCAGACAAAAGCCAGGATCTGATAACAGAATCTGCTTGGAACAGCTGTCTGCTGACAAGTATAATAAACTGTATTAATGGTGTCATTATTATTCCCTAATTAAAAGCTAATAACTAAGAGTTAATTGCCTTTAAAAGATGAAGCAGCACCATGGCAGGGATTTATCTCTGTTTTTCTTTGCTTGCCTGGCTGTGCTGATATTTTCAGGCTAATTAATTGAATCAAATCTTACTGAAAACTAATAATCTCCCTGTGTCAATTCAGCCAATTGAATTAAAAGGTATTTGCTGTGTGCTGGGCTTAAGCAACTCCTCACATGTTTATAAATATTATCAGTGTGTGTTCTTGTCACCTGGGTCACAGGCTCAGCAGAGCCCTGCTGGGGAAAGGTTCTGGTGGGAAAAGCTTTTCCTGGTGCTCAGAGGAGGGAATGGGATCCTCCAGCCCCAGGGTGGGATTTTGGGAGGGGGCAGGGCTGACATTGGGGTTTGGAGCAGTCACAGCTCCTGGTTCCCATCCCCATCCCTGCTCCCCCCGGGATTTTTGTGTTTTTGGGGTGCAGGTGCATCCCAGAACCGTGTGTGGAAGTCCCAGAGTGACCCCTCTGTGTCCCCTCTGTGGTGCCAACTGAAAGGAGCCAAATGCTCCCTTTGGAAGTTCACTTTATCAGTGTTAATCTTCTGTGTGGAGTAAATTTTATTAAAGTTCCCCAAAGAGCAAATTGTAAATTCATTAGTGCCCGTTTTGGACTGCACCTTCCCTCATTTTGGGTAAAAAGGAGATTAAAAGTCATCTGGGCTCCGTGATAATTAAAAAGAAGATGCTCAAACATAATTCTTAATTAAACAGTAATGAGATAAGAACTTGTGTAGTCTGCTTTTGGTCTGTTGGAAAGATGCAGAGGTTCCCATTGTAATTATGTGATTTATGATCTTCCACACAAAGATGTAATTAGTTTTTTCTCCCCCCTTTTTAAAATTTAAACATTATTTAGATAAAAATTTGCCAACAATTTGAATCTGCTTTTCCTGGGGGAATAGTAATTTGGTTTGATTTATCTTCAGGTTTCAACCTAAAAAAATTATTTACAGCTAAAAGGGGATACTCTAAAATGTGACCCCTCCTGCAAGTCCAGGAGCTCTGAGGAGAGGGAGGTGGGAGAGGGGGAGTGCCCAGAGCCCTGCTGGCAGCAGGGACACCCTGGGGACACTCCAGGGACACCCTGGGGACACCCCGGGGACAGCCCAGGGACAGCCCAGGTTTGGGCAGCTCCGGACTGGGCTGGAAGGAGCCTTTCAGCCGCTCCCATTGCTGCATTCACCCATCACTGCCCCGGCACTGCCCAGCCCGGCTCAGCCTCGGGCAGGTGTTCGCGTCCCCAGAGACACAAAATCCGCCTCTGGGCTGGGTGGGGTCGTTGTTTGCCATCCCCACCCTGCTCTGATCCCCCGGGAGCTGCTGGGCTCTGACTGTCTGATGTTCAGCAATTTCCTGAACAACACCTTACACGGCTCAGGCACAACCTTATATATTTAAAGAGATTTTTTTTTTAATCATTTGGACACAGTTTTTTTTCCCTGAGGGGTTTATTATCCTCAGTAAACCCGGGATAAAGCCCTTGTGTAACCCATTAATCTGGGGCTGCCATCTGCCCTCTGCCCTCTGCCCAAACTCCCGAGCAGGATTCCTCCTGCTGGGTGGGCTCTGACCCCTGGGCCAGGGCAGGGACCCCAATTCCTGCTCTGCAGGGATGGATCACAGACAATGCAAGAGCAGGGAGATGAAAGCTGGGGGGAGCTGGAGGGGTCTGTGGTTCCACAGGCAGGAATTGTCACCTCCCATCCAGGAATTGTCACCTCCCATCACAGCCTGGCAGCTCTGGTGATGCTGAGTGGGGGTGACTGAACTCCTGGTTCCCTCCTTGGGAAATCTGGGAGCAGCTCCCTGTATCCCCTTCCCAGAGGATAAACTTGTAGCAATAGGAAGACGATTTTCCCAGCACCTCTGAGGGTATTTACTTTTTCCATTTCAGTTCTACATCTGTTCAGTTGCCGACTTGGAATTTGCAACCATCTTATTGAGGAGAAGGAATTGATTTCTCGGTCTGTTACTGCTGCTCTTGGTATAATTAAAGCATATTGCAACGTGAGGAATTTCTCCTGGCCTGGGAACTGCTTTGCCACTTGGGTAATTCTGTAAACCAAGAAAAGCTTTTCCTTTTCCTCTGGAATGTAAATTACAGTTACAGCTGCTTTAAAGCCTTTGTTCTGCTGCAGGGCACTGGGGGCTCTGGGTTTAGGGCTGTGCAGGGGCCTGGGGGCTCTTGCAGATCAATCCCTCAGGGATTTGGCATCCAGGCTGCTGCAGATTCCAGCTGAGCACAAACTGGGTTTGCTCAGTGTGGTGGAAATGGGAACTGGGACAAACCTGCTCCCTGCCAGCCCCTGAGCTGGGCTCTGCTGGTCTGAGCTTTATGGGGCAGCCTGGGGGCTCTGGATGAGCCTTGGCAGAGCTTCCAGAGACACTGATCAGACCCAGGAGAATCCAGCCAGGATTCTTCAGGCCAGTGCTGGGCCCTGGAGATGGGAGCAGCTCTGAGTCCTGCCAGGGATGTTCCTGTTCCTGTTCCTGTTCTGGATCTGCTGTTCTGAGCCCTGCCCTGGACACTCTGCAAACTCAGCTGGAGGGGTGGGTTTGGCTCTGCTCTGTGTCTCCTCACCTTTAATAAAACAGGGCTCTGAGATCCCCTGTAAAACCTGTCCATGATCTGTGGGGAGCCAGAGCTCGAGCCCTGTGACATCCTGCTCTGGAAATCATTCCCTGCAGTGACTGACTCCTTCCACATCTCCAATAAACTCACTGTCAAAGCTGTCAGCTGGTGAGAGAGAGAGGGAAAAAGCCCTGGGATCAATAAGGAACAAGAGCCCCCCCTGCCCTGCTGTAAATGGGCATTAATGGGCCATCACTTGGAGTTTAATTAAAACCAGAGCCAGCCCCGTGCCAGGTTTCAGGCTGGTGCTGCCTGGCATAGCCAGTCTGGAGAGACTGAGCTCAGAGCAGCAATTCCTCTTTCATTTGCTCTTTGCAGCTGGGATGGGCACCAGGGTGCACTGTGCACATCCCAGAGCCTGGAATAATTTGTGTTGTCATTTAGTTTATCATTTATTAATCCCTATGCCAGGCTGTCACATTCAAAACCTGCAATGGGGATTTAATTCCAGCAGCTCCTCCCTGTGAGCCTCACTGCTGCTGGGCCCTGCCCAGGTCCCAGGGATGCCAGAGCTCCAGGGGTGCTCAGGGTGGGATTTTGGGGTGCCTGTTCAGGGACAGGGGCTGGCCTGGATGATCCTTTTGGGTCCCTTCCAATTCAAGACACCCCATGATTCTGTGAGAAGATTTCATCCTGTATTTGCTTCCCTAACTGGCTTCCTGTGGAGTTGGTTGGGATTTTATGAAAGATTCACTTAGTTCCCAGCTGTTGTTCCAATTCTCTTTGCCACTCACCTTCCTGTGCTCCATGTGGAATTTATTTCAGTTCTGTGAGGGGTTTGCATTTCATCCCAGGGGATGGTCACAGAGAGGATGGAGCCAGAATTGGAGCCTGGAGAGCAGTGATGGGGATGATCATCATCCCAGAGAGGCAGAACAGCAGAGCTGGGAGTGCAGGGAGGGAGGGCTGAGAGACAGAACTTAGAAGAAGAATCAGTTTTTCCTTTCTACTCTTCAATGACAACACAAAGTGAGCATCAAAAATCCCCTCCCTGATGTGAGGCTCTGAGGTCCCTGTCCCGTGGCTCGTGCCACAGATTTCCTTTGAGCCCAGATTCTGGAGTCAGAGCTCATTTCTATTCCCAGGCTGCCTGGAGGGACTCACCTCCATGAGATGTGTTAGAAACCAGGAGATTGCTGGGTTTGATTCCTTTCCCTTTTTTCCTGTGCCATCCTGTGCTGCTGTTTGATGTGTGCTTGGCTCCCTCCTGCCCCAGCTCTCACATGGAGTAACAGCATTTTGGAGGTGGTGTCATTCCCTGGGATCTCAGCTCACCTGGAGCTCAGCCTGGCTCTCCGTCAACTTGCTAATTAAATTTTTGTTCTTTTCTTTCAGCTGGTGTCAGGCTGCTGCTGCTGCTGTCAGTGTAGCAGGGAGAGGGAGGGAAGATCCCAGATCTGCTCTTCCATCACTCCAAACCCTGCCTGCTCCTGCCTGGCCTAAGCTGGGGGGGGTGGGAAGCTCAGGCTGGACTGGACCCACCTGAGCAGGATTCAGGCTTGGCAAAGCCTTTGGCTTGGCTCAGGCTCTGGATCAAGGGGTTTTCAGGGGCTCAGAGGACTCCAGGGTGGTTTGGGTTGGAAGGACCCTAAAGCAGCAGCCCCGTGCCTGCACCTGTGAGCCCAAAGCTCCCAGAGGAGCAGCTCCTGTGCAGAGGGACAGCAGCAGGATGGATTGGGGGGTCCCTGCCCCAGCAGAGCCCCTGCCCCTCCCACACACACAGGGCTGCAGCACGTTCAGACAATCTTCCTTTAATACAAAGTCAATATATCTACATACACCGTGGTATGAAAACCACTTACTGTTTCAGTTTGAAATAACAGTGTGAAAGCAACAGCACTTTGCTCTCATACAAAGAAAAAAACCTCCCCCCACCCCCCAACTTGTCCAGTAAGATTTTGCTGCAACATACTTAGAAATTTGGGCAACTTTCACACAAATAAGTAAAATCTCAAAGAAGCCTTTCAGTCGGTTCTTTTTTTTTTTTCTTTTTTTTTCAGTTAAAGACAGGAAATGAGTTGTGTGGGGGGTTCTGGGCAGCACTTGATGGCCATGATTACCCCTTCTAGAAAAATAAAAAAAAGGAGAGGGCAGAGGTGAGCAGAGCTTGGGGCAGGGTGGCTTTTCTCAGATATCTGTGCAGGGCTGCAGGAAAGCTGCTGGCACTGGAGGCACAGGCAGCACAGCCAGGCCAGGCTGGTGCCTGGGCTGTTAAAACACCTGATGGGTTCAAGGCTCCACAGTCACATCTCTGTCTCCAGCCAGCAAAAGCCACTGGTGGTGTTGGATCTCCCAGTTCAGCCCTGGCCCTGAATGGCCACAGCTGAAGGGGAGGGAATTGGCACTGCCACCACCCCTCCACCTGCTGCTCCCCCACCCTTCCAGGACCTGGGATATGTCTGTGACTGAAAACAAGAGAACAAAAAAAAATCAACAATAATAAAATAAAAAAAATCCAGAAAGGACATTTTGTTCTTACATGAGCAAGTTAAACCTTTTAAATGGTAGAAAAGCAATATGTAGAAGTAGCAATTTGCACTGCATTTTTATATATCACAGCCATTACACGTAACATTTCTACAGTGAAAAAATAGACTGTCTTTGAACATAATATGAACAAATAAGCAAATTTTTCTTTTAAATTCATTGACTGATATTCTTTGTCTTTAAAAAAAAAAAAAAAAGGAAAAAATACACTATTTAAAAAAAAGGTAATGTCACTTGTTACAGTTACATCGATACTTTAAAGAAAGCCACTCACAGTATTTGCCATTGGATGCACCTTCCTGGATCTTTCCCAGTTCTCTGACAGCTGGGGCAGGGTGGGGACAGTGGGATGTGGGAGATGTGCCAGGAGTGCTGGGCCAGTCCTGAGAGGAGCTCCCCAGAGCTGCTGGGGGCAGAGGCAGGGCTGGCCCCAGGGAGCAGCTGGAGTGTGGGAATCAGGTCCTGCAGGTGCTCCGGGGGTCCTGGCAGGGAGATGATGCTGGCAGGAGAGGGGGACACGCTGCCCAGGGTGTGGATGTGCACAGGGCAAGGGGCTGCCCTTGTCCCCACCTGCTCCAGGGAAAGGGGCCAGAGGCAGCACAGAGACCCCACCAGGGCAGGGGCTGCCCCCCACAGCCAGCTCGGGGGGTTCTAACTCTCACTCTATCCTTTTAAATATCCTAAAAAATAAATTTTGGAATTAGAAGAAATGAGGAATGTTCCAAGTATTCAAAATGTGAGCTATAAAACCTCTGGTGTGGCAGGGGCATCCTGTGAATGCTGTTTGCAAGGTGCCTGCAGGCCCAGAACATCCCAATGCTGATACTGAGGTTATTAAGACTCCAGCTAGAAGAACTCCTGACCCTAAGTTTGCCTAAGTGTTGAGATTTCGTTCATTTTCTTTCACAGAACACCTTCAATCCTGCAAGTGACTTCCTTTAAAGACTGCCAACTATATTAGTAAATAAACTGAACTCTAATGATGTAACCAAAGTCGTTTTTCCTTCCCTTCTCCAGCAGAAGCAGTTCCAAGGTGTGGTGGAGCTCTGGGATCAGTGGCCCCGTGTCCATCGTCCTCCCCAGGTCCAGAGCAGCTCTGAGCAGCTCTCCTGAGCTGCCCTGCAGGGCCAGGTTACAACATGGAGTTCCCCAAGGGGTGTTCCTTCCAATCCTCCCCCTGCACCCGATGCACTGTCCAGATGAAAAGGTTCTTCTGAGTCAGTTTTGTAAGTTCAAGAGCTCCTCCTGGGTCAGAAGAGGCTGCCAGGACTGAAGTGGTTGGTAGAGTCTGCACAACGATGGCTTTTTATGTTGCATAGTGATCAAAACTTCCCAGATACTCCAGAGCTGCCTGGTAACAGAACTGGTATTCATCCTGCCAACAAAGAGAAGCAGCCTCAGAGCTGGGGATGGGCTCCTCAGGACCCCTGTCCTGCTCTCCAGGCAGCCCAAGGCTGAGCAGGAGCCTCTGATCCACAGGGCTGGGAGCTCCTGGCAGAGGGGAGTTCCAGCTCCTCCCGTTCTGTCTGAGCTCTCAGGTACTGAACACCCCCCACACTGCCAGCCCCATAGCCAGATTCTGCTTCTTTAATTCTTGGAACCTTTAAGACACTTTCTAACAACAGGATTTTTTTTTTTTTTAATATATATTTTGTATTTCTTAGCTGAAGTCAGCACTGCAGCCTGGGCTTGCTGAGTGAGCTTAGGTGAGGGTTTGGTAATTGTTAATGGTTAAAAACCATTAGAAACCATTACCAACTCAACCAACCCAACCTAACCGACCCAACCCAACTCAACATAACCCAACTCAATCCAACCCAACCCAACCCAAACTAATCAACCCAACCTAATCAACCCAACCCCACCCAACCCAACCCAACCCAACCCAACCCAACCCACCCAACCCAACCCCACCCAACCCAACCCAACCCAACCCCACCCCACCCAACCCAACCCCACCCAACCCAACCCAACCCCACCCAACTCAACCCCACCCCACCCAACCCAACCCAACCCAACCCAACCCAACCCAACCCCACCCAATCCAACCAACCCAACCCACCCAACCCAACCCCACCCAACCCAACCAACCCAACCCACCCAACCCAACCCCACCCAATCCAACCAACCCAACCCACCCAACCCAACCCAAGCCAGGATTCCTGGCACAGGACAGGCCCCCTCACCTCTGTTTGCACCATTGCAGGTCGTTGTGTTCGCAGCATCTTCACTGTCTGGAAAATATCTACAACCCCCTCGTAGCGCATCCGCTCCAGCACGATGCTCAGGGTGATGAACACCCCAGTCCTGCCCACACCAGCACTGCAGGGGAGGAACAGACAGGGATTGGGGGCTACAGTGCCCAAATGCTCCTGTAAAGCTGCCTGGGGTGAGCTGTGCCCTCTGAACGTGTTGGGAGTGAAGAGCCTGGCTCAGGCTCCAGGAAAGAACCCCAGAAATAACCCAAGTGCCAGAGTGTGACCCAAACAATGTCTGAGAAAGGGAAATTTAAAAAGTTAAAAGCTTTGGGTAAACAGCATTCAGTGGAAGAATTATTCCTAGTATGTAATACTGAGCTTCTGAAATTAAATAATTATTTTATTAAGAATAGATCATCCTCTTCTGCCTGTGGGTAATTGTTGCTTCTAGCAGCAAACACAGCCCAGCAGTGCTGGAGGTGTAAATTGGGCTGGGACTGAATTGAACTGATGGTTGTGGTTCTGCAGGTAAACATTACAGATATTCTATAGATATGCAATACATAACACTGTGGGTCCCATCTCCTTCAGAGTATTGCAAACCTCCCCTCTGAATACAAAGGGTGAAAAGCACTGTGGGCAGTGCCAGGGCTGAAGGGAGATAAATTTGGCTGGCAGAGGAAAGTGTTTGGCACCAACACTGCCAAGAAATCTCCTTGCAAGGACGGGGTGGGAAAGGGGGGATAGCTGGATTTTAACTCCTTCCTTGCCATGGATGAGGGCTGTCCATGGGCCTACCTGCAGTGGACAGAGATGGGGCCATCCTGACCAAACTGCTCCTTGGTCTTGTGCACCTGCCCAATGAAGTCGATGAAACCCTCTCCTGATTTTGGCACACCTTGCTCAGGCCAGTCAGTGAACTGGAACTGACGAACAGTTCGTGACTGACCATCCTGGGGGACAAAACAGCAGCAGTCAGACACCTGCACTTGTGAGGACAGACAGAAAAGGCAGAAAACTCCCCTGCTTGTGTTGCTGGTTTGTTAAAGGGCATGAAAAGTTGAGGCAAGTGAGTGTTGCAGTCGAGTGCACACGTATTCATTACCCAGCCCCATGGTGATGGAGCTGCTTGTGCTGCAGCTGACGTGCCTGGAGTCAGGCTGTCAGCACAGATCCATATCCTGGCAGGTGCTGAAAGCTCTGACCACTGCAGACAGCACAGATGGAGTCTTCAGGAACATTCAAGGTGAGGTGTTGGCCTCTCTAATCAATCTTCACAAAGAATTGCCACAGTGTCAGAATTACAGCTGACAGGAAGATAAATCTTGTTTTACGAGGACTGATGAGGCATCCTCCTCCTCAACCTTGCAAATTGAATTATCAGGTTCTGGAATACTTTGGCAACCTCAAAAGCTGTGCTGTGACAGGGAGGGTTATGTTTGCTACAGAAATTTGAGAAGGGATTGAAATGTTCCTTCGGATGAGAAACCTGACATTGAATCGAAGATTATTGGAGTGAATTTGTCCCTTTGGACATGACTGACAGTGGCTCCTCTCCCAGCCATGGCAGAGCTCATTTTCTGTAGGGTGCACAGAAACCTTTGCAAGATTTCTATCAGCTTTTGGGGGAAGACAAAAGACCTTCTGCTTTCACCTCAAATAAGCTGCAGCTAAACCCCAAAGCCAGGCACATCTCTAACAAAGCAACTCAAGGCAGTGAGAGAGGTTTGAAACTTCTTTCAATTTGTAAGAACAAATATTCCAGTACAATCTGTGTGTGTGTTCTGTTCCTCATCACAGCTGAGCTCTGAGGCACACAGACCCCAAGCCTCCCTGGGCAGCCCCTTTCAGCACCTGACCACACTTGCCTGGAGAAATTCCTGCTGATGTCCAACCTGAACCTCCCCTGGCACAGCCTGAGGCTGCTCCACCTTGTGCTGGGAGCAGAGCCCGACCCACACCTTGTTCTGTGCAGGACTCGATGCCCTGGTGGGTCCTTTCCAACCAGGATATTCTGAGTTCTCCCCCACCGATGGTCCCAGAGAAAGTGTGGGATCAGCCAGCCCACCAGCCCCTGTGCCTGCTGCCAGCCCAGCCCAGCCCAGCCCAGCCCAGAGCAGCACCTACCCTGGCATCTGTGACCTTGAACTCCCTCAGGATGTACTGGGGCATGTTGTACTCGGCCATGGGATCCACCACGAAGTACTGGTACCGCGCCGAGCGCTCTGCGGGCCAGTACTGGTGGCACTTCTCCTGGGGGCAGACAGGCCTGTCAGCCAGGGGAGCCCCTGCTGGCCCCTGCTGGCTCCTGCTGGCCCCTGGGAGCCCCTGCCCTGCAGGGTCCCCCCAGCCCCCCAGCCCCACTCACCCGCCCCATCTCTCGGAGCTTGGTCAGCATCACCACGATGGTGGAGTTGTTTTCCCAGAGCATCCTCCAGAAATCCTCGGTGGTCTCAGCCAGTGGCCCCTGGGTGGCAATGTAAGCCTTCTGCTTCCTGGGGAGCCCAGAGCAAGGAGGAGTCAGGGGGAAGCTCTGCACAGGCAGCAGCTTTGGAAAGGCTGGAGAGTGGGGAAGGACTAGAACAGGGCACAGGGCACAGGGTTCAGGGCACAGGGGCACAGGGCACACACCCCAGGGGCACAGGGCACAGGGCACAGGGCCCAGGGGCACAGGGCACAGGGGCAGTACCTGTAGCCGTCGATGAAGCTGGCGTTGATGTAGCCCATGGGTTTATCTCTGTCCCTGAGTCTATCCCAGGGGCCCAGGGGCACAGGGGCACAGGGCACAGGGGCACAGGGCACAGGGCTCAGGGCACAGTGGCACAGGGCACAGGGGCAGTACCTGTAGCCATCAATGAAGCTGGCATTGATGTAGTCAGAGCCCTCCACGCCGCGGATGGGCTGCAGGCACACGCGGGTGCTCTCGTAGGGCATGATGTTCACCAGGCGGTTCTTGAACTTGTTGCAGGGCAGGTTGGCGCTGATGAAGCGCGAGGTGTGCGCCTTGGAGTTGGCCAGGCGCTGCGGGCAGGGACAGGCAGGGACAGGCAGCCCCTCAGCTGGGCTCTCCTGACCCTTCACCCACTCTGTCCCACCCTCTTGTGCCTCCTGGGGTTTGTCTGTGGGGCTGAGGCCTTCCCCTAAGCCAAGCATTCAGAAAATAGTGCTACCGCCAAAAAAGTTCAATCTAGGAAGCGGTGCACTCAGTCTGGAGCTGGGATGAGCAGGGGTGTGGTGCCGGGCAGGTGTCCCCATGGAGCTGCATAACCCAGCAATGGAACCAGCTGCCACATGGAAGCAGCGGGGTGTCACCCAGCCCTGGGCAGGCCCTGCTGCCCCCTCCCAGCCCAGGCTCACCTTGAACTCCAGCTCCATGCCCGTGACGTGCTCCCGGGCCTCGATCTGCGCCAGTTTCTGGATGTAGCTGTAGAGGTTCCGAGCCGGCACCTCGGTGTTGCCGCAGGCCACGGCCTCCAGCAAGGCATCGTGGATGAAGCTGTACTGGTCCTCAGTCTGCACCATGTAGTTGCGCTGGGACCTCATGAGGGTGACGTGCCCGTAGATGTCCACGGTCTTCTCGTGCTTGATCCTCTCCAGCATGGCGTCGATCACGATGAAGCAGCCGGTGCGTCCCACGCCCGCACTGCACAGGGACAGGGACAGGGACAGGGACAGGGACAGGGACAGGGACAGGGAGAGGGGCAGGGACAGGGGCAGGGAGAGGGGCAGGGACAGGGACAGGGACAGGGGACAGGGACAGGGACAGGGGAAAGGGAGGGGGGCAGGGACAGGGGCAGGGAGAGGGGCAGGGAGAGGGGCAGGGGACAGGGACAGGGACAGGGACAGGGAGAAGGGACAGGGACAGGGACAGGGAGAGGGACAGGGAGTGATGGTCTGTCCTTCCTCTGGGCAGGTGCCATGGCCCCTCCACTCTGCCCTGTGCCCCCAAATGCCCTGCCCTGTGCCCCCAAATGATCTGCCCTGTGCCCCCAAATGCTCTGCCCTGTGCCCCCCCAAATGCCCTGCCCTGTGCCCCCAAATGCCCTGCCCTGTCCCCCCAAATGCTCTGCCCTGTGCCCCCAAATGCTCTGCCCTGTGTCCCCTCCCCAGTGACACCCAGGCCGGTGGCAGCCCGAGGCTCCAGCGAGGGGCTGGGAGGATCTGAAGGCTGAAAGAGCCTCTTTAATCTCAGATCTCAGCAGCTGAAAAAGCACTGGTGCTGTAATGAGTAACGTGCGTCACCTCTCTCCTCAATGGTTTTGTGCATCAGGTAACAGCAGACCTGTGTGTAATGGCATTTGTGCCTCAGCAGGGCTCTGTGCTCTCTGGTGCCATGCTAATAAAGGGCTCCCTTTTACCATTCCAGTGCTGTCCCTTTCTTCATCGAGCCCCCTTGATCTCTGTTAATTAGACTGCCTAACACCTGAACCAAGCAGGTGACTGGAGCTTTGGCAAGAATTTAACAGCTGATCTGGGAGCTGGTTGTGAGCTGACAGCTCTTTATTCATTTTCTGAGGTGCACAATAATTGCCATCTGCAAGGGTAGTGATAAGTTGCCCACTCACAAAGGCTGTTTAAATGGCATCCTCCAGCAGAGGCAGGATTAGCTTCCCCATCAGCCTGCACAATTCAGATCTTCCCCCAGTGCCCAGGAGCCCACAGGCTCCTCCACACCCTCCTGAGGAACACAGGCATTTATCTGCACTGAGGCTTCAAGGATTCCTCACTGGGGTGTAAATTGAATTAGGGAATGTTACCTGCCTTCAGCCTGGCATTATCAGAGAGGCTGCAGCACTCAGAAACCCTCTGTCAATCACTGCAGCTCTGGCTCCCAAACACCTCCAGCACCCTCCAAGGCCACACCTGATCCTCCTCCTTTCTCACTGTGACCAGAGACAACCCCACCACACAGAACTACACACTGGGACAGCACCAGGCACTTCCCACTGCTTAACAAGATCATCAAATCCCAGAGGGGTTTGGTTTCAAAGGGACCCCAAAGCCCATCCAGTCCCACCCCCTGCCATGGGCAGGGACATTTTCCTCTGGAGCAGGTGGCTCCAAGCCCTGTCCAGCCTGGCCTGGAACACTCAATCCAAGTGATCTGGCACAAATTTCACCCCTCATCATCTCAGGAAATGCTGTGGCCAATGGAATCCCCAGGTTTCCCTCTCAGATGCTGTCTGGATCCACCTCTGGCTAAGAGCTGTCCTGTCCCCAGGTAAAGCCACACCCTCCCAGGTGGGTGCCAGGGGAAGGGAGCTGTACCTGCAGTGCACCACGATGGGCCCAGCATCTGGGGGGTTGCAGGTTTTCACCCTCCTGAGGAAGGCCAGGAAGGGGGTGGGGTACTCGGGCACGCCGTGGTCGGGCCAGGCTGTGAACTGGAACTGCCGCACCTCGCGCTTCTCGCTGGAGCCGTTCTGGGGGAGCAGAGGGTCAGGGGCACAGCCCCCCAGAGCTGCCTGTGCTGGGGGTGCCACAGCCCAGCCCCGGGGGCACAGCAGCAGCAGCAGCAGCAGCTCACCTTGTGCAGGGAGAAGGTTCTGACACAGAAGGTGGCCAGTTCAATGGTGTCCAGCAGCGTCACCTGGATCATCCCGTAGGTGTCGGCGCCTCGGCCTGGCCAGTACTGGTCACACTTGATCTGCAAGGCACCAGGGATGGCTCAGGGCTGGGGCAAACCCTTCACTGCAGGGGAGGCTCATTCCCAAACTGCCCTGTTACAGGGGAAGCTGGGCTGGGGGCAAGGGGAGGTGCAAGAAGAGACTTTGCAGAGCGCCAGGACAGGGACAGAGCCATCAGGAAAAGCTCCCACTGACTGAGCACAGACTCTGATGCTACATCAATCCCATAGACAACAGACTGGAATGATCCTGAAGATTAGAGGGAACGTACTGGGGCTTGTTAAACAAGAGAACTGAATGTGAAACTTGCCACATGATTAACTCCAAGACAGACATCCAGTGGGATCCAGCAGCCTCTTCTCCTGGAGTTGCCAAGGAGGCTGCAGCTTTCCAGGGTGAATGGTTTGTATTTTTAAAAGCAATGAATCACTGAACTTTCAGGGTGTGCTGGCAGAGCAGGCAGAAATCCCCCCCTGGCTGCACATCAAAGGGATTTGCTGTTCCCCCAACTCTCCCCTCCAATCCCCCTGGATTATGAGTAAGCAGCCATCCCTCTCCCGCATCTCACCCGTGATTTCTCCTCCAGTTTAGTCATCATGACAATGGTGGCCGAGCGCTGCTCCCACACCATCCTCCAGAAGTCGCCGAAGGTCTCGGGCAGCGGCCCCTGCGTGGCGATGTACGCGTTCTGCTTGCGGTACCCGTCGATGTAGTTGGCGTTGATGTAGTCACTGCCCACGATGCCTGTGCCAAAACAGCAAAATCAGGCACTGCACAGGGCTCCACACAGCTGGAGGCTCGGGGAGATTTTGCAGGGATGCTGTTAGAGAGGAGCCCCCTGCAGAAACACCGGAGCCTTCCTGGCTGGCTGGGTCAGAAATCAAGGATTTCCCAGCTCGAGCTCCTGCAGTGCAGAGAGACAGAAACTCCTTGCAAAGGGCATTAAAGAGATCAAATATCAGGCCTTGAAACCGTGGTGTTTTTACTCATGTGCTTAACAGGAGCAAAGTCCTGGCCCAGGGCTCCTGCTGCATCAGTGTCCAGCAGGACAAACCCGAGTCCTTGTCCCAGGCTGCCCCAAGCCCAGGCAGCAAATGCACCTGGTCAATGAGTGTGGGATCCATAGGCTGATCCCAGGCATTCAGCTACAGCTGGACAGAGGAAAGAATAAAGCCAGGCTTGATTTAGCCAATGAAGGCTTTGAAATTACAGGCTTTGACTGGCTGTAAATTGCCTGCTGTCATTTTTAAGAGTGTTTTTTTTTCCCCTACTTATGAGTTACAGGCTATTGAGTTGCAGCTGCTCGCCTGGTTCCCTGCTTGAGGGTTTGGGATGAGCAGAAGGCACTGCCAGAGTGAAGAGGTTGATTGGGACATGGCAGGAGAAAGCTGCTCTGAAGTTTGAAGAGCCCTGGCACACGGCACTGCCCAGGTTCAGCTCAGAGCTGGGCCTGGCAGGGGCTGGGGCTGCTGCTCCAAGCACAGCGAGTGCCTGGCAGGGCTGCACAGCCTCATCTGACTCAGTGCAGAGCCCTTCACTCCTCCTGCAGGGGAGCCAAGGCTGGGGGCAGCACCGGGAGGGAACTGGGCTGCAGCCACCAGGACTGCTGCTGCTGCCCCTCCTCAAGGGCACTCAGCAACTTCAGCTGCTGGAGAAATGGCTTTTGGTTACATTTCTGGAGGATTCCCTATCCTTGCTCCCTCCCAGACTGAAATTTCAGGAGGGAGAGAGGTGGCTCAATGGCAGGAGTGTGTTCAAGGCTGAGTTTCTGGGATCAATCTCCTCTCCAGCCCCTGGGTCCACTCTGCTGTTTGGAATGGTGGCCACGAGCTCCTGCAAGGTTCAGGTGTGACAGGCCCAGCTTCACAGAAGTCACAGAGCTAAAGCCTGACCAAGCAGCAAGTGACAATTTGCAGCCTTGACAAATCCAGATTTAAAACAAAGAGAAAGCAACAAAACTAATTCCTCCAGCTCCTTTCATCTTCCAGCCTTGAGCATAAAATAGAGCCTGGTAGGAAGGAGGACACCAGCAGCCAAGACATGTCAGAACCTCTCAGATGCTTGAAAATTCAGCCTTGGCCCCTCATCCTCACACTGCTGGTCCCTCACGGAGCCCTGGGCAGAGCTGGGACTGCTGCCTGCATCCAGCCAAGACCAGCCCAAGTGTCCTTCACTCCCACACTTGAGCTCTTCTCCCTTCCCTTGAATGACAAAGCAACTTTTTAAAGCCTCTGCTTTCCTTGGCTCATACAATATTAATCTCAGAATTAAACCAAGGCAGAACACAGTCAGCTTCACAGGGAGAAACATTTAAAGCCCTCTAATAGCAGACCAGAGCAATCCAGATTTGTGCAGTTTTTTGGCAAATCACTGTGCTCTGCTGCTGCCTCAGCTCCCCCCCTTCCCCTTCCCCTCGCAGCTACCGTGGCACAGGGAGATTATTTTAGCAATTCCCTGGTCTCAAAGGCTTTGGAATTAACCTCTGCATTCACCAGGCAGTTACCAGGACATCCCACATGCTCTCTGCTCTGATGATCAGCTCTTGGCAGCGCACGCCTGGCACTGAACGCTGTGTGCACCCGGCACAGCCCCGTCCTGAGCCCATCAAACTCCAACATTATCTCAGCAGCAGAACCCAAGCAGGTGCCCTGTTCAACTCCATCCAAGCCCCTCTTATCCTGGCGTGCACTGGAGCAGCTCTGTCAAGAGCCACGAGTTGTGAAATTTAATGTAAATTTTCTGACTGCACCATCGCTCACATAAGCAGCTCAGGAAACAATTTATGACCTGCCAGGATCTCACTAACCCCTTCTTGCCCTGAGCCTTTTGGGGCCAGGGCTGCAGCAGGGGCTGTGTATCAAGTGATCTTTGTGCCTGTACAGCTCAGCAGCCACATCTCTGCTGCCTCTCACATTTGTACAGTCAGCCCTGGGCTTGCCTTGCACTGCTCCCTCCACCCTGCTCCTGCTCCCTCTAGAGCACTGTGTGGTCTGGATTCTTCCTCCTGGTCAGACAAGCAGCAAACAGGCTTCTCCAAGCTCAGGGAAGGCAGTTTCTTGATAAACCAGCCCCTGACATGAGGGATTGCAGCTGCAGGGAATATGTCAGTCACCAGAACGCAGCAAATGCCGGGTTGGTACGTCCTGCTTGCCCAGCTGCCAGGGAGAGAGGGCAGAGGTGGAGGTGAGAGGAGGGGGAGGCGCTCCTGCAGGCGGGGGCTGCCCCTACCTTCGATGGGCAGCAGGATCACCCGCGAGTGGTCGTAGGCGATGACGTTGGCGTAGCGGTTCTTGGGCTTGTTCACCTCCAGGTTGGAGTGCTCCCAGGTGAACTGCTGGCCAGGGTCGATGGACTGCAGGGAAGGGCAGAGGAACGGGGGTCAGTGGGGAGGGAGCAGCAGGAGCAGCTCTGAGGCTCGTTCCCAGGGCTCTGCTGGGGGACAGCCCCGGCCCTGGGGCAGCTCCTGCCCCGTCTCCCACACCCCAGGGGGAACAGCTGGGGTCATTCTGCCCCTGGGCTCAGCACTGAAGGTTTCCCAGTGCAAATGGGGAGGGAGCCCCAGGGGAGCCTGGCAGGGACAGGAGTGCAGCCCCCAGCACCAACCAGGGGCAAGGACCCGGCCCTAGGACACTCGATCAATGTGGATTTTTCCTAGAAGGGATGAAGGAATAAACAATGAAATGCACTGGAGGGAAAAAATCCTCTGCCCGTCCTAGTGATTTATGCCAGGTTTGGTGGTTGGGCTTTTTTCTCTCTAAAGTCCAGCTGTCCCAGATATGGAAATTAGGTTAATTACGTTTACCTCTAAATCCTCAGCCAGAGAATTAAATAAAACAAGGGCTTAATTCCTTCATCATTTTGCAGAGCCCTTGGGGTTTGCCTCAATTGAAGGCTTGGCAGGAACGTGCCAAGCTGTGCTGCTGCTGCCTGCTCTCCTTCTGACTGCCACCCTTTGGGGATGGGGTCCAGACCCCAAATCCGCCCCTCTGGGCTGGCCCTGCCCTCCCTGCCCGTGCCCACCCGAGCTCCCCGGGCACAGCTGGTGCAAAACCTCCCAGAGAACGAGCCCGGCACTGGGGCTGCGGAGAATTCCTAACTAATGGGTATTTATACGATTGTAATGTGTCTGTTTGCTCTCCATCCCTCTAATCACGCCTCGCCTTCACTTCATTAGCGATGTTTGTTCAGCCCAGGCTCCCCCTCCGAGGAGGATGCTCTGGCTGGCAGCCAGGCTCGGGGATGTGCCCCATGCAGCTCAGCTCTGGAATGCGATGGAGATTCCCGCAGAGCAAAACCAGCTCCTGCAAAGCTGAGCCCTGCCCCGGGAGCCAGAGCAGGGGAGAGGAGAGGAGAGGAGAGGAGAGGAGAGGAGAGGAGAGCACCCCTTGGCTTGGGAAACACCCCCTGCTCCCTGCCTGCCAGCAGACCTGGCCAGTCTAGACTCGCCATCAGGCTGAAAATATCAGAGCATTCGATGGCTTTCAACAAAATCGGGAGTGGGGAGAGGCTTTTACAAGGGCACGGGATGACAGGACGAGGGGCTTTCAACTGAAAGAGGTTTCAGATTGGATTTGAGGAAGGAATTCCTGCCTGGGAGGGTGGGCAGGGCTGGCACAGGTGCCCCTGGATCCCTGGCAGTGTCCCAGGCCAGGCTGGACACTGGGGCTGGAGCAGTGGGACAGTGGGAGGGGTCCCTGCCATGGCAGGGCTGGCACTGGGTGGGATTTAAGGTCCCTCCAACCCAGACCAGTCTGGGATTGGGTAATCAAACACCACCAGGATGGAGGAAATGTGCTCAGACCCCTCAGACATGACAAGCAAGCACAAATCACCCTGTTTTCCCTTCCTTAGCTCCGTGGCTGCTGGTGGCATCAGCTGTGGAGGGCTCCCTGCTCACCTCACTCCAGCTCAGCTGTATAAACTGGGTGTCACAGCCCTTTCCTTGGTCCCTGTGTCCAGCAGCAAGACATGGGCACCCCCAGGACAGCCTCATCCCACCCCAGTCACCTCCCAGGACTGCATCCCCTTCCGAGGGAGCTCAGCCTCTGCTGACCCAGCAGGGGCAGCTCATGGACCAACATCCTTTTCATGAGCAAGAACTGAACCCAGCAAAGCCTTCAGCCTACTTAATTTTCAATATATAAACAGCTTTTAAATTTCAGCTAACCAGATCTTTAAAACAAAGCTGTTCCTTTGGATGAAGGCCTGTCTGAATTCCCTAATTCCTGGCTCTGCAAACCCATGCACAGCACTCACTCTTGCTCATACCTCATACTCTTGGGATAATTTCAGGTTATCATTAGCTTTGAGATGCTCTGTGTGTTCAGCCAGCTCGGAAACGGGGATGGGTGGGTGGCTGAGCATACCTAAAAGACAAGATAGCAGCAGAAGAATCTCATTTAATAATAACTAAAATTCACAACCGTTGCATATTTTATAAGAAAGAAGGAACAAGAAAAGAAAATAAATTACAATGTAAGATCTGCAATGAAAGTAGGGAGGTTAGAAGAGAAGAATTCAGGGCTCGAAATTGTGTCCTTGGAAGTAAAAAATAAAAATCAAGGAAATAAAAAAACAAAAACAGTAAAATGAGAGTGTTCCCGTGATGGCCCCATTTTCAATGTGGGAATCAGAGCAAAACAAAAAGGAAAATCCGAAGAGCAGATGCGTGTTGGCGATTCCAAAGTGGACTTGGAATGAGCAAACGCTGCCAGAGAACCCACGCAGCAAATGGCACAGCCCCAGGACCAGGACCAGCTCCAGGAGAAGGGGGAGGGCAGGATCCAGCAGCCGTGGGGTGTGGGCAGAGATGGGGAGATGCAGATGGGGGGAAGCAGGGGAGGCTTTTCAGGAGCTGGGCTGGATGATCTTTAAGGTTTTTTCGGGATTCTCTGGGCTCTCTTTGGCACAGCATCGGCTCTGGAGGTTCTTGTGTGCCCATGGACCCTGAGCTCTGGCCCCAGCACCCCCAGAGTGCAGCCAGGCCTGGGGGCACCCCGCTGCTCCTGCCCAGCACAGCCCCCTGCCCGGGCTGGCTCAGGCTGCCCAGGCTCGGGGTCACCTTCTGGGAGGGACAGGCAGACCCTCCTCGGGCAGGGGGCTGGAGCAATTTTCTGCAGGACCTGATGCCCCTGAGCTGGTTCAGCTGCTGTCCCTGCAAGCCCCCAGCACTTTGGTGCTGAGGCAGCCAGAGCTGCAGCCACACTGGGAGGTCCCACTGGTCAGACTGGTCCCTCTGGGGCTCATCTCAGCCCGCACGGGGTGAGCGGCCAGGCTGGCTCAGTGCCCAGCCTGGGACTGGCACATCCTGCTCTGGAGTGGCAGCTGCAGCTCCGGGAGGAGCAGGGACCCTTCCCTGGCCGCCGACCCCCAGCGCTGGGCTGCCAGCCCCGGGAAAAGCGCTCCTGCTCTGCCCATCTGCATGGGGTCGTGTTCCAGGGCCCCCGGCTGCCCACCCTGCTGGGGCTGCAGCGGGACCCCCGGGCACTGCCCCCATGGGGCGACAGGAGTGGAGGGGAGATGGAAGCCAGGGAGAATTTCGAGCCCCGTGGGTGTTGGTGGGTGACAAAGCAGCGTGGCAGCAGCGTGGTCAGATACTCTGAAAACTCAGCACAGAGATGGCAAAGCAAGCATGACATCCTCAGTTTTACAGGGCTTTGGGAGAGGTGCTGCTTCCCCCAGGCCTGGGCACGGGGTGAGCCTGCCATACCTGCAGAGGTTTCTCCTAAGCTCACCACACAGCTATTTTCAGCACAAGGAAATTTGGCTGAAAACAGAAGAAGAGGGGAAATATACCCAAAAAACCTCACAAAAATAACCCTGAACTATCCTGTGCTGGCTCCATTCCACTCTGCTGGGACCAGGGCAGGAAACCTCTCTCAGCTCATGGATTCAAAACTCCCATTTGGTCTCTTGTCCTGTCCCATCACACCTGGGGGATTATTTCTCCACCTGGATGGAGGGGGCTGCCCTCACCCCAGCACCAGCTGCAGCCTGGGGCGTTGGGAGGAGCTGATCCTCTCTCAGGGGGGATGGAGAGACCCTGGCTGAGATCACACCAAACCAGTTTAACACCACCAACACTCGATGGACACACAGGTTAAAGGAGAAAATAAACAATCTCAAACCCCAGTAATAACAAGCAAGAGAAAACCCCAGGGTGTCCTTGGCTCAGAAATCATGGAGCAACACACGTGACAACCCCTGAGCTGCATGGGAAACACCCACTGTGCCATCTGGGATGAGGAGCCACATTCCCCTTGAAGGAATTTGGTGAGTTTCCTCCATGGAAGCTGCAGGAAAAGCCCAGAGTGTGACAGCAGCTCTGCCCTTGGCTGGGCTCACCTTGCCCCCAGCCCTCCCTGCACAGACCCTGCCTGGGAGCCCTGGGGAACTCGCCTTGCTCTGCTGCTGCCAAGGACAGAAACTCCCTGTGGGATGGATTTCTAGGGCTCTTTGGAGCAAAAGAGCCTCTGCAGCCATAAACACTCCCCTGCTCAGGGTGCCAAGTTCAGGGGTTTCCAGTGGCATCCAGGAGTTTGCTGTGAAACGAGGCAGGAGTGGCTCTGCCTCGGCTCAGCTGCTCTTCTCTCCTTTAATTCAGAAACTCATCTGGGGCCATGAAGGGCTGAGATCAGCCAGGAAAATACCCACAACCCCTCTGTACAATGAGGGGGTTGAGGGGACAATTGTGACACACTCCATACCAAAGAGACCAGTATTTGGATTAAATTACTCGGGGAAATATCCCAGCCCTCACATCTCTGAGCACAATCAGCATCTGTGACTCTTCACATTTGTCAGCTGAAACCTCACATCCTTCCCTGCCCAGCACTAGAAAAAAATCCAAGCCCAAACCACCCAGCAAGGCTGGGATCTTGGCTCCTAATGGGATGAAATCTTCTTGAGCCAGTCTCATCTAACATTTCAATCACTTGAATCTCTCTAATCTCATCACAGAAGACTTGATTCTGTGTGCAGCAGCCAGAAACGTCACCCCAACATCTGCTTGGTGGTCAGAGCCCCTTTATCCTGCACACCCCCGTGGCTGGAGCCCTGGGCTGGCTCTGCCCTGTGTGTCCCTGGAACAGCCACCAGAGCTGCCCCAGGAATGGCCCCTGGAATGGAGAGGGGCCCCTGTGGCTCTCCCAGAGGGGCAGCAGCAGCTGCAGCTCCCTTCTCTCTCTCCCTGCACTGCAAACACCAAGGCACAGCCCCAGTGACATCAGGGACACTGAGGACACTGAGCCAACAGCAGCCAGGGGACACCTTCCATGGCAGCTCCTGGGGACACCAGGGGAGCCCAGCTGGAGCCCCAAAGCCTCCAACAGGAAACTGTAAAACTGGAAGTGCAGTTCAGACAAACAGATGGCACAGAAAAGGGATGAGATGGGCAAACACCGCAGGAGCACGGAGAATTCGGCAGAAAATCAAAATATAGTAACAGGAACGGAACAAGAATTGGAAAGGAAAAGTGGCAGAAGAGGAAAATAATAATGGGGGGAAAAATGAAACCAACAGGAACAAAAACACACAGGAACTAACTTTCCAAGTCAAACTCAGGGTCACTGAGAGGGCTGCTCAGACCAGAATCTGCAGAAAACAGTAAAAAATAAATAAATAAAAGATACACTTTTGTAAAAATATCATGCTAATAAAAAAAACCAAAAGCCAACATAAATCTAAAGAGGAAAAGAAAGGTATTTTCGTGCTGATTAGGACAGGATATCTAAGATGTGCTATGCTTTCCCCTCTCTGAGCTGCACATCCCCATTCCCATCTCCCTCCTCTGTTTCACTGCTGGGGACACGATGGAGATTCTACACGGGGTCACCTGTCTGGAGAAGAGCCCACAGGCCCCTTCTGAACCATAATAAATTGAATTTAAATGCCTTTGCCTCAGAGAGCAGCTGTGGACTCTTCCCCTGAAACTGCACCAAAACCTGTTCACCACTGCCAACACAATCCAAGCTCATTTTTCCATCCATTTCAATTTTCACTCAATGTTTCCAAAATTCTGTGGGAGGCAGGTGATCAACTCCCCTAAACCCTTTAAAACCTTTTAGTGCTTCACAAATCCTAGAGCAGAGTAACACCAGGCAGGCCAACTCTGGCCAGATGAATTTGGAAAGGGAAGGGCATCTCCTAAAGCCAGGCTGGACACGGGCAGTGCCCTCTGGGACCTGCAGAGCCCTGGGGCAGCTTTGGTGTCTCAGTGACCCTGGAAACTTCTGAGAGCCAGAATCCAGAGGCACAGCATGACAGGGCAGGGGCAGAGGAACCTGATTCCCTCCTCCAAGGATCCCATTCCTGATGGAGGCACCTCAGCTGACCCTGATGTCCTGTGAGGATCTCCCCTCAGGGAAACACAGGGACCAGCACTTCCAGCTGCTCCTTGGCACCAAGACCAGGCTGGAAGGCCACAACTTTTTATTTTTATCTCAGCACATCTTTTCATCTGAGGGAGTGCATCTCCTTCTCTTGGGTCTCCCACCTCCCTCCACCTGGAGCACCCCCAGAACACTCCTGAAGGAAGCACCAGACAAGGACAAACTGCAGCTGGGAGCCCTCAAAAAATCTCCAACACCCTCAGACCTCCTGCAAGAGCAGCACTGAGGGCTGGTGTAGGGACCTACCTGTGCTGGAGTGCTGTCCCTGGAGAGAACCTGCTGCCATCCCTCAGCTGAGCATCTCCCAGCCCCGGGCTCATCCCAGGGGGTGTTTCCCAACTCACTTTGATAACAGTCCCTCAGCCTTTGTGCTTCCCTACAAATCCCTGCCCTCAAGGTCCCTGCTGCCAGCCCCACCCTAAGGAAACAACTAAGGACAGGACTGGGATGGGAAGGGGAAACAGGAGCTACAGAAACATTACTAACAAGCACAAACAGCAAAACAAAACAAAACAAAAAAAAATACAAACAAACTGAAAACAACAGCCAGCCCCCAAAAAGCACAATAAATTCCCTTCCAAATCCTGGAGCACCAGAAGCTGAGGCAGAGGTGAGGCACTGGCAGCGTGGCCGTGGTCCCCTGTGTGAGGTGTGTCCTGGTGGCTGCAGAGGTGCCATGCAGGCAGCTGGGACGAGCATGCACGTGGGACACTGTGCAGGGACAGGCTGGACACAGCTGGGAGCAGCCTGGGCCAGTGGAAGGGGCTGGAAGGTGCTCCCAGCCCAAACCAGTCTGGGGTTCCACGGCAGCACCTGCCCCAGCCAGGGGACACCAGCCACCAGCTCCTGTGTCCTTGCAGGGCCCAGGGCAGGGCCTGGCTGCCAGCAGGAGAGGTTTGGCACCACACAGCAGCAGTTCCAGCTGTGGCTGCAGCTCTGGCAGCTGGGCAGCCTGCCCAGCTCCATCTGCCCACCCAGGAGCTCCCAGCTGGGACACGGGCAGCACTGCTGCTCTGGCCTGTCTGGCTCTTGCAGCTCAGCCCAGAATGCACCAATTGATCTGGAAATCCAGGAAAACCCTTCTTCTGCCTTGCCAGCACTGGGCACAGCCTGTGCAAGGTCCTTGAGGATCCCACAGAGCTCCTGTCAGCACAGACAAGGCTGGGGTGCCTGGGCTGTGCCCAAGGGTGTCCAGGCAGCTGCAGGCAGGGCTCAGCAAGGGGCAGCTGCTCCCCCCTGCCCTCCCAGCACACAGGCTGCTCTGCAGCTCCTTACCTGGGGTCTGGAAGTTGATTCTCCTCATTTCCACGGGGTCCTTGGGGTGGTGGGGAGCGATCTCAGCGTTGTTCAGCAGGCACTTGGTCCGTGGCTCTGAATCTTTCCTTTTGCTTCACAACAAACCCAAAAAGAAACAAAGGAGAAACAGCAAAGAAAGAAAAAGCAGATTAATTCTGGGCCTTGTGGTCTCAGCTACTCATGTTCAGGCACGAGCAAAGCTCCCACTGAAAATCAAAGGTGCAGCCAAAGGTGTGAGTACATAAAACACACCAGAGGAGGGGTGAGGCTTGGAGGCCCTGCCAGTGCAGAGTTTTGGGGGTTGGCAACGGCCTGGGAGCCCCTCAGCAGATTTCAGGTGAGTCCCAAATTTCCCCCTTCTCCCAGCAGCACAGACTGGCAGCCAGGAGCAGCTGAGGTGCTGTGAACTCACATCTCACCCTCTCTGCTCAGAGCAGCCTCCACTGAACTCTGCAGAGCAAAAATATTCCAACTCTGGCCAAGCCATTTCCAGCCTGAGAGAAGCAGAGCCAGCAGAACCATTTGGAAAAGTACAAAATCTCCTGGCTGTGACCTTGGATGTCAAGCTCTGATATTGCTGTTGGCTTGTTCAGGAGCTGCCCTGCTGCAGACAGAGAAGTCAGAGCAGCAGTTTTCAATCTTTTCTGAACTGCAGAACCCTAAAAATCTGGGTTCAACAAACAGTGTAGACACATCCTCTCCCAGCACAGCTGTGCCTGCTGAGATCCACCTCTCCTTGCCAGGAGCCAGAGCCTGCTCCAACCTGCCAGCTGAGCTGCACATGCAACTGCTTCCTCATACATTTCCTCCAAATGGCTTAGCTTAGCTCAGGCACTTGAAAAAGTCTTTGCTGACCTGGCTCATTCTCCTTGAAGAGAATTTAGAAGCAAAGCCCAGTGCTGACCTGAAGATGTGATAACTCCTTGAAAGAAGCAGGGATGAGCTCTGGGAGCTGAGAACGTGGCCCCCACCCCAGGCTTGGCAAGGGGCTCCAGCCCTTCCCCTCCAGCCAGGGCCTCTGGAGCTCCTCACCTCTCCTGCTTAGGGTGCACAGGAGCCTCCAGTAATTTGTCTGCAGCAGCAATGGCAATTACTTAGCAGAGAGGAGGTTATTCAGGACATTTTTAGCTGTCTCTTGATGTCACTAATAGCCAGAAGAAGTGGTCTGAGCCCTGCCAGCACTGCATGGGGCAGCATTTTGGAATGATACCACTCTGCAGTTTGGGAACAGTTTATTTTTGCTACAGTTCTGAAACTGCTGTTAACAGTTCATGGACTGAACCCATCAGGTACTTCCAGTGAAAGCTCTTCCAGTCTGGGAAATGGTTGGGAAAAGAGTCATTTCTGCAGCCATAAACAGGCTCTGTCAGAAGCCCTTGGCTGAGGGGCAAGAGCAGCTTCTGCCACAGGACAAGGGCAGCTCAGCTGGACAGTCCTGCTGCAGGGTGCCAGGGGCTCAGGGACACCCCTGAGGAGCAGCCAGGCATGCAGAAACCACCTCTGCCTGCCACTCAAATGAGAGTTTCTCTGCTCCATTAACCCAACACTTCATGAGCCATTTACTGTCACTGCTGCTCAGCCTGAGAAAGGGTTTTATTTAGGAATGGACAAACAGGAGGAAACTGGGCTTGCTTTGCTTTTTCTGCCCCAATTCAAACATGGTCCCAGCTAGTCTGACATGTCTGTGAGGACAGATCTAGAGGTGGGAACTGCACCAACAAAGTCCCAACACCACACAGCAAACACTGCTTAACACACAGCAAGAAAGAACCTGAATAAATGGCAAATCTGGTGCTCTTACCTGTCTGGTTTGCTGTCCAGGAAAGCAGTAAGTGGAGAGAAGACAAGACAAATGTTCAGGTTAGAAAGGACTTGCAGAGAGGGGGAAGCATTTGCCACCTTTATTCACTTTGCTCAGCCCCTGCTTCCCCTCCTGGCCCCTTCCCTTGCCCTGTGTGCGCTCAGGAAATCCCCAGTTCTCATCCACACACCAGGAGCTGCTCAGGAAGGGAAAGGGAGACACTTCCAGGGGTTTTGCCTTTTCTCTCCTGAGGGCTCACACCCAGTTCCAGCAGAAAACCACTCTGAGAGCAGTGGGGGCTCAGGTGCCTTCCCTGCCTCCCCTCAGCACCCACAGGCACAGGGAGCATGGAAAGGGGTGCCTGAGGCTGTGAGCAGCCAGGCTGGAGTCCTGACACACCCACTGCACACTGGAGTGTCCGTGGGGCTGGCACAGCTCTCCTGGCAGTGCCAAGGGGCAGAATCTGCAGCTGTGCCCAAGGAAGGAGTTTCCCTCTCTGACCAGCACAGAAATTCCCTTCAGGGAGCCCTGGGGACACTCAGAACCACCTGAGGTGTGGGCAGGGAGCAGCTCTTACTTTTTGTAGAGCAGGATGGCGATGACGATGCAGATGATGAAGACCACGGCCAGGACGGGCCCGATGACCCAGATCAGCCCCTCCTCCCCATCAATGATGGGCTGGGGGTCAGGGTTGTCCAGCTGGATGGGGTCAGAGAAGGGGCTGGCAGCATAGGTCTGGAAAACAGGGACAGGGTGGAACACAGCTCAGAGTGGGATGGGCACTGAAAAGGCAAGCACAGAAATTCCACAGGAGGAGCTGCTGGAGAGGATGTGAGCTCTCTGCAGCACAACCCAGGTGGGAACAGGGAGAGGGGAAAATGCCTCTTCAGCCTGCAGACAATGCCCTCTTCAGCCTGCAGACAATGCCCTGCTCCTGAGCCTCCACACGAGGGGTGTCTTCCACTGCCAAAGCTCCAGTGAGACAGCACAGGAAGGTCAGACCTGTGTGAAGCTGTAGCTGCCCTGTGCCTGTGGCTCAGCCCTTCTCATGGCCAGGAAGGTGCTTCTAGAGATCCTAAGCTGCTTCTGTTCCACCACAGCCCTGAGCCCTCACCACTGCCACAAACATACAAACATTTCCCCCAAATTCTCCTGTAACCACCTGGGTTCTGACAGTCAGATGGGATTACAGATCAAGAGGGAAAGAATTGAAACAAGAATTAACACTTGGTCTGGTGACTGGAAAAAACCAACTCTGACAAATGAATATAAAGCAATAAAACACTGTGTGTGTCCTCTGCTGCCTCTGCACTGAGCTGGGTTCTTGAGCAGCATCAGAGGCACATTCAAACCCTTCACAGTCCTGACTAAGGAAGGATTCCCATCCTACACAGGAACTCCAGAAACTGAACAGCACAGAGAACTGGCACAGCCTGGCTGTGAGAGCAGCCAGGGACAGGAGCAGAATGGGGCTCTGGGTCCTTGAGCTCCATCAGCTCTGAGCAGGCTGGAATGCTGCTGTGGATCCAGGCCACTGGGAGTGAGTCTGCAGCACCTTGTTCTAAAGCAGAAATTACCTCAAGCTGCAGTAATCCGATTGAGAAACCCATTCAGGAGCATGTCAGCCTAATCCTTTAATATCAAATACACAACTAAATATTTATTGGGGAAAAAAACCTCTGAAAACCCTTAATTTCCAATAGCTCCCTGCTACAATTCCATAGGGGGATTTAAAAACAACAAAGTATTAGGCTGTTTCCCATTGTGTGTGAGGGATGAGGCAGGTAAATATTAAAACAGTTGTTTCATAAAGCCAAGCACATCTCAGTGAAAACAGCAGAGATGCTGAATTGGTAGAGAGAACTTGTAGTTTTCCATAAAAAAATGCAACGCTCCCCTCTGCGCCTGGAGAGGAACTGAGCAATGCCCAGAGCGTGACATGGAGCAGGATGTCTGGGTCAGAGCTCTGAGGAGCTAAAGAACAGCCTTTAAAGGAAATGATTGTTCAAAAGGGGGTTTGAGCCAGGGCTCTGTGAACCCTGGTGCGGGCCCGAGGGGACAGCGCAGTGTCCCTGCCCCTGTGCGCTCCAGCCTGGAGCCAGGAGTGTACAAGGACTGGCACCAGCCCGGCTGCTGGGCGCGGGCAGCAGCAGGAGCCGCTCCCCGGGCAGGGGGCACGGGCAAAGCCCGGCAGCTGCAGGGAGGGCGTGGGGGGGCCGGGGCAGCGGGGCGGGGGCAGCACTCACGGCCTCGGGCTCCTGCAGCACGGCCAGGATGAAGAGCACGTATCTCTGGCCCGGCTCCAGCGCTCTGTTCTCGAAGTTGTCGTAGTGCTTGGCGTCGCCCAGCACGAAGTGCGAGGGCAGCGAGCGGAAGCGGGCGGCGATGTAGGGCCGGGGCAGCTCCAGCTGCCGCGAGTGCCGCAGGCTCCGGCGCCGCAGCCGCGCCACCTCCTGCACCAGCTGTGGAGAGCACGGGCGGCTGCACGGCACGGCACGGCACGGCACGGCACGGCACGGCACGGCACGGCACGGCACGGCACGGCACGGCCTGATACAGCATGGCACGGCACGGCCTGGCACGGCACGGCACGGCACGGCCTGGCACGGCACGGCACGGCACGGCACGGCCTGGCACGGCACGGCACGGCCTGATACAGCATGGCACGGAACGGCACGGCCTGGCACGGCACGGCCTGGCACGGCACGGCACGGCACGGCACGGCACGGCACGGCACGGCACGGCACGGCACGGCACGGCCTGGCACAGCACGGCACGGCCTGATATGGCACGGCACGGCCTGGTACGGCACGGCACGGCACGGCCTGGCACGGCACGGCACAGCCTGGCACGGCACAGCACGGCACGGCACGGCACGGCACGGCACGGCCTGATATGGCACGGCACGGCCTGATACAGCATGGCACGGAACGGCACGGCCTGGCACGGCACGGCACGGCCTGATACAGCACGGCACGGCACGGCCTGGCACGGCACGGCACAGCCTGGCACGGCACGGCACGGCCTGGCACGGCACGGCACGGCACGGCACGGCCTGATACAGCACGGCCTGGCACGGCACGACACGGCACGGCCTGGCACGGCACGGCACGGCACGGCACGGCACGGCACGGCACAGCCAGGGCGGCACGCTGCCCTGAGACCCCCCAGACCCCCCAATCCCCCCGCCCCGCCCCACTGAAACCCCCCCAGATCCCCCTCCTCACCCTGCTGCCCTGAGACCCCCCAATGCCCCTGCCTGCCCTGCTGAAACCCCCCCAGATCCCCCCAAATCCCCGTCCCTGCCCTGCTGAAACCCCCCCACAGCCCCCTCCCTGCCCTGCTGTCCTGAAACCCCCCAAACCCCCCCAAATGCCCCTCCCAGCCCGCAGGTCCCCATCCCGTTCCAGCTGTTCTCTCTCCCTCTGAGCTGAGCCCAGTTTCACTCACCTCCTCCAGGTCCATCTCCTCGGGGCTGCCCAGGGGGTTGAGGAACTGCCCTCCCCGGGACTTCCTCAGAGGCACCACCACAATGTAGAAAGCTCTGGATGTTGGGAGGGGTAGGAAGGAACAGAGGCAATCAGCCATGGAAGAAGGGAGCCCACACATTGATGTGTTTGCCCAAACTGCCCCACTGGCTCAAGCCCCTTATTTTTCATTCAGCACAGTTGTGGGACATTCCACAGCTCCTGGCATGAGCTGGGTTCAGTGGCAGCCCCATGTCTCCTCGTGTGCTCCCTTCACCCTTCTTTGCCTTCCCCTGTTAACTGGGGATGTGCCTCCAGAAGGCAGCAGTCAGGAAGGCTGGAAATGCAGGGATCACCCTCCGGGCACTGCCCCTGTCAGGGCTGACCCCAAGACATGAGCTGAGCACCCCAGCCCTGCTAAACAGAAACCTACTGGACAGGCACGGAGCTCTTCACGTCGGGGAGAATCACCACCACGTTGCCATCAGCATCAGGCTTGTGGGTCACCTCTGGCTTCTTGGACAACATGTCAGCAGCAGTCCAGGCTGCCACGTTCTGCTGCAGCCCCCCCATGCTGTTGCCCTGGTTCATCAGCACAAAGTTGTAGAAGGTGCGGGGCCTCAGGTGGGTGATGAGTTTCTTGGTGGTTCGTCCGTCCACGTCCACGTGCAGCCCGTTGTACTGGATCTGGGGAGGGGGCAGGTGTTCCCTGAGCAGGGCTGGCACTGCCCCAGCTCCCCCCTCCCCACCCCTCTGCTTTGCAGGGCAAGGACTCCCAGCCCTGCAGAGCTGGGCACAGGAAACGCTCCTGCCCTCCACTTGCCTTGTACGGGGTAGGAGAGTTGTAATTCTCAGGGAACTCCCAGCTCAGAAGCACAGATGTCTTTGTCACCATCTTCACCTTGAAGTTTTTGGGTAAAACTGCGGAGAAAAAAGTGACGAGGAAGAGGAGAAAGGAGAAGAGAAGGCAGCAGAGGGAAGGAAGAGCAGGAAAGAGAAGGAAGAGAATGTCAAGTGCTGGAAGAGGGGCTGCCAGGCTGGGTCTGGCTGCAGGAACAGAAGGGATTGCCCCCTCTCCACACTGTGCTGAGTTCTGCCAAGGTCCATGTCCCAGTGCTCCCTGTCCCTGTGCCTAACCCCAGCAGGGCACGTGGCTTTGCCCCAGGCTCTGGCCTGGGTGGCTGCTGCAGGAACGAGGTGCTGCCTGGCTGAGCATGCTCAGGTGAGGAAAAGCCCATCCCAGGTCACGGCTCGAGGGTTCGCTTTTTGAGAACCTTCGCTCTGCTCTTTTGGCTGTTTGCAAAAGCTGAAGAAAACGCTCTTCCCACCTGTACAGCGACTGGCCCCCCCCTTCAGGCGCCAGAGACAGAAGGTGTCCGGACTTAACTTAGAAGAAGCGGTAAAAGGGACTTACCTGGCACAAGGCAGAGAGGAGCGGAGGGACTGAGCGTGACACCAGAGTGCTCTGCATTTACTCACGAGCCTGGCTGAGCCCGGCCTGACCTCTCCAGCTCTCTTGCCTCCCCGGACACAAGGGGACAGAGGGAGCAGAAACCGGTGAGTCCTACCTTGGTCCAGCTGGAACGTCCGATACTGGACGGTCGGGCTGTAGGGCCCGGGCCCTTTACTGGTGTGAGCACGGATTTTAACGTCATAGGCGGTGTTGGGCTTGAGGCCGTTGAGCGTGTAGGAGTTCTCCGGGGAGGGGGGCAGCTCTCTCTCCAGCAGGTTCCCGGCAGCCCCGGCCTCCCGGTAGGCCACGGTGTACTTGACGATGGCGCCGTTGCGCTCGGCCAGCACGGGGGGCAGCCAGCCGAACTGCACCGAGCCGGCCGTGACGTTGCTGGCCTCCAGGATCTGGGGGTACCCCCTGGGCACGTCCTCGGGGGTGCTGAGCTCCTGCACGGCCTCCTCCCCAAAGCCGGCCCGGCTCTTCGCCGCCAGCTTGAAGACGTACGTGGCGCCCTTGTGGATGCTGGCGGCCACGTACTCGCCGTCCCGCGCCGAGAACTCCAGCGTGGCCAGCGGCGCCACGTCCTTGCGGCCGAACTGCAGGCGGTAGCCCAGCACCTGGCCCTCGGCGCCCGGCGGCGCCTCCCAGCGCACCAGCAGCGTGCTCTCCTCGCCCTGCTGCACCGACAGCACCGGCCTGCCTGGGACTGAGAGCAGACACAGCCTTCAGCCGGGCTGGGCAGGGCAGGGGCTGCACAGACCCCTCACTGCAGCCACGGGCTCCTCACAGACCCCTCACTGCAGCCACGGGCTCCTCACAGACCCCTCACTGCAGCCACAGGCTCCTCACAGACCCCTCACTGCAGCCACGGGCTCCTCACAGACCCCTCACTGCAGCCACAGGCTCCTCACACACCCCTCACTGCAGCCACAGGCTCCTCACAGACCCCTCACTGCAGCCAGGGGCTCCTCACAGACCCCTCACTGCAGCCACAGGCTCCTCAGAGACCCCTCACTGCAGCCACAGGCTCCTCACAGACCCCTCACTGCAGCCACGGGCTCCTCACAGACCCCTCACTGCAGCCACAGGCTCCTCACAGACCCCTCACTGCAGCCACGGGCTCCTCACAGACCCCTCACTGCAGCCACAGGCTCCTCACAGACCCCTCACTGCAGCCACGGGCTCCTCACAGACCCCTCACTGCAGCCACAGGCTCCTCACAGACCCCTCACTGCAGCCACGGGCTCCTCACAGACCCCTCACTGCAGCCACGGGCTCCTCACAGACCCCTCACTGCAGCCACGGGCTCCTCACAGACCCCTCACTGCAGCCACGGGCTCCTCACAGACCCCTCACTGCAGCCACAGGCTCCTCACAGACCCCTTGGCTGCAGCCACAGGCTCCTCACAGACCCCTCACTGCAGCCACAGGCTCCTCACAGACCCCTCACTGCAGCCACAGGCTCCTCACAGACCCCTCACTGCAGCCACAGGCTCCTCACAGACCCCTCACTGCAGCCAGGGGCTCCTCAGTGCTCCAGCCCGGCTCCCTGGCACCCAGACTGCTGCTGCTGCACAGCTGCTTGGGCTCTGAACACTTTGGGGAATGAGGAGCGCTGCTGCGCTGCTCAGAGGTGCTGACACATTCCTAAGTTTATTTTTTTCCCTTTGTTGGGGATGGAAAGATGTGCACAGCTCCTCCCCTGTCCCTGGACCACCCACCCTCCCACTGCTGGGAAGAACAGACTGGGCAGTCCTGACTCCAGCCCCCTGTCCCAGCCACTTCCCAGGGCAGGGAAAAACAAACCTGGAGTCCCCAAATGCCAGCCTCCCTCCCTCCCTCCCTCCCTCCCTCCATTACACAGCCCAACTCATGCAGAAAGAGACTGGAACAGATTGGCCCAGGCTGGGAAGTCCAGAGCAGCTGAGGGTGAGGCAGTGAAGGATGGAAGGAAGTCTGGGCAGCCCCAGGTCCCGAGCAGCAGGCACAGGGCCAGCTCCCAGGGCTGCCAGGCAGCTCAGCAGAGGAGCCAGAGCCCAGAATGAGTGTGAGGCAGAGGGCAGGGACAGCTGCTGCTGCTCTGTGCTGCTCTGGAGGATGGGCACTCAGTGCTGCTGCATCTTCAGCGAGCTCCTCCTCACCTGCCAGGAGCTCCCCCACCTTTGGGGGTTCTCAGCAGTGCCATGTCTCTGCCTAATGAGCCCTGGCACTGCCTGGCTGCTAAGCAAGCCCTCAGCCACAGTTAAATGACACGTGCAGTGCCGAGAGCCCCAAAGCCAGAGAGAGCAGAGATTAATTCCAGCAGCTCACGCGCCACCGACACTCAGCCCCACTACCAGAGATCTCATCTCCTTCTCTCTGCCTGGGCATTTCTGCTGCTTGCACAGGAGGAGAGAGATGGAGCTGGGAGAGACCCCAGCCAGTCCCACAGCCAGAGCCTGAGCAGGGCTGAGGGTTCAGGGCTGGGGCTTGGCTGGGGGAGCAGGGCAGGATCTGAGAGGTGACACTGGGGAACCTCTGCTGCTCCTCCCTGACACCTGAGAGGGGACGAGGGGCTATCCCTGAAACAAATGCTCTATTCCTTCCAAACTGCCAAGGCAGAGCCAGCTTCCTCCCCTGGGAATGCCTAAGGAACACATTAAAGAGAAAAAGTGTGCCATTACCTTTATGTTTCAGTTTTTATCATAAAAGTTACTGTAATCAGCTGAGCTTGAAAGTATTACATCTGCACAACAAATATTGTTTAGAATAAAGGTGAGAAGAGAGTGCAGAGAGGGGGAAGTGTTTTATTTTGCAATTGGCTTGGACAGTAAAGGAGAAAATTAGATGTATTACTGTATTTAAATTCAGCCCCCAGACCTGAATGATAAAGAAAGAAATCTCTCCTCTCAGAATGTGTATTGACTCAACACAGCAAAGAAGGTAAGAATGTTACAGAGACATTTGAAAGATTTTTTTAAAATAGCTATTTCAAGTCAGGGGAAATTAAGTTTTGGGTAATAGCTGCTGTGCTGGAGAAAACATCCCTCTGTGACTGATCACCTGCACTGCAAATCTGAATGTGAAGAGATGAGGGAGGGTGACAAGAGAGAGTGACAAGGGAGCCAGGCAGGGAGAAAGGCTCCAGGAGAGACAAACAGCAAGGGTGGAGAGCCTTGGGAAGAAGGCAAGCAGAGAACCAGGGAGTTAGTGAGGAGAAAGATGGGCAGAACTGGAGGGGAAGGAGCAGAGGGTGAGTGGAGGGAAAGGCTTTGGCTGGAATGTGCAGGCAGCCCAGCTCCCAGAAATGGAGAGCAGGAAATGTCACTACTGCCAGAGTGTCTCCCTGCAGCTGTCCTGAGCACAGGGATGCACATCCAGCCATGGCACCACAAGACAAGAGCAGGCAGGACAAGCTCCTCTGCCTGCCTGCTGCTCTCAGGTTTTGCAGGTCACCACCCTGCCAGCAGAGCTCTCCTGGCCCAGGGCACCTGCAAAGCTGCACTCACACCAGGCAGAGCCACTTCCTCCTGATGCACTGCAATTCACAGCCCAAGAGATCACAAGTGACAAATTCATCCTCTGTTGTGTCTCTGGGTCTGTCTGGGCTATCTGCAGCACTGGACAGAAAATGGTGACATTTGCTGAGGGCTGCATGAGAGGAATGAAGGGGTTTCTGCCTTACTAAATGGAATTTTGCCTTTGGGGCAGCCTGGCTCTTGCTGCAAGTCTGTCCTTCAGGAAGGGAGTGGGATGAAAGAAGGTGAGTCTGGAGAAGCTCCTTGGCTTTAGGAAGTGGGTGAATCCCAGTGCCTGAGTATTGCTGGGTACTGCTGGGAACCAGGGAAAAAGCAGCCTTGAAGCCTTGGGTTTCTCAGGCTGCTCAAGGACAAGAAATGATAGCAATGATTAAACACCTGCTGAGGGCGTGAGGGACGTGATGTTCTGCACAAAGCATGTTTTCAAAGAGGTGCTGCCCTCTTGGACCAATGAGCCTTTTCTACTCTGTTTTGCACGAACCACCCTATATATAAGTGTAGTGTTTCTTTATTTAAAGCTCTCTCTTGCTTCTCCATTACATGAAGAGCTATGTTGCATTATTCTTTTCCCCACTCCCCATAGCCCAAGTGCAACAGCTGAGGGAAAGGCTCTCACCTGCACCCTTGGTGGTGACCACTTTGGGTTTGCTGCGAGCTCCATCTCCCTTCATGGTGTAGGCAGCCACGGTGATGGAATAGGCAGTGTCTGGCTGGAGCCCAGCAATGATCATCTCCTGTTTGCCACAGGCCAAAGGGAAATGGTGTCAGTACCCAGACCCACACCCAGCAGCAGCTCTCTCCTCCTTGCAGAGCCTCAGCCCTTTCCAGCATGCAGGCACACAGAATCCAAGAGCAAGAGACACTCTGGGGTGTGTGTGGGAAGTGCAGAGGGGCACAGCCCCGTTCCCCTGGGGCTCTCCCAGCTCTGCAAACACAGCCTGGCTCTGCAGGGCCTGTGCAAGGCATCCTCCTCCAGATCTGCCTCTCACACATTCCCTGTCTGCACAAAAACCACTTCAGCATCCAAATGCTGTCGCTCCCTTCAAAGCTTTCCTCTCCACTGTGAGGCCTCAGAGGAGGCTCAGAGGTTTCAGGGAGATTACATTTTTTTCACCATTACTCCTCTCTTTTCTCCTCAGAGATATTTTTAATGCCTTCATAATATTAAAGGGATTGCTTGAATGCAAAGTGCAAGACGACACATTCTGCTCACACTAAAGCTCCTGCTAAATCCCACCCCCTCCTTCCCCATCCTCTATCAGCCTCCCCACACCTGGCTCCCAGGAGCTTTTGCTGGAACACTGGCCTCAAGAACAGCCCTTCCCCAGGAGGGATGCAGCCTTTCAAAGGCTGTGTTGGAAAAGGAACACCCGTGCTAAATCAAACAGGATGACAGCACATGCAGCAGGGTTTTCCCCAAGGCCCCAGAAAGGAGGGAGATGGGAATGTTGTGCATGTTTTATGGCTTTCCCCTCTCCTCACCCCTTTGTGCTTTCAATATTAAATCTCAGGGCAGCACTTGGGAAAAATTGGTTAGTCCTGAAAAGATGGTGAGCTGGGAGTGGAACAGCAAACTTTGGAACAGAATTTTGATCAGTGACTTTGCAGGGACAGGTCTGGATTCTGGAAATCAAGAAACCTGTTCTGCTCTCACACCTGCCACTGAGTTTTATTAAGATTTTAGGCCTTGCCTCCCATGAAACTCATTCTCCATCTCTCAAAGGGAGGCCCCTCTCTTGTGCAGGGCCCTTGGCAATCCCCAGGAGACACAAACATAACCAGTTTAGAGTTGTGTTGTCTTAGGACCCTGTCATTCCAAGGAGAAAATGCTTTCTCCTACTGCTTGGTAGCTGTAGGATTTTGGAAAACATTTACCATTTTAGCAGAAATAGCAAATGCCAAACAGCTAAGCTGATTTTAAGGTGCTTCAAAGGTAAAAGCACCAATAATGACTCAGTGCTTTGCATCAGTGAGTTTCTAAGAATCTTGGCCCTTTGAGAGTACAAAGCATTTGTTCATGCCCTGATAGCTCAGGACTCATGGATTCTGTACTCCCAATGTTTCCCATGCTATCTTTTCCAGACACAGAGCTGTTGCAAAGCAGCCCATCTGAGCTCACTGATCTGGCTGGGAGTGGAACAAGATGGCCTTTAAGGCCCCTTTCAATCCAAACTATTTTAGGATTCTCATCTGTTCAAAGAGTCCCAAATTCAATACTCCATCTGCTTCCCCATGGAGGAGCAGCAGGTCCATCTTTCCTTCAGAGCCAAAGGGAAAACCCTGTGGGATTTCTGCGTGCTGACGAAGGACACGGTCACAGAGGGTCACAGAGCAGTGACAGGGAGGGGACAGTGCATGGGAACACCAAAAACAGGCTCTAAAACAGGCACGCTGGCACTGCAGGGGAAAAAAAAAAAAGGGAAAAGGAAAATATCACACCACAAAAGGAAGTGGGAGAAGGGAAGAGGCAGAACCAGCACGGGAGGGTTTGAGGATTTTTACGTTTTTACTTACGTATTCAGCAGTGTCATCTGTTTCCCACTGGGCAGAGAACAAGAGAGGTTTGGCACATGAGAATACAAGAGGGGAAAGAAGGGAAAGACAGAGACACAGCATGAGGAAGGAGTCCCTGAGCAAGCAGCCACACAAGGTCAGAAGTTACCAGGCAAGCATGAGGGAAGAAGTAGAGTGGGAGAAATTAGTAGATTCCACTGTGGCCTTGGCCTGGATTAAAAGAGTTCCCAGAGAGAGCAAGGATGGATGGATGGATGGATGGATGGATGGGTTTCTATCCCAGTGCTGGGACAGCAGTTCACACTCTTGCACAGTAATATTGTCTGGGAGCACAAAGGAACTGCAGAGACAGCCACACCTCGTCACACGGACCGTGTCCCCACGTCCCCCAGACCCTGCCACATGGCCCGTGTCCCCGTGTCCCCTGCAGTCACCCTGCCCCAGCAGGAGCCCCCACGTGGGTTCCCTCACCTGGGCGTCAGCCAGCATGATGTCCTTGATGTGGGGCAGCCCCCTGGCCTCGCCGTTCTCCATGCGCACGTAGTGCACCTGGTAGCCGCGGATCTGGCCGTGCTGGCGGCTCGGCGGCGGCGAGCGCCAGAACACCTGGATGGCCGTGGAGTTGAGCACCTCCACCTCCACCTTCCGGGGGGGGGCGCTGGGCACTGCGGGGACAGGGGCTGGGTCAGGGGGGCTGGAGCTGTGCCTGGTGCCCTGGGGCATCACACACACACACAGGGCAGGGGGACAGGGGCTGGGTCAGGGGGGCTGGAGCTGTGCCTGGTGCCCTGGGGCATCACACACACACACAGGGCAGGGGGACAGGGGCTGGGTCAGGGGGGCTGGAGCTGTGCCTGGTGCCCTGGGGCATCACACACACACACAGGGCAGGGGGACAGGGGCTGGGTCAGGGGGGGCTGGAGCTGTGCCTGGTGCCCTGGGGCATCACACACACACACAGGGCAGGGGGACAGGGGCTGGGTCAGGGGGGGCTGGAGCTGTGCTTGATGTGCTGAGATATATCACACACACACACACACACACACACACACACACACACACACACAGCAAGAGCTGGGCACTGCGGGGGATAGGGGTGGTGGTCACGGGGGGCTGGAGCTGTGCCTGGTGGCCTGGGGCATCACACACAGGGAGAGCTGAGCACTCATCAGCTGTCCCCAGCCTCCCAGGGAGCAGAGGGGAAGCTCTGTGGGATCTGATCTGCCTGGCCTGGACACGGGATGGGAACAGCCCCATCCCATCTCTCAGTCAGGGATGGGACAGCCCCATCCCATCTCTCAGTCAGGGATGGGAACAGCCCCATCCCATCTCTCAGTCAGGGATGGGAACAGCCCCATCCCATCTCTCAGTTTGGAATGGGGACAGCCCCATCCCATCTCTCAGTCAGGGATGGGAACAGCCCCATCCCATCTCTCAGTCAGGGATGGGAACAGCCCCATCCCATCTCTCAGTCAGGGATGGGAACAGCCCCATCCCATCTCTCAGTCTGGGATGGGACAGCCCCATCCCATCTCTCAGTCAGGGATGGGACAGCCCCATCCCATCTCTCAGTCTGGAATGGGGACAGCCCCATCCCATCACCCACTCAGCTTTCCACAGGCTTCCTTGTGCCCAGGTTGCTCAAATGGAAGGAACCATTGTGGCTCCAGATCTCCTTCTGAGGGCAAAGCCAATGTCCAGCCAGCCAGAAAAGCTCTGGTCCTGCCTGTGGGAGCTCAGGGTGGAGAGGATCAGGACAGGGCTTCTCCTTGGAGCTCCCTCATCTCTCAGGACAGGGGCTTGGTGGCTACAACCACTGTGGGATCTCAGGACAGAAAACAAGAGATGTCTTGGATGGAATTGGCTGAATCTTTGGAAATACTACAACTACTACTACCACTACTACTACTGGTGCTGCTACTACTACTACTGCTACTACAGGGCACGACAGCTTCATCTACCAGAAATCACACTTTCTGAGCAGGGTACTCTATGGTACATTTGGATGTGGGCAGAGGCTCAGGACCAACACTGGGGACAAACCTGTTGCTTTTTAAAGTATCTTTTTATTTGGAATAGAAACACCTAAAAATTTTGGGATTTCCATATATTATTTACTTGACTGATATTATTTGAAGTCCTGCTCTCACAGTGAAGGTGCCCCTCTCCCTTCATGCATCCATTCATGTTTTTCCCTGGTTTTATTTTACTGTAGAAATACCAGGAAAATTCTGAGTGGGGCCACTGAACTATTGTCACTCAAGATTTTTGAAACTTTAACAGATTCCTCCTTTCTACAACTAACAAAAACTCTGACTTAAGGAGGAGGTAGTAACAAGGAATGTGTGGGAAGAACTCCCTAATATTTCAAAACATGTGCTCTCAGGCACAGGGTGGGATTCTTGGGGCTGTCCCTGGCAGGACCAGCAGCTGGACTTGGCTGATCCTTGTGGGCCTCTTCCAACTCAGGATGCACAACGATTTCAGGAAACCAAGTTCTGGCAGCAGAGCAAAGTTTTGGTGCCTTGGCTGCCCCTGGTTCAGTGAGAGCATCTTTTCAGGGGGAGTGGTGCAGTCAAGACTCAGAGCTATGAAGAAAGCCCCATAAAGCCAGGAAATGCCCTAAAGCAGAGGGCTCAGAGGGTTTGGGGTGATGGCACCAGAGGATGCTGCACAGTGCAGAGCTCAGATCCCCCTCCAGCTCACAGGAGGGGCCTGCATGTGCCCCCAGCACAGGAACAGCCCAGCTGTGCCCCAGCACAGGGACACCCCCAGCCCAGGAACAGCCCAGCTGTGCCCCAGCACAGGAACAGCCCAGCTGTGCCCCAGCACAGGGACACCCCAGGGACAGGAACAGCCCAGCTGTGCCCCAGCACAGGGACACCCCAGGGACAGGACCCTAGCTGTGCCCCAGCACAGGGACAGCCCAGCTGTGCCCCAGCTCAGGGACACCCCCAGCCCAGGAACAGCCCAGCTGTGCCCCAGCACAGGAACAGCCCAGCTGTGCCCCAGCACAGGGACAGCCCAGCTGTGAACCAGCACAGGGACACCCCCAGCCCAGGAACAGCCCAGCTGTGCCCCCAGCCCAGGAACAGCCCAGCTGTGCCCCAGCCCAGGAACAGCCCAGCTGTGCCCCAGCAGGGCCCCGCTCACTCACCGTCCTCGTCCGTGCGCACGGTGACCGGCGCGCTCTCCGGGCCCGGCCCCACCTCGGTGTGAGCCACCACGGTGACGCGGTACTGGGTCCACTTGTCCAGGGAGTCCAGCAGGATCTGGCTGGTGCTTGGGGGGATACCAGTCACCTCCCTGGGCTCGGCGTCCTCGGCGTCCAGCGCTCGGTAGTGCACGCTGTAGCCGGCCAGGACGCCGTTCTGGCTCTCGGCCGGCGGCGGCCGCCAACTTACCAGAATGGCGGTGGAGCGGGTGCTGACACATTTTACATCCTGGGGGGGGGCGGACGGTTCTACGAGGGGGAGATTCAGGAGGGGAGAGGGAAAGAAAGGGAGAGGGGAGGGGGGGGAAACAAAAAACAAAAGATGGGAAAGATAAAAGAAAAAAAAAAGGAAAATGATAACAAAAAAATCTAAAATAAAACGTACGAAAGTTTGGTTTAGGAAGATAAAATTAAAAGAGAAGAGAGCTTTTTGTTGTTGTCTTTTTTTTTTTTTTTTTCGAAATGAAGAGGGTTTTTAAAAAAAAAAAAAAAAAGCCAACGGAAATTAAATGGGGCATCAAAACTGAAATGGTGTAAAGCAAAGGACGAAAGCAGCAAGCGGGCCAGCCAAGAGAGTCCTGCTGCTTCCACTGAGCTGGCACCAGCCACACTCCCAGCTGCACCCTAGCAAAGCCCTTTCCTTTGGCTCCCTGCTTTACAGCAGCCTGGCAAATGCTGCTCTGGCTGGAAAAGCACTCCTTTCCAACCTCAGTCTCTGGGATCCTGAATTTCTTTGAAGTTTCTGTGAAAATTAAGTAAGAAAAGCAAGTCTTTTGCCAGGAGGCTTAAATTTAAGAGTCTGTACCTCCAGATGGAAGTGATTAGTTGTCCCCAGACTGGAGGAGGCCAAATCCCACAGTGGGAATGCCCAGGACACTGCCAAGCCATGGTGTTTAAAGAGGGTTTAGAGAAAACACTTGCAGAAGGAGGGAGGCACTGGGTTTGGTGAGGTTTTCAGGGATCCAGGGGATTTTCCAAAGCAGCAGCAGGTCTAATTCCCACTGCACTCTCTGCCTGAACTGCCCCAGGGTGTTTCTGAATATCCTGGAGGAAACCTTGGGAACTGTGGCCCTGCCCAGGCACCTTCTCAGGTGCCCAAGGGTGACCAGGGGAAGGTGGAACCACAGCTCTCCCTTAAAGCTCCTCTTGTTCCATCCTGCCCTGGGCAGGAACAGCTTCCCCCATCCTGGCTGCTCCTGCTGGCCCTGAGCACTGCCAGGGATCAGGTCCCACTGCTGCCAGTCCCCAGTGACCACTGATCAGCCCAGGGGAGCAGAGTGTGATCCATCCTCAGGGCAAATCGATAAATCCACTATCACCCACCTGCAATAAAGAGCTTTTCACTCCCTGCAGACTGGGTGAACTCACAAGCCCCCCAAGCATTGCCTACAAGCAGCTCAGGGCTGGTCACTGCTTCTCATTCCTCTGATGCTTTTTAATCAACAAGAAGCTCTTTTAGTGAGGAATGATTGTTTTCAAACCTCTTACTCCCATCCTTGACTCAAACCCAGATGTTCAGGCCCAGTTTGCCTGGAGGACTCTGCTAAATCCACTCTCACTCAGCCCAGCTGGCACTGGAGTGAGAGGCTCACACTTTCCAGGAGCCTCCAGGAGACAGAGGGAAGTGGCTTTTCAAAAAGGGCAGAGATAATGAGATAATCCTTCCACTGCTGTCTGAGCACCCTGCCCAGTAGGACATTTCGGGTTTCCCTTCTATTTTTATGCACTACTGCTGTCTTTAAGCTGGCAGAATGATCCCCTTCTCCCCAGCACTCCCAGGGAGGAGGCTGGCAAGCCCTGGCCATGGCTGGCCACGCAAAACAACACAGAAGATGTCAAATGAACCAAACCAAAAAGAACAAACTGGAAAATAAAACATAAATCAAGCCAATAATTTGAAACAAAAAAAAAAAAAGAAAAAAAAAAAGAAAAAAAGAAAAAAAAGAAAAAAAGAAAACACCAGAAAGGAAATCATAATAATAAAATAATACTGATATAAAAAGTGACTCCTTCCAGAACATTCCCAGTCTGTTTACCTACCTTCCATGCTTCAACTGCTAACTTATAAGACTTTCTTACAAGAGAACGAGAGGAACTGAGCTACGAGGCCAGACCAAGCTCCTGGTGGGTTTCTGCACATGACTGGCTTTTAAATGCCCCTCTGCTCATGATGAGCCCCCCCCAGTCCTCCCCCAGCAGCAGAGCCCCAGCTACTGCAGAAATGGCAGTTTTGGACCCCAGTCTGTTCTCTTTTGCTAAACTGCCAGCACCAAGAGCAGGACAGCACATTCTCAGTGACAGATCTGCTCCCTCTGGCTCTCTCCATCTGCTGTGACTGCTGCAGCACCTCTCCAGGACAGAGGTGCCCTGCTCATCCCACGTCCCAGAACCAGCTCAGGGATGGTTTCAGGGTATGGAGGTGCAGACTCAGCCTTCTCCCACAGCTGCCATGGTGCCATTCCCTTCTTTTGCCATCCTCATCAGAGGCTGGGCATATTAAAATCCACCTTTCCTGCTTAGTTCCAGCCAAAGCCAGCAGAGTTGAGAAACCCACTGCAGAGAGGGTCTGACCTGACCTACCCTTCATCCTGCACCTCATTCTGCAAGGCCCAGGAGGCCGAGCTGAGCTCCAGCTGGCACTGGGGGCACTGGCTCGCTCACTCACCCTGCAGCCCCAGCAGGGCCTGGGTGAGCCTCCTTTTGGTTTTGCACTTTCTCTGCTCAAGAAGGGGGTGGGGGTGGGTGATGGGGAGAAGGCCCAGGCCCTGCCTGGCCCCCTCCCCGACACCCCTGGAGGGAGGAGAACAGCCAGGGGTGCTGGCTGCCCACGCTGGACACGCCTCTGGGAGCTCATGGCACGGATTCCTTCACAATCCAGCCCAACCTGTGCGACCCTGGGGACAGCCTGGAGCTGTGGCAGGAGCCCAGTGCCACCAATGCCAGCTGTGCCAGCCCAGCTCTGCCAGCTGCCCTTCCCTGGGCAGGGAGCCAGGCACAGGCAGAGCTCCTGGGCAGGACAGCACTGCCTTGGCACTGCCTTGGCACTGCCTTGGCCTGCTGGCTGTTTTGGGACCCCTCCCCACCCTCCCAGGGCTCCAGGAGTGTCTGCAGCCACAGGGTGGACTGTATTTGTGAATCTGCTTGAGACCAGCCAGTACTCACCTGAGCTGCACCTTTTACATGCTTTAAAGTTGACTGTCCAAGCCACAAGAATGACCCTTGCTGACCTTGCACAATATCATGTTTTTTAACCCTTTAGGTACCATAGACTTTGGGAATTTCATTCTTTATGTACTGTGAGGAGGGGGCAGGAGGGAGAGCGGAGCTGTGTGGGGGGAAACCCTTTCTTGGGCAGGAACAGAGGGTGACAAGGCCTCATTGTTCCTCTACACCTGCACATGCACCCCAGCACCCACCCTGCCACCCCTGCCTGCTGACCACACGCTGCCCTCTGGAATTTCCCAGGGGAGAGATGCCAGGGAGCCTGGGAAGGTCATGGCTGGCCAGAAAGGGCAGCCCAGCTTCTCCCAGCCATGAGTCTGCCAGTTTGACAAGCTATGTCTTTGGTACTTGAAGAGTTAAAACCCAGCTACTTCAAGAAGAAAAAGATACTTTACCTTTAGTTTAATGGATTTTACTTTGGTTATGATGCTCAGGAGGAGCCACCCTGGCAGGGAGGTGCAGGGAGGGGCTGCCACATGCGGGTGGTGCAGGGAGGGGACAGCAGGAGAGCAGGAGAGGCTTTGTCACCCCAGAGCCAAGGTGCCATCGGGGTGTGACACGGCCAGCGAGGGACAGGGACGGCGGGGAGCTGGCTCAGGGGGGCAGGGCGTGCAGGCAGGCAGGCAGAGAGCAGAGAGAGAAGAAAGAAGAGCATGGAGCGGGCCAAGGAGCAGCTGAACGGAAAAGGAGCTGAGGAGGGAAGACACAAAAGCCTGTCCCGAGGCAGAAGGTCTGTGAGCCGCAGGATGTCACCCGGACCAGCGAGAATTGACTCGTTCCTCCAACAGCCAGCCAGGAAAAAATGTTTCACCGTGTTACAGGACACTGACAGCTCCCAGCTGAGGTTCTTAAGAGCGTTAAATTAATGAGAACTCTCCCTATGAAAGCTGAGCTACAGAGAGAGAAACCCGTCCGTGTTCTGGGCAGGTGCTGAGTTAGAAAAAGCCCCAAAGCCTTCCCTTCTCCCAGATCCCCTTTCCTCACCCTTAAGGGACAAATTTTCACTAAGCCCTACTGCCACCAGCTCCCACACCCCTCTTCCAGCGTGTTTTATTGAACCAGAAAGCACAAATCCCAGACCATCTTTGCCTCCCATCCCCACAGGACTCAAGGAGAGAAACCCCTTGGAAAACAGAAGCAGAGTGTAAGTTGAACACTTGTTTTTCAGGTCCTTTCAGTTCATTTCCCCCACCCCACAGAGATGCTCCCTCTGACAGTACCACACTGGGATCAGAACCAGCAGATGTGCAGCAGAGTCAGGAAAGGATTTTCCTATGAAACGTAGAGAGATATGGAGAAAAAGAAAAGAAGGAAAAAAAGGGGGAAAACATTTGAAGGAAAGAAAAACCAAAAAAATCTTTGAATGGAGTGGAGGCCTGAGAAAGCCCCAGTGAGGAATTCTGTCTGTGCAGAAACAGACTCCCCTTTCTTCCCACTCCTCAGGGGACAGAAAGAGAAGGAGGCAGGGAAAGGGAGAGACAGCAGGATGTGACAATTACAAAGCCCAGCTGAGAGCCTGCTGCTCCCCCTTGTTAGGGACTCTGAGGGATGGGAGCAGGGCTCTCCCTCCTCACTCTGGTGACCAGAGCCACTTCTGAGTTAGTTCTGCTCCTGGCTACTCCAAACTGCAGAGGAGTGATTTAGCAGAGATGAGAGGAGACAGAAAACACAAAGAACAGCTGCCACAGCCACTCATGCAGTGAAAAAACACCTCATTTAAAAGCAAAGATCTGTGAAAAGCCCAGGTTGAAATATTGCCATCCAGGGTTATTGTCCCCAGGGCAACAGCGAAGGGAGACAATCCATTAAACTAAAACCAGCACGTTTTGGTTGCATACAGTCCATCCTGGTATCATCAATATCCCCCTCCCAGCCTCCACAGGGCTCCTCTCTCCACCCTGGGAGCCCAAACGGGCCATTCCCAGAGCTGCAGCCCCTCCTGCCCTGGGCTGTGCAGCTTCCCCAGGGGCTGGGGACAACCACCTTCCCTCTCCTCCTCCCAGTGTCCCTGTTCTGCACTGCTGGGGCTGTGGGGATAGCAGGGACAGTGGGGACAGGCTGTGGCTGCCATCCCCTGAGCATGCTCAGCACAGGCCAGCGTGGCCACCACGACCCTCACGGCTCCCACCCGAGTGGATGGTGCTGCCAGCCCCTCAAAGCCCAGCTCACACTGCCAGCCCCCCCAAACCCATCTCACACTGCCAGCCCCCCAAACCCAGCTCACACTGCCAGCCCCCCAAAACCCATCTCACACTGCCAGCCCCCCAAACCCAGCTCACACTGCCAGCCCCCCAAACCCAGCTCACACTGCCAGCCCCCCAAAACCCATCTCACACTGCCAGCCCCCCAAAACCCAGCTCACACTGCCAGCCCCCCCAAAACCCAGCTCTGCTCTTAGCTCACACTGCCAGCCCCCCAAAACCCATCTCACACTGCCAGCCCCCCCAAAACCCAGCTCACACTGCCAGCCCCCAAAACCCAGCTCTGCTCTTAGCTCACACTGCCAGCCCCCCAAAACCCATCTCACACTGCCAGCCCCCCAAACCCAGCTCACACTGCCAGCCCTCAAAACCCAGCTCTGCTCTTAGCTCACACTGCCAGCCCCCCAAAACCCATCTCACACTGCCAGCCCCCCAAACCCAGCTCACACTGCCAGCCCCCCAAACCCAGCTCTGCTCCTGACTCACACTGCCAGTCCCCCAAAACCCAGCTCACACTGCTAACCCCCCAAAACCCAGCTCTGCACCTGGCTCACACTGCCAGACCCCCAAACCCAGCTCACACTGCCAGCCCCCCAAACCCAGCTCTGCTCCTGACTCACACTGCCAGTCCCCCAAAACCCAGCTCACACTGCTAACCCCCCAAAACCCAGCTCTGCACCTGGCTCACACTGCCAGACCCCCAAACCCAGCTCACACTGCCAGCCCCCAAAACCCAGCTCTGCTCTTAGCTCACACTGCCAGCCCCCCAAAACCCAGCTCTGCACCTGGCTCACATCTCAACTCCTGGGGCAGGTGAAGGGACAGGGGAGTAGGTCCCAGGGGTATCCCCCCTCCCCAGAGCCAAAGGGCAGCCCCCAGGTTGCACACACACCTCACTGCTCCCCTGGACACCCAAGGGAGAGGAGAAGGCTTTGCCCAGGACAGAGCCGGGGCAGAGTCCCTGGGGAGACAGCGGGGTGTGGCACCCGCCCCAGCTGGGCTTTAATTTGGAAAGGGGCTGTTCCCAGCCCATGTCCCAGCCCATGTCCCCAGCCCATGTCCTAGCCCATGTCCTAGCCCATGTCCCAGCCCATGTCCCCAGCCCATGTCCCCAGCCCATGTCCTAGCCCATGTCCCCAGCCCTGCACAGCCCATGTCCTATCCCATGTCTTAGCCCATGTCCCCAGCCCATGTCCCCAGCCCATGTCCTAGCCCATGTCCTAGCCCATGTCCCAGCCCATGTCCCAGCCTATGTCCCCAGCCCATGTCCCAGCCCATGTCCCCAGCCCTGCACAGCCCATGTCCTAGCCCATGTCCCCAGCCCATGTCCCCAGCCCTGCACAGCCCATGTCCTAGCCCATGTCCCCAGCCCATGTCCTAGCCCATGTCCCCAGCCCATGTCCCCAGCCCTGCACAGCCCATGTCCTAGCCCATGTCCCCAGCCCATGTCCCCAGCCCTGCACAGCCCATGTCCCAGCCCTGCCCGGCCCTGCCCGGCCCTGCCCGGCCGTGCCCGCAGAGAAGGCAGCAAAGCAGAGACACCTACTGGACTGGAGGGTGCGCTCGCGCAGCTCCGGGGTGAAGGCCCCGAGCCCCAGGGCCGAGCGGGCGGCCAGCCGGAACACGTACTCAGTGTTGGGCTTCAGGCCTTCCACCGTCACCGACGTCGCGGGCTCAAAGTTCCTCAGCACCTGCCATGGGCGAGGGGGAGAGCAAAATAAACCCAAACATGGGCGGCAGGCGAGGCCTGGCGGGCACGCCATAGGCACTGCTGCCCTGGCACACTCTGGACTGCTGCCCTGGCACACCATAGGGACTGCTGCCCTGGCACGCCATAGGCACTGCTGCCCTGGCACACTCTGGACTGCTGCCCTGGCACACCATAGGGACTGCTGCCCTGGCACGCCATAGGCACTGCTGCCCTGGCACGCCATAGGCACTGCTGCCCTGGCACACTCTGGACTGCTGCCCTGGCACGCCATAGGGACTGCTGCCCTGGCACACCATAGGCACTGCTGCCCTGGCACACTCTGGACTGCTGCCCTGGCACACCATAGGGACTGCTGCCCTGGCACGCCATAGGCACTGCTGCCCTGGCACGCCATAGGCACTGCTGCCCTGGCACACTCTGGACTGCTGCCCTGGCACACTCTGGACTGCTGCCCTGGCACACCATAGGCACTGCTGCCCTGGCACACCATAGGGACTGCTGCCCTGGCACACCATAGGCACTGCTGCCCTGGCACGCCATAGGCACTGCTGCCCTGGCACACTCTGGACTGCTGCCCTGGCACACTCTGGACTGCTGCCCTGGCACACCATAGGCACTGCTGCCCTGGCACACCATAGGGACTGCTGCCCTGGCACACCATAGGCACTGCTGCCCTGGCACACTCTGGACTGCTGCCCTGGCACGCCATAGGCACTGCTGCCCTGGCCCTGGCACCGCGGGGAGCTCAGCCACAGCCCTGGCCTGCACTCACCTCCTTGCTGTGCTCTCCCTCCCTGTAGAGCAGCTCGTACTTCACTATGATCTCCTGCCGTGGGGGGCTCCACGACAGCACAATGCTCGTCTCGGTCTTGGCCTCTGCTCGGAAGTTCATCGGCTGCCCAGGAACTGGCACGGGCAGGGAGCAGAGGAGGAAGATGGGAAATAGGAGAAACCACATTAACTTGGCTAATTAGGAGGCTCTTGCCCTGTTTTCTTCAAAGCCTGTGTGGGAAGAGCACGTCAGCAGCAAAATGCCACACTGCAGCGTGGGCAGGTCCTGCTTCTAAAGCTGTGGAGTTACATCCCACTGCAGGATTCCAGCATGGCCAGAGCTGCTGGAGATGGGGATCCCAGTGGATTATCTGCCTCTTTCTCAGCAGTGCAGAATACAGCCCTTCCCATCAAGCCCAGTGTTACAAGATTCTGGAAGTAGGAAGCCCATGAGCAGCCCAGTGAGGACACGGGGTTCCTCCCATACTCCATGCCAAAAAAGTGCTGGGTGATAGCCCATGATAAAACACCTTGTGTTTGCAGCTCAACACATAAAGCTCATTCCCCACTCATCTCTGACAAAGCAGTTCCTGGGTACTTCAGGGAGAGTTAAAGTGTCACCACTGCCTGGGCAGTTTTACATCTGTTAAAGACATTTAGAATCATGGAATGGTTTGGGTTGGAAGACCATAAAGCTCATCCAGTTCCATGGGCAGGAACTGCTCCAAGCCCAGTCCAGCCTGGCCTTGGACACTCCAGGGATCCAGGGGCAGCCACAGCCAGGGCCTGCCCAGCCTCTGAGTCAACAATTCCTCCCAACACAGACTCTGAATCTCCAGATCTAAGCAGCAGCCCTCCCTCCCCCAGGCAGGGAGCAGGAGCACAGGCGCTCACCTCCCTGCTGCGTTTTAACCTGGATGGGGTCGGACAGGGGCCCGTCCCCCACGGAGGTGAAGGCCAGCACCCTGACGGTGTAGGTCTCGTCCTCCAGCAGGCTGCCCACGGTGGTCAGCAGGCTGTCGTCCACGTTGTGCTTCTGCCAGCTGCCGACGGGCTGCTCGGGCTCCATGGTGTAGTAGACGCGGTAGCCGCGGATCTGCCCGTTGGGCTCCACGGGTTCCTCCCACTGGATGATCATGGTGCTGCTGCTCAGCATGCGGCCCTGCACGTTGCGGGGGGCGCTGGCGGGGGCTTGCTCCCCGGTGCGGGTGACCACGGACTCGCTGGGGGGCCCCTGCCCGATGCTGTTGACGGCAGAGACCCAGATCTCGTACTCGGAGTTGGGGCTGAGCCCCCCGATGCTGTAGCGCGTGGTGGTGATGTCCTCCTTGATCTGGTAGGGCCCGTCCTGGCTCTTGGACTTGTACTCGATCACGTAGTAGGACACGGGGTCTGGATTGCCAGAGTCCCAGGTGATGGTGATACTTGTTGCTGTTGTCTCTGTCACCACTGGCGTCCCAGGAGCCTTGGGAAGTGCTGAGAATCAGGAAGAGCAGGAATTTAAAAAAAACCACAGATGCTGAAATGGTGCCTAATTGGTCTGGGTAGGGCTGCAGGAGCTGGAGGCACAGCACCAATCCTGGCAGCTCAGGAAAGCGCTGCTGGAATATGATGAACCTAGTTATCCACTCTATTATCCTCCTTAAACTGCTGCATCAAAGGCAGAGTGTTCAGCTAAACATCTGGAATCATTAGCACAGGCTTCAGCTGCACATCAGCTCCCGGGGCAGGGAGGGACAGCAGCTCCTTCCTCAGCAGCTCCTTCCCAGCACATCTCTCTGCTGAGCCCCCACGGGCAAGGAATGGCACAGAACAAATCCCCAGAAATGCTGGGAGGGCTTCCCTCCAGCCACAGAGCCGAGTTAATTCCCATTTCCCCTCTCCCTCAGCCAGGAGTCCCCAGGAGCCTGCTGGGGACTGCACGCTGCTCAACACTTGGGCTGCACCTGATGTGCTTTAACTTCACCTGTTCTCAAGCTTTATGTCCTTATTGCACACTTCAGACCCTTTTCAACCTTCCTTTTCAACCTCTTCTTATCATGGAATCCCAGAATGTTTTGGGTTGAAGGGGCCTTAAAGCCCAGCCAGGGCCACCCCTGCCATGGGCAGGGACAGCTCCCACTGGTCCAGGTGGCTCCAAGCCCTGTCCAACCTGGCCTTGAAGCCAAACTTCTCTAGACCTGATCAGAGTAAAGCTCCAACTTCTTTCACCTTCTGCCCAGGAGAGCCACAGTGCTCACACTTAGAACAGAGCAGGGAACAAGATCCAAAAAAATTACAAAAGACAGAAGGTACCAGAGATTCCCCACGTGAGGAGGTGGGAGAGTTGGAAGCAGAAGCAATCTGCCCTACACAGCAGCTTTTCAGACTGGCAGGGTAAAACAGGGAGAAAAGGGAAGGAAGGGAACACTCAGGAAAATAAAGGGACGTGAGTCCAGCCCCAGGAGTTCTCCTGCTGGCACGAGAGCCCCACTGCTGTGCAGGAGCTCAGAACGGGCCATGCTGAGGTTCTCCAGTCCCTGCTCATCTCTCCTGTCTCCTCAGACAGGGCACTGGTACAACAGGATTGTTTTTCCTTATCCCTCCCTTTCTCCCAAGTGCTTCTCCTCTCCCCCACCCGGATTCTTTCCCACCCTGCCTCTCCCAGATCCCTCATGGCAGCATCAGCACCTGGGGCAGACCCCAGCTCACACAGAGCTCTACACTCACCCAACCTCAGGGGCTCCTGCTTGGGTTTAATACTCCCCTGCTGAGGACAGAATAGATTGAAGATGGCACCCGTGCTCCTCTGGGGGATCACTAGCTGGAAGCTGGGCTCATCTTGCTGAGGCAACAACGGCCACTAAGATGCTGGAACTAAGCTCTGCTGCAAGGGTGCACATGCCAGAGATCCTCAGGGCCTTGGCTGAGTCTCAGGCCTTGGAACAGGATGGCATGCAGGCTCCAGGCCATCCAAGGCTCCTGCACAGTGCCCAGCCAGCCTCACAAGTCAGGACAGACCCAGCATGCAGGGATTTGAGCCACAATTTCCTTCACAACAACCAGCTCAGGTGTCCTAAAGCGAGGGAAGGTCTTCAGCCATCAGCTTCCCCTCCACTCTGGGTTTCCCTGTGTGTGGGATCCCCCAGGACACATGCACAGACCCCAGTACGGGCACTCCTGGTGCCCAGGTCAGTCCTGCTGCTCGTGCTCACAGAGCTCCAGGTGCACACAGGAAAGGACAGGGACTGAGACTCCTGCAGCCAGGTGCCCACAACACAGCCACGGTGTCCCTGGCCATGCACACACATCCCACTTGTGCAGAACACCTGGACATGCAGGACTGTGTCCCTGGCCATGCACACACACACATCCAGTCAGGCACGAGAACCTGGACATGCAGAGCTGTCCTTGTCCATGCACACACACATCCCACTCATGCAGGAGCACCAGAATATCCAGGACTGTCCCTGTCCATGCACACACATCCCATTTGTGCAGGAGCACCAGGACATGCAGGACTGTCCCTGTCCATGCACACACATCCCACTTGTGCAGGAGCACCAGGACATGCACAACTGTGTCCCTGCCCATGCACACACACCCCATTTGTGCAGGACATGCAGGACTGTCCCTGTCCATGCACACACATCCCATTCATGCAGGAGCACCAGGCCATGCAGGACTGTCCCTGTACACACATCCCACTCGTGCAGGAGCACCAGGCCATGCAGGACTGTCCCTGTACACACATCCCACTCGTGCAGGAGCACCAGGACATGCAGGGCTGTGTCCCCTGAGCAGCTCAGGCAGTGCCAGGCTCTCCCCATGCACACACACAGTGACACAGGCACAAACCGTGGGACACTCCCTGTCTGGTGACACTCCCACCATGGCTCCCATGCACGAGCAGGACGATCCCCTGCCCCATGCTGGGACACTCAGCCCTGGCCGTGCCCCCTCCCCACGTGCAGCCTGACCCTGCCCCCTCCCTTACATTTCACTGTGATCTGGGCCACGGCCTCGATGACTCCCAGGCTGGACATGGCCACGCAGGTGTAGTTGGCCGAGTCCTTGACGTCGGTGAGCTCCAGCACGTTCCTGCCCACGGGCATGTCGTCCTCGGGGGTCAGGTCCTCTGCTCCCTGCATCCACTTCACGTAGGGCATGGGCGAGCCCACGGCCACGCAGGTGATGTTGACGTTGCCCCCGGGCATGATTTCATGGCTGACAGGGAGGATGGAGAAGCGAGGGGCCACACGGCGAACTGTGGACGAGACGCACAGAGGTAACAAAAAAACAAAACGGAAAACCAAACCAAAACAAACGAACGACAACAAAACAAAGAGAAGAAAACGAAACGAAACGAGAAAAAAAAGAAAGGAAAAAAAAGAAAGGAGAAAAAGAAAAAAGAGTAAAAGATAATTTAAATATAGATGGGGTTTGTCATCGTTTATTTTCTTCCTTCATTAAAAACGAAACAAAAAACCAAAGAAATTAAAAACTCAAAAACCAAAAACCAAAAAAATAAACTCCAAATAAATTTGTACTTCACAAACAATATATAGAATATAGACATAAAAGCGATATTTCATAGCAACAGGGTTCCATTGATCAAGATTAGACCCATCACAGCACAGATAAATACACAAAAATTTATTAGCAATTTCTCATCTTTACTGGCAAGAGCTGGCGTGGCGAGCGCCCAAAGTTCTGCTCGGCGGCCGCTGGGGCCCCCAGCTCCCCTGAGCAGAGCCCAGGGCTGCTGCTCCCTCTCTGCTCCTCCCTTCTCCAGGAACAGCCCGGCCACCCCGCGGGCCCAGCGCCCCTCCCAGCCTGGGCTGCCTTGGGTGGGGGCCAGGAGAAGGTGGGGATGGAGATGGAAACTTCTCAGCCCTTCGCCTTGTTGGACCAGAGAACCCAACAAAGAGAGAAGTGTCGCATCCCCAGATTGCAGATAAAGGAGGGAGGAGAGGGAGCCCCCGGAGCGGGACAGAATTTAGGTGTGTCTGTGTGTGAGGAGCGTCCAGGGGAACACAGCCCCCCTGGAGCAGAGACTGTGTGGAAAAGATGAGAAACTCTAATGAAATTTTTGTGGTTTTCGGGTATAGAAACCCTAACGAAGCCTCTTTAAGATCTGACACGGTTCCATCGATAGATGCAGCTCTCAGAGTCACAAACATCATGCAAAATAGGTAAAAAAGAGAGAGAGAGAAAGAGAGAAAGAGAGAGGAAAATGCAGAGAAATATAATTTCTGGGAGGCAGCAAATGCCCACATGGATACTGGATAGAAAGTGAGCGACAGAGAAAGGAAGGAAGACCAGGAGAAGGAGAACAAGAGGGGAAGGGAGAAAGAAGAGAGAGAGAGAGAAAGAGAGGGAGGGGAGGGGGAAACCCACTTTAATGCTGCATACTTTTTCTAGCTGATGTGACTCAATGTGGTGGCTCACATTGTCACATCTCAGCCCTGGCGGAATAATAAATAGAATAGAATTAATAAGAAAAACAAGGTAATGAAACTTTTAACGTTGAGAAAACAGTGACATGTTCTGTGCATCTCCTTAGCAGAGAGGTGGATGCAGCTTCCAGACCTTACACAGGAAGAACATGGACGCAAGGGGGAGGCTGTGGTTTCCTTGGCTCCATTTTCTGAGCTCCCTGGGCTGGCTGGAGGGATGGTGGGTGCCCTTCCTCAGGGGACAAAGCAGGGGAACAAAGGAGAACGTGTGCCTCAGAGAGGCCTAGGGAGGGGCTGAGGGCAGGGTCTCATCCCACAAAAAGACAAAAGGATGCAGGACCCGGGGAAATGCAGGAACAGCAGCAGCTGGAGGGGAGCAGGAGTGCAGGATTCCTGCAGCTTCAGGGACAGCCATGCAGGAGCTCTGCAGGCAGGGGGGTCTGGGGTGCTGGGGGCTCAGAGCTCCCTGGCCCTGCTGTCTGGTCCCAGCTAGCCTCTGCACAGCCTCTCCCAAGCTGCCTGGGGCTGCCTCATGCCAAGCAAAGCAAAGGACAGCAGAGCTGAGCCTGCCATTGTCCCTCCCGGTGCCTTCAGTGTCCCTGGAACTGCCATGGGGCTCGCAGGGTTTATCTTCCAGCTTTGTGGATCTTTTCCAAGGGGAAGGGCACTGCCAGCAGAGGGGGAGGCTGTTTGCCTTTTCCTGGGGCTTTGGCAAACAAAAGCCAACTGCAGCCCCTGCATCGTTCTGCAAGGTGACAAGGGACATTGCCACAGCGAGGTCTGCCCTCCCCATCGGGCTGCCTGACCCTTTTCTGTGGGAACCAGTAGCCAGGAAGCAGCACTGGGAGGCAAGGAAGAGAAGATTTCCAGGCTGGTGGCATCAGGAGCTCGGAGGTGGCAAAGGGGAATTCCTGCATGCACGGATCTGCAGAGAGAAGGGGGCATGCCCTCAGCTGGGACAAGGACGGGGAGGGAGGGGCTGCCAACTCACCTGGCCACTGCCACTAGAAGATGATTTTCTACCTGCAGAAGGGTGGAGGGGGTACCACGGTGTTTGCTCCACCTCAGGCAGCAGCTCTGGCTCCAAGGATCAGGCAAGCTGCTCCTGGCTCCCTCCTGCCCTGGGGAGAACACTCTGCCCTGGCCAGAGGGACATCCCTGCCTCCTGCCCCATCCTCCTCCCACTGCCCCCAGAGGCACCACACTGCAGAAAATGGAGCCAGCTGGAAACCACACCTGTCACAGTCTGAGACAAGATGAGAGAACTCGGAAAGAAACAAGTGGGGTCAACATGCAGACAGATCTGGGGTGGGGATGACTCTTCTGAGGGGGGCTGGTGACCTTCTGGAGAGGGGAGGCAAGGTGGGAAGGGTGAGGAGGAATGGGGAGACACGTCCGGACAAGATCCGGTCAGCAAACAGCATCAACAGCAACAAACAACGGCAGGTGGGATGCAAACACTGAGTTGTCATGGGAACAGAACAAGACAATTAATCCAAACCGAAGCTAATCGCAAAGAAATGAAACCCAACTGAAAGAGAAAGGGAAAAAAAACAAAGAAAAAGAAAGAACAAACCAGAATTTAATAACTGAAAAGCATCATTGGATGTAGGGCGGAGAGCTGAGAATCGGAGTCTGAAGGGAACCGACTGTTCCTGGCTGGGGTTTTGGGCAGGGCAGGACAAATCCACTCACAAAACACAACTCAGGCTGTGCAGAGCACGTTCCCCAAACACTGCAGAGCAGCCCTGCCCTGCTCCTGACAGCTCCCAGGGGTGCAGGGATCCCCACTTGGCACCTCTGGGTGCCAGCCCTCAGCACATCCCACAGGGAGGCAGAGTTTGGATCAGGGCTGGTAGAGCCCCAAACAGGCAGCAGCACTTCCTTGGTGCATCCTGGTTTAAAAAAAACGAGGCTCTCCTGTGTGCACAGATATACCAACATCCACACACTGGTCTAGGATGGGGAAAGAACTCCAATTAAGTGCTGGGGACCTCAGAGAGTTCCCTGGATACAGCCCTGCAGTGGCTCAGGGCTGTGACAGCCACAACAGGCACAGGGTTCATCTCTGGCTACCCAGAGCCATCAGGCTGCTGTTTATTTTAATTGCTACAACATTTGCATTTGGCTGAAGACAGGGAATTTGTCAAGCCGAGAATCTCTGGGTCAGCCTTTAGGTCAAGGCCCAGGAGGGAGAGAGCCGTGGTGGAAAGGAAACTAGAGATGAAATCAAGACCAATTTCAGCTCTGGGTCCAGCTCCACAGCAGCTGCAGGAGGGAAAATTTACAAGAAAAAAAATCTGGTGAAGAGATTCCTTCCATTTTTCCATCCAACACTTTCAAAGAACAGAACTGCCCTGTCTGGAAATGAACGATGGGGATGGGGCAGTCAGGGCTGTGCTTTCTGGAGACTTGTCTAAACCCCTTTTCCCGCTGGGGGTACAGGAGGAGCTGCCTGAGCTCCAGGGTGGCTGGTGCCAGGCCCCGCATGCGTACACGGCCATGCTCCATGTGCAGCAGCTCCCACAGACACACAGGCAGGCACACAAACACACATTGTCCACGGCCAAAAACTCCCAGGAGCTTTTTTCAAACAAGGATACAGCTTGTTACAGACAGAACCAGATTCCAGGACTGGAGCTGGATGGTCGGGATGCAATTAAATTGTTTCAATGCAGAGAAGCCATTTTGGAGGCACAGGAAAATTCCTGAAGTGCAGTTAGTTATGAGTCTGTTTAGTTGTTGGATAAGCATTCCACACTGCAAATCTGCACCCCAAGTCGTGCTCTTTTTTACAAACAGGACAGATCCATAACTTTTCACACCCTTGGGAAGCCAATTGGTTTTGTTGCTGCTCACGGAGGCAGAGGCTGACCCAGTTTGTGTTCTGTGAGTGGCATTTTTGGCTTTTTTGGTCCCAGTCAGCACAGCTCAGGTTCCCCAGCACCACTCGGGGTCCATCAGGTGAGAGGTGTTTTGGCAAAGATTTACAGACCTGATTGGAAGAGACACTGGGAGATCCAGGGTTGACTTTTGCAACACCAGAATCCATCCTCCAAATGTGTTCCCATGATGATGCTAATGAGAGAAACCTGAGGACCAACCAGTTTGTGCTGAGGAACCCCACCAGCTGCTCTGTTAAAGCCCCTTCCAGATTCCCTCAGAGAGAAAAAATGTTGGAGGAGGAGCGAGGTGGGGGAAGGAGAATGTCCTGGACAAGAACCTGTCACTTCAAACCCCGATTCACATTAAACCAACTCAAAGAGAAACGCATCTTATACCTTAAAGAAGAAATTAATTGAAAAAGGAAACAAAAGAAAGTGAAGTGACTGGTTGAAAGCACCAAACAAAACCAAATGGTATTAAACATTTTGACACTCAGCAAGCTGCTGCTCCAATGAGGTGAGAAGGCAGACATTATTGGCCATTTTGGGGAGACAGGAGTCATTCCGTCTTGCTCCAAAATGAGGAGGGGGAGGGGAAAGGGTGCCAAAATAATGTGCAGCCTCTACATTATTAGTGAAGCTTAGATTACACCTGTCCTCCCTCCCAAATGTGGTCTGGCCCTGGCCCTGGCCCGGCAGCCTCCTCCCTCTCCCAATTCCAGGCTCACTGCTCTCGGGGCTGGCATTTCCAACTCTGCCCCTGCACAGCACGAGAAGCTTCCCTCCTCCTGCCCAGCTCCTTCCTCATTTCCTTCACAGCAAAGAAAATAAATAGGTAGATAAATAAAGAATGAGACCAAGGCTTGGATTTGGTCTGGAGGAAATCCATTACCTTCCCAATAATTGTTACTTTTCACTTAAAAAACCACATTAGCTGAGCGACAGGCTGGCTGAACATCTCTGGTCTTTTTGCAATTCTTTTTTTTTTTTTTTTTTTTTTTTTTTTTTTTTTTTTTTTTTTTTTTTTTTTTTTTCTGTTGTTTTTTACAGGATTGAACAGAAAATAATCAGAGTCCAATTGTTTTTGAAGCAGCTCTGTAATTTTAAACACAGACTTGACTGTTTTAGTTTTTGTTATTTTAATTTGACAAGGTGTAATCTAATTTTTTCCCCTAAAACAAAGAGAACAGCGATGCAAAAGGTGTAAGAGACACAGGCAGGCAGAGATTTCGAGATCAGTACAGCACAGTGTTCCTGCAAAGTGCCCTCTATAGAGAGATAGTCATGTATATACATAGATATATATACAGTTTGGAATTTTTTTGTTGGTTTTTTTTTTAGGGGGTGGCTTTTTGCATCCATTTCCATTTCCTGATACCCTTGAGAAATCCTTCTGCAGAAACACAGTGAAGTTTTTGTTTGCTTTGTTTGGAACTAGAATTTCAGAGCTGAGGACACCCCAAACTTGGACAGGGCGCTCCCCCACCCACAGAAGTGCCAAAATAACCCTTGAAAATCATCCCAGAGCTCTCCATCCCTCAGTTTCACACCTGGAATTTGGGCACTGCAGAGGCAGCTGCACAACCCAGTGGTGGTTCTGCCTCCCTCCTTCTCCATGAGGAAATTTATCAATCTAGTCTAAAAAGGTATTAAAATTGGTACAGTTTAAAATACCAGTGACTGTTTTGACCTTGTGCCTATTTGTTAAATCTCTAGTGCATGTGGAATTATTTCCTTCAACCTCTAAATGAGTTTGAAAGGGAAAAGCTCAGCAATGGCTCCACCTGGAACCCACCAGCAGCTCTGGTCAAATTACTCATGTGCCAAACTTAACCCAGGCTACAGGCTAAATTATTGCTTAAATTATTCCCATTTTAATCTATTTTGAAGCTTTATTTCCTGAGGTGCTCAGCACACTACCCCTGCCCTTTCTGTGGGTTTCATTTTAATTGATTTCCACTAGTTCAGCTCTCACTTGTTTTGCCCTGGCCTGGTTTCATCTTCGGTCTGTCAATGAGCTGAGGTTTTCCAGAGAGCCCTGGGAATGTTCTCAGCAGGGCCTGGGGTGACAGAGCTCGTGCTGCTGGTGACAAGCAGCAAAGGCAGGGCCTGAGCAGGGGCTGGGCTGCTTTAAATGCCTGAGAGCCACTTACAGCTCCCTGGGCTGGAAAAGAGCAGAGCCAAGAGAAGCTGGAGCAGAGAGCAGGAGGATTATCCCTGCAGCATCCCAATGCTGCCTTTTGTCCCTCCTGGCAGGGCCCTCTGTGTCGAAGAGGGGAAATTTCTTAATTCTGCTAAATTCAACCACGACAACGTGTCCTGTAGCAGCAGCAGCAGCTCTGCACACTTGGAGATCTGGAGCTCATCCCTCTGCCCTTTGGGACATGCAGGAGCACAGGGACACCGGCCCTGAACACAGGGACACAGCCCAGCAGCAGCTGGATCTGGGATCAAAGCAGAGCAATCCAGCTCCCCAAATCAAGAGCAGAGCAGCAAAGTGCTCCATTTCCAGGGGGCAAACCAGCTCTGGCCACAGGTCCTGGCTGGGGGACACACACAGGTCCTGGCTGGGAGACACAGGTCCTGGCTGGGACACACACAGGTCCTGGCTGGGGGACACACACAGGTCCTGGCTGGGAGACACAGGTCCTGGCTGGGGGACACAGGTCCTGGCTGGGACACACACAGGTCCTGGCTGGGACACACACAGGTCTTGGCTGGGAGACACAGGTCCTGGCTGGGGGACACACACAGGTCCTGGCTGGGGGACACAGGTCCTGGCTGGGGTACACAGGTCCTGGCTGGGACACACACAGGTCCTGGCTGGGGGACACAGGTCCTGGCTGGGGGACACAGGTCCTGGCTGGGGACACACACAGGTCCTGGCTGGGGGACACACACAGGTCCTGGCTGGGGGACACACACAGGTCCTGGCTGGGACACACACAGGTCCTGGCTGGGGGACACAGGTCCTGGCTGGGGACACACACAGGTCCTGGCTGGGGGACACACACAGGTCCTGGCTGAGCCCCCCATGTGATTCCAGACAAAAACACCACAGAGTGCTTTGGGCTGGAGGGACCTTAAGGCCCACCCAGTGCCCCCCTGCCATGGCAGGGACCTTCCCCTGTCCCAGGCTGCTCTCAGCCCCATCCAGCCTGGCCCTGGACATTCAGGGATGCAGGGACAGCCTCTCAAACACCACCATGGGCAGACACTCTGGATTTGCAGGATTTTGAATCCATCCTTCCCTGCAGTCACTGTGGGCACAAGTTTGATGGTACCTGTGTCTCTGGGAATACAGGGAGGCCAGGTGAGCTGTATGGCTCCCACTAAAACCAGAACTCCGCCGAGCTGCTGCCTTGTCCCTAGAACTGCAGCTGCCTCTTCACCTGGCTCAGCCTGACCTGCCACACACCTGGGCTGGGGGCAGAGGTCACCTCACCTGCTTCTGAGGTCCCCAGGAAGATGCTCTGCCCTTGGGCACCCCCTTTAGCACCCTGTTATTACAGGCATGATCTGACCTGCAAGAACACACCAGGCAAACCCTTCTCCATTCCCTTCAAGCCATGCCCATGGTCTGGGTGGGGAGGACCTCAGAGCCCATCCTGTTCTCCCAGGACACCTTCTATAGACCAGGCTGAGATTGCAACTTCAGCAAACCTCACAACCTCTTCTAGCCAGGTGCCAAGTCTCCATTTCCTCTCCCAGTGTCATTCCAGCCTATCATGATTACATCCCATTTAGCTTTAGTGTGCTGTTGTTGATATCATTATCATTACTATTATTTTTATTGGCTCTTAAGGAAGAATTTAATCTTCAAGCCTTCTCAGATCACAAGAGATTCTTAGCAGCAGCAGTGCAGTTTGGCCATGTTAGAAATACTTTATAAAAGAGAAAATAAACAAATAAAAAATAATGGCGTATAAATCCCTTTTTAATTGCACCTAAATCCTGAAACTCAAACTCCTAGTCATGAAGGAAAATCCTGTAATTAGGAGTGATTATCACCTTTTAGTCCTAGGCAGGAGGGAGGTGGGATGGGAAAAACCTAATTTCAAATGCTATTCCTTTGTTTTTTCATAGAACAAGCGTTTTTTCTTTTTTTTCTTTAAAAAGAGCCTTGGGACTGGGGGATGTTTTTTGGCTATTGTTGGTATCCAAGTCAGAAGAGCCACATCTGGTCTCTTCCCAGAGAATGATCAGGACTGCAGCATTTGGGAGGGGAACCCTGGTGCCTGCGGGGAGGGGGGGACTCGGAAAGGGAGGGGAGAATACCAGCACTGAGGGTCCGAGCACTGAAATCTCAGCATTTTAAGAAAAAAGAGAAGGACAGACAGAGAGAAAGAGAGAGAGAGAGAAAGAGAGAGACAGATACTGTGTCAATACTGCACTGGATTTCTCAAAAATCACACAGCTTTAATACCTGTGCCCTAGGAAAGCCACTCCTTTGGCAGCTGGTTGAGAGGGGAGGGCAGGGGAAAGGCAAGGCCAGGGAAGGGCTGGCATCATTCACTGGGCACGGGGAAGCACCAAGCACCACTGGCACCACTGACACTGCACAGCTCTGCTCCCATGTGCCTCCCACTGGGAGCACACATGGGAGGCAGCAGGAGCTCCGTGGGGACAAACAGGGAGGTGAGAAGAGGGAAAAGAGGCATTTCCAGCTCCACGGGCACTGGCCAGATTGCTGGCTGCTGTTTGCAATAGCTGCAGCTGCCAGATGTGCCCCAGCACTGCTGCAGTGCTGCACAGCTGCATTCTCCTCCTGTGCTCCGTCAGGAAGGAGGTGCTGCCTTGGCCGTGCCTGAAGGGTTTCAATGGATAAATCCCAGGGAAGGGAGCAGGAAAATGGGGAGAGGCAGAGCCAGGAGGCAGCTGCCCTTCCCTCCCAGCACTCCTGGAAGGTGCCACCTTCTCCCTGGGGTCGTGCCAGGCTCTGCCTGCAGCTGGGGCACTGCACTGCCGGGTGCTCCAGAGGGAGCAGGTGGGATTTGGGAGCAGCAGGAACTCTGCCAGAGCAGACAGCCCCTGCTCCTGCTGTTACTGGAGGGAACTGGGCAGCGAGCAGTGAGAGCTCTGTGGCTGGGGAAGCCCTGGGAGCAGGGTCAGGGCTTTTCTTTGTGCGCAGGAGGTGGAACAAGAGCCACACCTCAAGAAATAAATAAGAATTCGTGACCCAGGGTCTGCTCTGACTCTTGGAATGACCCCTGGGCTCTCACCATCTTTTCCACTTCCCAGATCCCTCCCTCCCCCAAACAAAGGCTGGTCCCAAATAGCAGGGCTTCCATGGACAGGCGTTAGAGCTGTGTGACTCCTTTCCTCCTGCAGGGATTGAGGAGTTCATTACCACCGGGTGGGCAGGAACACTGGCTTCTCACAATGCGTTTGGAATAAACTACAGCACAGCATAACCAATCAAAACAGAAACAGGAAATCAAGAGAAAGCAAAAAACCCAACAGAACCAAAATTTGGAACGTAAGAGTAAATCCACTTCAAAGAAACCAGAATCGTATAACGAAAAGAAACCATACATATTTATATATCGAGAAAATAATTCATAATTAATTTAAAAAGTGGCATGCAAAGAAGATTGTTACATTCTCCTATCATGCATCAGGCCCAATGTCCAAACGGCAAGGTAACCATGACGACAAAGAAGTGCAAGAACTCAGCAACATTACCAAAGGATGCATAGAGAGGCCCACAATGCAACTCAACTCATCTCCGTGAGACCCGCCAACGCGCGGGTCTCGCTCATCTTAAAGATTTCTTGCTTTTTCTCTTTTCATTTTTAATTTTTTTTTTGTTCTTTTTTTTTTTTTTTTCTCTTACGAATGTAAAAATGTGGGTAAAGAAAGTAAAAAAGAAAAAAACCACACCAACCTTCTCGTAGCTCTGAGGGATGTTAAGGGGGTTTGATGCGGAACACAATGACATGAGGAGAAGAGAAAAATAGGGGAAACACAGAGAGAGTAAAAAAAGGCCTTCTCAAGGCTGTCAGCTGCAAATTGATTGATTTTTTTTTTCTCTTAACCAAAATAAAAAGAAAGGAAAAAAAAAATGAAGATAGTAACGACCCTCTTTCCTGCCTTCCTATGGCTCCCCTCCCATCCCTGAAGCCCAACCAAGCTGCGCAGGGAGCCGGGCTGGAGCAGTCCTGGCTCAGAGTCAGCTCAGAGCCAGCTCAGAGCCAGGGGTGCTGAGCCCAGCAGGACTCTCCCTCCCTCCTGCCTGCAGCTGTGCTCCTGGCAAGGGCTCCCCCCAGCCCCACACCCAGCCCTGCTCGCTCTGACTCCACCACGGGACTCCATAAGGAAAAAAAAGAAATCATTAGAAGAAGGAAAAGAAAAGCAAAACCAAACCAAACCATTTCCTTGCAATGTTCAAACTTACAACTCCTATCCCAGGTGGTCTATAGAGACAAGCATGTTATGGGAGAAACAAGTCAATTGGAAACACAAGAGTGCTCGAGACTCTTCCAAAACAAAAAACGGGAAGAAAAATGTGCATGAACTCTCCCTCCCACCAAAGCAAATCCATTTCAGAAATTTGTTACCTTTCCACGATATTAACACACAAGAAACAAGGAATTAAACAGCATGAAAAGCACCCAACCCACAGGCCGAGCTGGCCCTTGCTGCTTTCTGCACTCTCTCGGCAGTTCTGCTGTTGGCAGGCAGGGTGGCACCTGCAGCCCTCTCATCCAGGTGTGGAGACAACACCCACTCACAACCTTTGTCTCCTGGGCAGTTCCGAGTGGCCAGAAGAGTTGAGGAAATTTATAAACAAAACAATAATGAAAAATCCCCACATTTTTCCTGTTTAATTTCTTTTCAGTTTTTTTTTTGTTTTTTTTTTTTTTAAAGAACCCAAATCGTTCCAGCTAAGCTGTCTGCAATGGATTCAGCCCTGAATTAGTATCAGATCCAGATTTATGTTCCCAAAAGCAGAATTTCGGGGCCCAGGCGACAGGGCAAATTTCAAACGCAATTTTCCAGCTGGCCACAAAAGGCTATTTAAAAATTTAGCTTGGAAACATTAAATTATTAAAAGCCTTCTCTCCATGTGCATGTGATTTAGTGAGCGTGAGACACGAGAGAGAGAAAGAGAGAGAGAAAGGAGTGCACACAGGAGCATGGCTCTGCACTGGGCTGCAGATTCACAGGGGTGGGAGGCGCCTCCTCTGTCGATGGGATGGAAATGGGAACGTTGCTGGGATGGAACTTTGTTTTTTCCTCCCAATGGTATTTTTTAAATTTTTGTTTTGTTTTGTTTTTAAATTGAGAAGGACCAGCCCTGCTCTCTCGTTACCAAAAGGGTTTTTGCTGTGGAAAGATGTTAAACCAAAGCCACACACAAAATATTACAGGTCAGAGAGAACAGAGCAAGAGAAAGTGGAGAGGCTGTTGGCCCCTGGGGTGGGAGAACATCGAGGGGCATCAGGCAGAAGCCAATCCCCTGTCATGTGTTCCCTCTGTGGGGGCAGGGGGCTGCACTGGGGCAGGGATGGCTGGGGGCTGGGGGCCTCAATCTGTGCCCAGGGAACCAGGGACAAATGACTGCAACGGGGCAGAGGGAAAAGCACCTGGGGCTGAGGAGAGCAGGGACAATGCACCTGCTGCAATGGGGCTGGGGGCAGGGACAATGCACCTGCTGCAATGGGGCTGGGGAGAGCAGGGACAATGCACCTGCTGCAATGGGACACCAGGGACAATGCACCTGCTGCAATGGGGCTGAGGAGAGCAGGGACAATGCACCTGCTGCAGTGGGGCAGCAGTGACAATGCACCTGCTGCAGTGGGGCTGGGGGCAGGGACAATGCACCTGCTGCAATGGGGCTGAGGAGAGCAGGGACAATGCACCTGCTGCAGTGGGGCAGCAGTGACAATGCACCTGCTGCAGTGGGGCTGGGGGCAGGGACAATGCACCTGCTGCAATGGGGCTGAGGAGAGCAGGGACAATGCACCTGCTGCAGTGGGGCTGAGGAGAGCAGGGACAATGCACCTGCTGCAATGGGACACCAGGGACAATGCACCTGCTGCAATGGGGCTGAGGAGAGCAGGGACAATGCACCTGCTGCAGTGGGGCAGCAGTGACAATGCACCTGCTGCAGTGGGGCTGGGGGCAGTGACAATGCACCTGCTGCAATGGGGCTGAGGACAGCAGTGACAATGCACCTGCTGCAGTGGGGCTGGGGGCAGTGACAATGCGCCTGCTGCAGTGGGGCAGCAGTGACAATGCACCTGCTGCAGTGGGGCACCAGTGACAATGCACCTGCTGCAGTGGGGCAGCAGTGACAATGCACCTGCTGCAATGGGGCACCAGTGACAATGCACCTGCTGCAGTGGGGCTGGGGGCAGGGACAATGCACCTGCTGCAATGGGGCACCAGTGACAATGCACCTGCTGCAGTGGGGCTGGGGGCAGTGACAATGCACCTGCTGCAGTGGGGCAGCAGTGACAATGCACCTGCTGCAATGGGGCACCAGTGACAATGCACCTGCTGCAGTGGGGCTGGGGGCAGTGACAATGCACCTGCTGCAGTGGGGCAGCAGTGACAATGCACCTGCTGCAGTGGGGCTGGGGGCAGGGACAATGCACCTGCTGCAATGGGGCACCAGTGACAATGCACCTGCTGCAGTGGGGCTGGGGGCAGTGACAATGCACCTGCTGCAGTGGGGCAGCAGTGACAATGCTGGCAGGGTCCAGCCCTCCTCTCACACCCAGAACCGGGAGCAGCTGCTGCCCAGGGCGGGGATGCCCCGGGAGGGACGGGAACTCTCCCCAGCCCCAGGGATTCGCTCCCCCGTGGGCTCTGCAGGCTGACCCTGGCAGATTTTGGGGTGCCCTCTCTTGGGTCTCTCTTGACTCGGCCATGGGTGAGCCAGCCCTGCCCTGGGGCCCCAGAAGGGGTTCGGGGTGCCCCCCGGGAGGGGTGGGATGGTCTGGGGCAGGGCTGGGGGATGCTGGTGCCGCTGAGCCCCCTCGGGAAGGATGGAATAGGCTGGGGCAGGGTCTTGGCAGGGCTGGGGGAGGCTGGTGCCGCTGAGCTCCCTCAGGGAGGATGGAATAGCCTGGGGCAGGGTACAGGCTGGGTCTGGGGGGATGCTGGTGCCGCTGAGCCCCCTCAGGAAGGATGGAATAGGTGGGGCAGGGTCCAGGCTGGGTCTGGGGGATGCTGGTGCCGCTGAGCCCCCTCAGGAAGGATGGAATAGGCTGGGGCAGGGTCCAGGCTGGGTCTGGGGGATGCTGGTGCCGCTGAGCCCCCTCAGGAAGGATGGAATAGGCTGGGGCAGGGTCCAGGCTGGGTCTGGGGGAGGCTGGTGCCGCTGAGCCCCCTCGGGAAGGATGGAATAGGTGGGGCAGGGTCCAGGCTGGGTCTGGGGGAGGCTGGTGCCGCTGAGCCCCCTCGGGAAGGATGGAATAGGTGGGGCAGGGCTGGGGGAGGCTGGTGCCTCTGTGCCCCCTCGGGAAGGGTGGAATAGGTGGGGCAGGGTCCAGGCTGGGTCTGGGGGATGCTGACGCCGCTGAGCCGCTGTGCTCCCTACCTCTCACGTAAAGGTTAGCGGGGGACGAGTAGCGCACCCCGGCGCTGTTGCTGGCCACGCACTCGTACTTGCCCTGGTCCGTCTCCTCGCTGCTCTCGATCTGCAGCCCACCTGCGGGGGAGACACGGCAGCACAGACACGCGGTCAGGGCCCTGCGGGCTGGGCAGGCACAGCCCGGAGCGCCGGCGGCCCCGGCGGGAGCTGGGGCTCGGGCTGTGCCTGCGCACCGACCCGGCAGCACGAGAAAATCCAACCCCCCTCTGTCGGTGCTGCTCTTTGTCCCGAACCCATCAGCAAAAGCACCGAGTTTTGTGGCTTCTGCAATGCAGGCGTTCTGCACCAGAACTCCCGAAATCAGCCTCAATAATCCATATTACTGCGATCCCCAGAAATCCATCAGCAGGCAGTTGACTTTCCCTTGCTCAATTTGAAGCAGTGACCATAAAAGTGAAAGGCTTTGTCACCCACTGCCTGGGGAATTTCTATCACTGCTGCCTTTGTTTTGTGCCCAATACCTGCTCCTCAGGAAGCCTACCAGAGATAAGAGCACCTTACTGATAGCAAATATTCTTCAGGGAAAACCCTGTAAATACTGCATTGGAACTTCAAAATTGCCTGCATGGTTTACATCATCTGGGCCAAAAGGATTAAGGTTTTTCTTAAACTTGTATATTATTACAGACGACAAGAATATACCCAGAGCCCAAACTAAAGATTCCTGTCAGCAAATATGCAGAGAGATGCAGCATGGAACTACATGGAAGAAAATTGCCTCATTTACCTCAGAAGGCTTCATCCCTGCAAAACTCCAGTTAAAATACATACTACATAAATAATTCAACAGGCTCTCAAATGTTTTATGTATTAGGAGTACATGATTATACTACAGATATGGACAGAGCTCACATGTGGTAAGACTCCTAACTTCCATCTCTGGAAAAAAACCCCACCTAAATATGAAAACCAAACAATTCCAGCTCAGTGTAATAGTATTGATAAAATCTTAAGTGAGAGGAGTGCAAATGAGATCATTGTTGGTTGCAGATACAGCCTTTTCAGGCAGGAAAAAGCAGTGTGCTCACCGAGGACACAGAGCTCACGTTCCTCTGCGTGTGCTGCTGGGGGGACGTGGGGCTGGGACAGGATTTGGGACAGGCTGGGCTGTGAGCAATTCTCCACAGCACCCCTGTGCCTGGGAGCTCCCAAAGGCAGAACAGAGGGAATTAAACCCCCCCAAACCCCCACCCAGGCCAATAAACCAAACAAAATCCATTCCAAAAGAATCTGTGGGTATTTCAGCATGACAGGAGTTAAACCCAAACTGGCTGGAGCTTCCCACTGAGCACCCAGCTGAGCATATTTCATGTGGAATTACAGCTCCAGCTCTGCTGCTGGGGAGCTCCACTTGGGTGGAAAGATGGCTGGTGAGTTTTCCCAGAAATTTCTGTTAATTTGGACAAATCTGTGGGTTGTTTCCATTGGTTCCAGATACATTTTCTGTGCTGCTCATGAGCATCACTGGAGTGAGAGTGCCCAGGGGAGATGAAGCCTCACTCCAGAGCAGGAAGGGGAGCAGGGACTGCAGTGGGAAGCGTTTCCTGGGGAATGGGGACTCAGCCCTCCCCCCCCTGCCCACTCCCCACCCCTGTGGTCAAGGCAATGGCAGAAATGAGGCTGCAGGGAGGGTGAGGAGTGTTCAGCACTTGTCAGGAGCCAACAGAGATGATGTGTGAACACGTAAATCTCACCTACTGCACCTCCTGTTGCTTTTACCAGCGGAGAAGGATGGAATTTTAAATGTGTCAGTGGAGATAAAACCAAAGCAGTGTTTTCAAGGGGTGCACACCCAACTCCTCCTGCCTTTCAGCTTGAGGTCAATTTTTGACTCCATTAAAGAGACAGAAGCTACTTACCATGGATCTTTCCCCGAGAAACCTAAGGGTAAGAGAGTGGGGAGGAGGTGGAAAGAGGCTCTGGAGCCAAACAAATGAGTACACTGAGATGGTAAGTGCTGGAGATCTGCCTGAGCAAAGGACTGGAAAACTCTCATCACCATCAGCAGCTCAGGAGCACTTTGCACCAATCAAGAGAAGGTCCTAAGTGTTTACCAAGCTTTGAGAGCATTTAATGCTGGAGATAAACTTCAGTCCTTCATAGTCCTGGAGAGATTAGCTCTTAAAACTCTGCCATAAATCTGAGGCAGCGCAGCCGGAGACGTTATTAGAATAACAGGATCAGTATTACCAAGTGCACCCAGCAAACAAAAAAGGACATTATAACCATAGATAAAATAAAGACAGGTATAAAAAAAAGAAATATCCAGAGGTGAAGCAGGACAAGAAAACATAACAACAACACAAATCTGTATTGAGCAGAGGGCAATGGAACGGGATCTGTGTGGAGAGAAGTGTTTGGAGAGTGGGTGAGTGAGTGAGCTGGGGTGTCTTACCTCGGATCGGTGTACCTTCTGCAAAGAAAACAAAGAAAATGAGTGAAATGACTGCAAAACCCCAAACACCTGCACTGCCTGTGGGAAAAGGACCTGAGTCAAGGAAGACAGTTCCCAGTAGGAAACTTCCTGGTCTCTATCATCTTAAATGACAGGACACTGAAGAGGGCCTGGGGTACTTTAGGTGTCCTCTGAAGCAGCCCAGTCCAGCTGGCTGCTGGCAGAGCCTCTGTGGCTCTTGGCTTCAAAAGGCTCAAGACTGGCTCCATTTTGTTGTAGGAATGGAAAGAAACCACTCAGGCTCTCAACTACTGTTTGCTACTCACTGGACACATCATGACCCTGCATTTACATTCCCCACTGCTGGGGCCAGGGTTGGCATCAGGGCAGTGTTAGCCCAGGCAGGGACAGGGACATGAGGGCCCTTGCCCACATTAAGCTGCAGTTTGGTCCCACCTTGGCCAGCAAATGCCCAGCTCCACACTTCAGCTGTTGGCACAGATGTGAGGAGCTCAGTGCAGGTCCTGCTGGGGAGCTCTGGCCATCCCACAGGGACTGAGGCAGGTCTGGGCCTGAAGAGGGGACAGGAACCTGGAAGCTCCTGCAGGAGGGGCTGTGTGGAGAGCAGAGCCCTGCTGCCCTTGCCTGCTGGCTGCCTCTCCCTTGGGCTGTTTGAGTGCAAGCCCCTCCTGTGTCTCTCCGTGCCCAGCCTGGGCAGGGCTGCACTGGGAGGGAGTGACAGCCAGGGTAAAGCCCCTGCTCCCCTTCTGACCCCGGGGCTCATCCAAACCATCTTCCTTTGCAAACATGGCAGGTCCTTTTGCTCACAGTGGCATTCAGCACTTATCACAGAAGGGCTTCAGTTGGAGTTTTTTACCCCAATCCTGAGAACAGGGCAGATCCCACAGCACCAATGTTGCCTCTCCCTAGGGAGAGATGCACGAGCTGCCCTGCAGTGGTGACGCTGCTGCCACTCTGCAGCACTCCCAGCCAGGGCTCCAGAGCACATGAAGTGACAAACATCAGCTCTCACCCTCTCCTCATCCCTGGGGAGGAACAGCAGAGCTGTGATCCTGCTTTACCCACGGGGAAACTGAGGTAGAGGTGAAGCAACTTGCCCAAGGTCACGGAGGGAAGACTGGCAGAGGCAAGAACAGGAGTCAAAGCCTCCTCCGTGCCAATCTTCTGCCTTAATCACCAAAAACCCCTTCCCTCCTTATCCTTCAGCCCTGCTCATCCCTCTGCTGTGGTTCAGGCCTCCATTCTCAGGATAGAAGGTAAAAATATAGAGACACTAATTAGAGTTCACCTTTATTTTTCAAGGGAGATAAGGGAACAGAGGCATTATAGTGTTAGGGATTAGACTCTAGTTAGACTCAGCTTCTAGTTATGAGGTTAGGTTATTAGCTAGAGAAGTTAGCATCTAGTTAGGATTAGGAACTAGCTAAGGTTAATGAAGCAGGTTGTTAGCTCTCAGGACAAAGGTTGGAGAACAGCACTTGGAAGAGGTGGGGGAGCGTGGACTTGGGCAGATCCCCACCCAGGAGGTGGCAGGAAGGTTTAAAAAGCAAGAGAGAGAGATAAAGCAGCAAAAGGTTATAGATCAATTCAGTGGAAATAAAAACAGCCTCTGATACATCCTTCTGTCTCAAAATTGGAGTGAAAATCTGCCATCTGTGGCACCAATATGGAACAAGGCTAATGGGAAGAGGGTAGAGGAGGGGAAGAGATCCCAACATCACCCATGGCTCAAAAGCTTCTCTGGCCTTGGCTAAGCCTGGCAGTTTCCTGCAAAAGCTCACTCTAATTGACAGCAGAAACATGCTGGAAGTTGGAGCTGTGCAAGCCCAGACACAACATCAGTATTACTTCTTGTGCCAGAGCAGGTTTGTCACTCCTGCTCCTCTGGGCAGGGGCTGCCAGCAGCTCTGGGGACAGCCTGGCCTGGGGACAGGGCTCTGGAGAGCAGGCAGTGCCACCCTGGGCTCCCCAGCTTGAACTCTGGCCCACGGGGAGGGGCAGGGCAGCTTTGGGATAATGCCCCACGCCTGAATTTGAGTTACATGAGCCCCAGCAGCCCTTTGGGTGGGCACAGACACAGATGGGAGATTTTCACTGTTGGAGTTTCACATCTAACCAGCTCCATGTTCAACACAGGGGCAGCAGGAGGGGCTGGAAGAGAATGTTCACTCCACTAGTTATTCTGAGGAACTCTGACAGGTCCTGGAGGGTTTTGGTGTGGGGTGATGGGGGTGCAGGGGAGGCACCATGTCCTGTACAGGGCATGAGCTCGTGCCTGGGGCTGCCAGGGTCTAGAGGAGGACCAGAGGAAAAGCTCACACTGGATGCTGACTTTTGGAGTGAAAAGCTGCTTTTGAGATGCTACGTGCAGACTTTTCACACTGCCTTGCACAGCCTCCCTGGATCTCCAGATCTGCTATTTAGGGCAAATTTTGAGGCTGCAGGAGCCCAGATGGCCAGCCCTGGGTTCAGCATCAGAGGCAAAAGGCAGATTAAGGCCTTGCCTCTGGATTAGAAAGGCCCAAGATGGTGCCAGGCAGAACTCCCCTGCAGGTGTCCCCTGTCACCGAGGACGGGGTCTGCTCTCCCACCACCCCTTCCCTGGCTCCCCACATGCCGAGCTGCCCACGGGCTCTCTGAGCCTGGGAGGAGCAGAGGGAGAGGGGACAGTCACCATTGCCATGGAAATGACAGAACACACATCCCCACCTTCTGCCAGGCCACGTGTGGCAGCATGTGTGTGCTGAGCTCTCCCCAGGGCTGCAGCAGCTCTGGCTCCAGACAAGCAGGAAACCACCGGGGTCCCTGCAGATCTGCACTGCTGGGTCTGGCTGGCAGCTGCAGCCCCCCTGTCCTGGGAACTGGGGGGAAAAGGGGGAAACAGGGGGAAACAAAAATGGAAATAAGGGGGGAAACAAGGAGGAAACAAGGGGGGAAAAAAGGGGGGAAACAAGGATGGAAATAAGGGGGGAAACAAGGGGGAAACAAGGATGGAAATAAGGGAGGGAACAAGGGGGAAATAAGGGTGGGAACAAGGGGGGAAGAAGGGGGACATGGCCCCACAGGAATAGACAGGAGCTCTGGACAGGTCCTGCCTTCTGGGGCTGCAGAGGGGCTGTGGGGGGCTCTTCCCTCCCCCAGCCCTTCCCCTCAGCCACCTGTGATTTACAGCTTCAGTTTGGAAATGCTGCACCCCCAATTCTCCCTCCTCAAAATGCCAATAACCCCATTAGATGTGAAACTCCAAGACCTCCTGCAGGTGTGAACACAATTATCACAGTTCCAGGGTACAAGCTATTGTGTAACTGGGGAATTCCAGGACAACTGTTGCTAAGATACAAAAAAAAAAAAAAAAAAAAAAAAAAAAAAAATCTATCCAATGTTAGGAGGTTCATATTTAGCTGTTATCTCTTTATATAAATAAATTAATTAGAATTATTATTACTATTCTTTTTTTTTTTTTTTTTTTTTTTTTTTTGTAGCCTGCAATACCCCTGCAGAAATTAATTTAGAGGGGCAGAACATCCCTACTGAAAGAGTTAGTAGAAGAAATGCAGAGCATGCCTCTCAAGAAGCTGTTACAAAGGAATTAGTTTAAAGGGCAAGGGTTACAAATCTGCACATCAGCAGGTTTGGGGTTTTTTTGGTTTGATTAAAATTTTGTTTTTAATTGAACAAACTTACCAAAGGTCTCTGAATGTTAAATAAAAAGTGAAAAAGAAAAGAAAAGAAAAGCTTGTTATAGCCAGTTATTTAGAAAACAGAAGACACACACAAAGACATAAAAGGTTTTAGTGTTTGAGTGCTGAGGAAGGTGGCTGAAGGCTGCCTCCCATGTTCCCCCTAGATGGCAGCTGAGCAGAGGACATTGGCTTTGCCCTCTGCTTTAAATGTCCCAAGATAAGCAGAAATCTCCATTTTCCAAGGCCACTTAAACTCCTGTCCAAGCTGGATCTCTAAGGCTGAGATGCTCATGGTGCTATGGGAAGCAGAGCCCAGACAGAGCTTCTTCCCATTCTCCTCTGACTGACAACCGAGCCCTGCACTCAGCCCAAACCCCAAGAGTTAAAAGATTTCCAACTTGGACATTTTATCTGGAGAGAAAAGGGGAAGCAGAAACATCCGAGAGAGGGAAACCACTGTGGTTAATGATGTCTCACCCACATTCCAAATGGGCTCCTGGGGTGGTGGGAATGGAATGACCACGGTCCCAGGGCTCTGTTTTATTGCCAGCAAATAGATTTTACACAAACGAGAACCAATCCGGGCCTGGAACCCGACAAGCAGAGCTGCTTGTCTGACATTTCACTTGCTCCTTTTAATGAGCTCATTTGTGCACTTGCCACTAACTCACATATTGATAAAAACTCAGCCCTGAAGCCCCCTGTGCTCCGTGGCCTTGTCCATCCCCAGGGATCGGGGTGTCTGTGCTCCCATCTCTAATCCCGGCTGCTCGGGGCTGGGGAACCTACAAATCCCTCCCTGGCAGGGAAACCTCCCTGAGCCACTGCTCCAACCCAGCACTGAGCCTGGCTGGGATGCAGGGACAGCCACAGCTGCCCTGGCACCTCACGGGAGAATTCCTTCCTCTCCTCTGGACACCTCACGGGAGAATTCCCTCCTCACCTCTGGGCATCTCACGGGAGAATTCCCTCCTCACCTCTGGGCATCTCAGGGGAGAATTCCCTCCTCACCTCTGGGCATCTCACGGGAGAATTCCCTCCTCACCTCTGGGCATCCCAGGGGAGAATTCCTTCCTCTCCTCTGGGCACCTCACAGGGAGAATTCCCTCCTCACCTCTGGGCATCCCAGGGGAGAATTCCCTCCTCTCCTCTGGGCACCTCACAGGGAGAATTCCCTCCTCACCTCTGGGCATCCCAGGGGAGAATTCCCTCCTCTCCTCTGGGCACCTCACGGGAGAATTCCCTCCTCACCTCTGGGCATCCCAGGGGAGAATTCCCTCCTCTCCTCTGGGCACCTCACAGGGAGAATTCCCTCCTCTGCTCCCTGCGCTGCCGGCACAAAGCGCAGCAGAGCTGCAGCTGCAGAGCTCCCTGCTCCTCAGGCCAAGCCCTCAGGCCCCAGAGGCCTCAGCCATGTCCTGGAGCTGCCCCAGGCCCTGGGCTGTGCCAGTTCCACCCTCCTGGCAGCAGAGGTGTTTGCTGCTGGCAGAGGCTGTTTTCTGGGAAGATGAATGTGTCAAATGGAGATCTGGGTTGGCAGCTCAGGCAGGCCTCACTCAATCCCATGCTCGGGTCTGCCTCGGCCTTGTCTCCCTCCCGCACACGGGGGCTGACACTGGGCATTTCAACGCCAATGATTACATATTAATGATCGATAATTACATATTAATGATCAGTAATTACGTATTAGCCACCCTCATGTCAATACTTTGCACTTCCTCAGGCCCCTCTTTGCAGAACAAGGTGCAATTGGAGAGCTGGGAAGTCCCGGCCGCCCCAGGATCGGCACTCCTGCCACACAACAGGGATGCTGCAGGGTTTCACCAGTTTACTCGTTTAAAGCAGCTGCAAATGAGATTAAATCTCAGCAGGTATCTTCTATTTATCAGAAGGGTCAAGGGTTCACTCTGAGGTTAATAAATTCACTGGAATAAAAAGGCAGCACTCAGGTGGCTTCAAGGAAAACACCAGATCAAACCGAGCTAAAGAGTAAAGGCATTCTAGCAAGATGATGAATGTATTAAAAATAATCTGCCTGTACATTACTCACACTTCAGATCATGGTCACAGAGCATGATATAATTCTAGTTTACCTCTCATTATTTATGCTGAGTGATTTTTTTTATTTGCATTTGCCTCAGCTGTTATGATAAAACAGGGAGGTCAATCTCATCTGCGTTCGTGGGATTCAACAAGCCATTCTAATTCAACAAAGCAGTTTAAGGATCTGTTTGTAACTTTGCTTCACTGAACAAGGAGGCATTTATGCAGGTGTGTAAAAGCTACATTAAACTGCAGCTATGCTGAAACCTTTCCACTGGTGGCCCACAGAACTAAAAGCTTTTATGTAGAATCTTTGCCAAACTGAGCAAGAGAAAAACCAGATGTTCCCATTCCTTGCTGTCCAGATCCAGCAGGACAGAGTCAGAACTCTGATTTCTCCAGGGCCAGCAGAGATCTGGGCAGGAGCAGTTGGTTATAACTTTACTGGAGAGCTTGTGAAAGGTCTAATACGAACAAATCAACTCCAGTTGCCTCAGCAAAGCCTCTGCTTTTCCTGTGCCTACAATAATTCCTTTCTTTCACCAAAGAATTTAGAAATGAACCATGGACACCTTTCCTCTAGGCTGGGTCAAAGCAGTCAGCCCCAGCAGTTTGTGAAAAGGATTATTTCTTGGGTTAGTTTTTGTCAAAAGGTAGAACTTGCAAAACTTGCTTCATTTTTGCAGCTATCAATGGAAGTATTTTATCAGTAGTACTCAGAAATAAATCCACCTGTGCCCTCCTTGCACACACTCTCACACAGAGAACTGGCAGATTTAACAAGTACAAAAACAGCTCCTGAAACGTGAATATTAAGAGATGTCACGTTGCCACACACACAAAACAGCAAACAGAAAACAAATAAGAGAGACAGATGGACAAGCAGATGGGGAGAGATGGAAAACTGACAAGAGCCACGGAGCTGGGGTACATCTGTTGGTGGAGATGGACTCCACGGGCAGAGGCAGCGAGGGGTCACTCCGGAACATTCTCCAGCCGTGCTGCAGGGCCGTGAGCTGGGGACATCCTGCAGGAGCTGCTCTTCAGCACAGCTCAGAGAGGCTCCTGTGCACCTGCCTGGCAGCAGAGGCTGCCTGACCACGGCCCTACACCAGCTGTGTGTGCCAGAGAGGTTCTTCCTTCCTTTGACAGTTCTTGCTCCGAGGAGCAAACCCTCAGCCCCCAGTTTCCTCTGAGCTCCAGATACTGTGATCCGGGGATCTTGTCTGGATGGAATTCCCTGCTGCCATTCCCTTCATGCCAGCTGGGCAGCAGAGAAGACCAGGAGGGCTCCAAGTGGAACCTGCAGCCGCTCCTGCAAAGCTCAAGCGCCCCAACCCAGGGCTGCATCTCTCAGCCCTCTCTGCTCCAGGACCCTCTGGGCAAAGGCCTGTGCCTGCTGTCACGGCGCAGCCGCAGCCCAGCCCTTACCTGATCTCAGCTGTTTGATTCTGCCGTTGCTGGCGCTGGGGTCGACGGGCAGGAAGTCCTTGAACCAGGTGATCTCGGGGTCGGGGTTGCCGCTGGCCGCGCAGAGCATGGTGGCCGTGCGTGTCCGCTCCACCACCTTCAGCTGCGGGCCCATGTCGATGTTGGGGAAGCCCGGGGGCAGCTGGTCCTCTGGGGTGGGCAACAAAGGCAAGGCTCAAACGGGGCCAGGCTTCAGCAACAGCCCCAGGAAAGCACCAGGCAAGTTCAGACACTGACTGCCCCAAACAGACGCACTGGCACAGCAAGATTTACCAGCTTGTCCCTTTTGGGTGACCATTTCAATGTCCCACAAGACTCTACATTGGAATGCAATCTTTAAAAGCCCTTTGGGGAACAGCAGAATAGAACTAGGGAAGCATTAAGCTTGGACAAGCCTTCCCAGATGCCCAGGTCCACCTGCCCACCAGAGCACGTCCTCAAGTGCCACGTCAGCTCATTTTCTGAACACATCCAGGGATGGTGACTCCACCAGACAGTCTGTTCTGTGCTTATTCACTCTTCCCATGAAGATATTTTTTGTGATATCCAGTCTGAACAATTTGGAGCAACTTCAGGCCATTTCCCCTTGTGCTGTCCCTTGTTACCTGGGAACAGAGACCAACCCACACCTGGCTGCCCCCTCCTGTCAGGGAGCTGCAGGGAGTGGGAAGGTCCCTCCTGAGCCCCTTTCCTCCAGGCTGAGCCCCCCAGCTCCTCACAGGATTCGTGTTCGAGTCACCGTGTCAGAGCTTCTCCAGGTGCTGCATGGGAGCTGTGCCAGGTCAGGGGCTGGCACTGGCTGGTTTGCAGAGCAGGGGCTGTGCAGGGATCCCTGCGCTGCACAGAACCCTCGGAGCACTCACAGCTAAAAGGGAGCGCTCACCTTCCCCCTCCAAACCTCACAGCACAAAACACACTGCACAAGAGAAATGATGGAGGAGCCCACGTGCAAAGGGCTGTCAAAGACAGTGGGACTGGGAGAGAAAGGAGAGGAAAATCTCCTCCTTCAGCTGCAGTGACCAGAGGGGACACCCACAACAGCAACAACATGCCAAGTGCTGTCAGCCAGGGTGTGATTTTTAGATTTATTAATTCTGAGTGCTGCTGCCCTCCAAGAACAGTGGCACCAGCACCCAGCAGAGAGGCACAACTGAGCTGCAGCTGAGCTTCCTGCTCCTCTCATTCCTGCTTTTGCCTTCACTAATGAGGGTGAGGAGGGCAATCCCAACAGTGCTGACTAATTTGTGGCAACTCCTATGAAACCCTAGTGCTTCCCACTAATATTGACACAGCCCCTTACTCCTGTGGGAGGGGGAGAGCTGTCTCATGCTGGCTGCCACAGCTCAGGAATGTGCCATTTTCCCCCAAGAACATGTTTGGGGGAGGGCAGCTTGGAAGGAGGATGCCAGCAGCAGGCTGAGATTTGGGAGGGATCCTCTGTCATCTCCAATGAGCCGTGTCAGGGAATCACAGCCTGGGGAGTGTGTGGTGTGGAATCCATCCCAAAAGCAGGTGAGTGAACAGAAGGGAAATAATGCAGGGAATTAAAAAAAGGTGGGATTCTTAAAAAATGAACATCCATCACAACCAGCCCCCCACTGACATTATGGGAGGTCTCAGTGGCACTGAGATGGGCTGACCTTGGCTGGGAACCACCCTGCCAACTGCAAACACACCCAGAGCTGCTTCCTAAGGCTGGCACATGATGGGGAAGGAGGAATGGAGCCAGATCAAATGGCAGAACCCAGAGACAGCAGGTCAGGGAGAAACCCAGCAGCCTTGCTGTGGTGGGTGCCTTTTGATAGAACCCAGAATGGCTTGGGCTGGAAGGGACCTCAGAGCCCACCCAGTGCCCCCCTGCCATGGCAGGGACACCTCCATGGTCCCATTGCTCCAAATCCAGTGTCCAGCCTGGCCTTGGGCACTGCCAGGGACCCAGGGACACCTCCCACAGCTGCTCTGGGCACCTGTGCCAGGGCTGCCCACCCTGCCAGGGAGGAATTCCTTCCTGGCATCTAATCTCCATCTGCACTCTTTCAGTTTAAAGCCATTTTGGTGCATCTGAAGCACCTCTAAACCAGGATTTTGTATCCTAAACTGGAGCTGTACACACACATCTTTCACTAGGGACTGACCCAGCCCTCTGAGCTGCCTGGGCTGTGCTGGGGCACTGCAGGACCCCCAGACCGTGTGTTCCTGCAGCCCCCCAGTATGATGTCAGGCCAGCACAGGGGCTCTGGGAATTGCTGTGCCTGAGCACAGCTTTCAGCCAGGCTTTAATGGTCCTCCCTCCCCTCCCTCCCCTCCTCTCTCGCAGCAGCCGTGGGAGGGTGAGGAGCTGGAGCTGCATTGGCTGCAGATGACATCACTATTGATCCCTGCTTTCATCTGCTCCCTGGTGATGCTGCTCCACCTGCCTGCAGCCCCTGCCCCTTCCTTCCATCAGCCACTTAATGCTCAGAGGGAAAACCTGTGCCTGGTGGGGTGTGTGTGTGTGTGTGTGTGCGTGTGCCGGGGGAGGCCGGCTACAACCATTATTACCGAGTGTTTCTAATTAAACAAAAATGTTAATCTTGCAGCACAATGTGCAGAATTCCTCTGAGTTTAATTAAAACAACTGCGACTAGAGGCGTGATCAGATTCGAGGATCAGATGAGCAGAGGAAGCATCTCTGAACATCACAGACTGCTCTGACTCGAGTGCTCAGATTTCCTTCCTGTCAGGGAGGTAAAACTCCTCCCTGCCCTGACAGCTGGGCTCCCTGTAACAATGCAATTACAGCCTCACTGCAATCCCCCAGGACACGCACACACGTGCCCTGCCACCCTCCCCATCCATCCCAAACACCCCAGACCTGTCTCTGAATCAACAGGGAATGCTTCGGGTTGTGAATTCCCTTTCTGAAAGCAGCTCAGGCAACTGCAGGAACAAAAGAACCAGACACAAGCTGGAGATGCTTCAAGGGCACATCTGGGCAGCTGCTGCTGCTGGAATCGTGCTGGCTCACGAGGCAAAGCTCTTCCTGAGGGGCAGCTGCCATGTGAAGGGAGCATCCCAACACCTTCTTCATCCCTGGCTTAGACCCAGCTCTCCACAGCCCCCCCGAGCTGGTGAATCACCTCAAGGCCTCACTGAGCAAAGGAGGGTGAGAAAGAACAGGGGAGGAGGGATGGGGACAGGCAGAGAGAGAGAGCAGCACTTTGGCTGTCATTTGTAATAAATCCCACCTGGGGACACGATCTGTGCCCGGGGATGTGCCTGGACCAGCTCAGGCTGCCACACACAGCAAGGGTCCCCAGCCCCAGCCAGGGGACAGGGCTGCTCTGTCCCCTTGTCACTCTGCAAGGTGGCAGCTCTGGCCTTAGCTAATTAGCTGTGCTGGAAATGAGGATGATTAAGGAAGATAAAGCGGGTGTTGCTGCTGCTGTTTCCCGCAGGGTGTACACAGCTGTTTAATAATTTAGAGGAGGAGGGTGTGAGCGTGAGCAGACGTGCCATGGAGTTGGTACAGAAAGCCATGAGGATGCTCTGAAGAGAAGAGGAGGAGGGATTTTTCACTCTCCTCTCCAGACAGGGATGCTCTTCTGACTGTCCTCATTCAGGGTGGAAGAAGCAGGAGCACACAGATGGAGCAGCTCGAGTGACACAAGTTTTAATCAGGATCAAAATCAAAATGCAGCACTCTTGAACCTGTCCCTGTTCCTTTCATTATGTTTATGAACACTTGAGCTGCCTCTCCCCAGGTATCCTGGCGCTTTGTGCCTTGTGAAATTACATCAACAAGTCATTTCCAGCCATGTGTCTGTACCTGTGTCTCAGCTCTCTCTTACTGCCCAGCCAAAGACAGTTTTAATGCAGGGAGGAGTCTCAGTAATGTGCTCTGTCTGTTGATCCCATTTCTTTGGAGCTGAAAGTTTCACTATGAAAAGAGTAATAGCCTAGCAATGTTATTAAAAATAGTGGGCTCACAGGCAATAAATGCAGCCTTAGATATGTGTGCTGCACCCCAAAGCAGTGCAGGCAGTGCCTGTGTTCCCTCCACTGACGTGTCCCCACATACCCTCCTTCTACAGGCATCTCAGTTAAAATTACTTTGATGTTATTCAGAAGCTACAGAATTAATCTGCTGTCAATGTCACCCAATTTTCAGGTCACTACAAGCAAAGCAAAGCAAGTCAAGTTTGAAGAAAGACTGGCAGGAATTTTCCAAATGGCAAGGTAACATTTCAGAGGGGGCAGCTTCCCTTTCCTGTGTGCTCCCCTGGGACTCTGCTGAGCATCCAGAGCTGCTGCTTGTTTACCTTTTGTGATTTAGAGCCAAAAACTACAAAAAAAAAAAAAAAAAATCCCAACAAACCACAGGGATCTTGCTAGAACTTTACACATTCCCACACCAGATGTGCTCTTGGAGTAGGAAATGTGTGAGGGGGATTTCAGGCTGGAATTGTTAAAGCAAAGTCTGAATTCTTCATGCAAGAAAACCAAGAGGGAAACACGAGAAGCTGTGAAAGTCTGTCCATAGCAGCCCCAGTGACAGCCCAGGAGGGAGTCCCACAACCTCTCTGTCTGTATCTGTCCCCAGAGATCCACAGACACACATAAATATCTTCCTTGGGAGTGGGCAGCTTAGAGAATCTGCACCAACTGGGAGCTGGTGCCTGTGACCTTCCTCCTGCCTAAGTTACCACGAAAAACAACAGCAGCTGGAGTCCAAAACAACTGGAAAATGCTTCCCAAGTCTGCTTTCTTTCTTTTCCTCTGAGCTCTGCAGGAGTCAGGTCTGCAGGCACTCTGTCTAGCCAGCTGTGCAAAGAACAGCCAGTCTCCCCAGCCCCACCAAACTGGGATCCCTGGAGAAGCAGAGCAGGAAGGACAAACAAGGCAGCAGAGCTGGTGAGGAGGGACTGTGTGAGTTGAACAGTGTCCATCACAGCTCTGCTGCTCAGAAACTCCCCAAGGTTTTCTCTCCTGCAGTTTCCTGTTTTCAAGTGAAGGCATGAGGGTTTCTATCAGGGTCTGTTCCAGCAGTAATCATGTGCATAAGCAACAAGGGTTTATGCTCAATCCCTTCAGCAGCTGCATCTAGTAGGGAAGAATGTATTGCATTCTCTTCTGGAAAGAGGAAATGTTTTCTGTTATTTGCTGTTAGGAGAGTGCACTGGTGCTGCTGCAGGAAGGCACCCACAGGCACATCTGGGATCACAGCAGCACAGGCTGCACAGCTACCCCAGAGCCCCCGTGCAGCTTGCAGCAGCTGGGCCCAGCTCTCCTCTCTCCAGAGTGTGCCAAGGTAACAGGTTCTGCAAATGACAGCTCCCATCCATCTCCAGGCTGGGGAGCAGCCCCCTCTCTGCTCAGCATCAGCTCTGCAAGTGAGAGCAGAGACACAGAGGAGGAGGCTGAGCAGGGAGAGAAAAGACAAACAGGAGAGTGGGTGGGTGCAGAAGAGGGGAGGAGCAGGAGAGGAGTCGATGCCAACATGCTCACTTTGTCATTGTGCAGATCAGTGCCTTTGGCTGGGTGCTTTTAACTTGCCCAGCACTTGAAAAGGCAGATAAAGAGGAGACAAACTGTGCTGTGTGAGAGCTGAGGAGTGGTGAAGGATGGAGAAACTCCAGCTGAGCAGGGAAGGGGAGGATATGCTACAAAATCTGCTTCCTTGAGCTCTTTAACATTGCCTTGGCCCTCCCTGCAGGCAACTCCTGCTCCCTCAAATTCCATGGACAGGCACCCCAGTGCTCCAGGAGACTCCAAAGCAGGCTGTGAGAGCAGAGCCACAGCCAGAACGTTCTGGTGGGACCAGCAGAGGCTGGATTAGTCAGACAGTGGGCAGATGCAGCCCCTGTGCTGTCAGCTGTCCCTGGCTGACGTGGGTGATGCTGAGCCCAGAAGGAAGAGCTGTAAAAAGAGCCCAGGTCCCCCAGGACAGCCCCTGAGCTCAGCTCATTCCTATTTCAGTCCCTGACAGGAGGCTGGGCCAGGTGGGGGTCGGGCTCTGCTCACAGGCAGCCAGAGAGGAGCAGGAACAGCCTCAGGCTGGGCCAGGGGAGCCTCAGGTTGGACAGCAGGAATTTCTCCATGGAAGAGGTGGTCAGGCCTTGGAAGGGGCTGCCCAGGGAGCTTTGGAGCCCCCATCCCTGAAAGTGCCCAAGGAACAACTGGACCTTCCCCTGCCACTGTTGTAGCTAAATTCGAGGGGTACAAACTTTAAATATGACTGCAGAGCCCTTCTCCCAGACTGTGACAGCTCCAAAGGAATTCATGGAATAAGTGTGAAGAATAAGGCTCCCACCCTCTGGGATAAGCACAGTTAGACACACTCCTGTCACACTGCACTGTTCCAAGCTCCTGACAGCTCCATCCCACCACGCTCCTCCAACAGAAGGTTAAATGCCATGCCAGGCACAGGAGCTGCACACACGTCTAAGTCACCTACACAAATCTGTCAGGCATGACTGGACCACGGGCCCCCACGCTGCCAGGCAGCCAAAATCCTGACAGCACCGAGCCCACAGCAGGGATATTCCCAGCTAAAAAGGGAGGCTGGGGGCTTTGCCTTGTGCCCTTCATGCCTGGTGTTAATTCCCTGCTGCACACTGGGGAGCCACACTCCAGTTTGGCTCTGCCCTTTGAAGGACGTGCTCGCTGCCTGTTCAAACCAAAGGGCTGAAGCTGCTCCTGTGGGGAAGGCTGGAATTGCTGGAGGAGAAGCAGCTGGGCCATAGGCACAGCTACCCCTTGGCCCTGTGGGGCTCCTGCCTGGGGCACCTGGACCTGCTGGCAGCCTGCTCACTGCAGAGAGAAGGGCTTTTACTGCCACTGCTACTCAAACAGCCATGGCTCCATGCACAGCCAAGCCAGATTCCCCTTGGGAGCTCTCTCTGCACCCCATTCCCACCAGGATCACCTGCCCTGTGCTTGGAACAGAGAACATCACTGGGGCTGCTCCAAACCCTGCAATGGGTCAGTTTTGGCACCCAGCCTCGCTCGGTGCTTCACACACTGATTTTAGGGATCTCCAGGGCAGTAACAGCAAACATCCAGAGCATCCAGAGCAACAGCATATTGTTCCCTCCCCCACACCCAGTTCAGGGAGCATATTTCAAACAGATGACATGAGGGAGGCATCCATGTAAACATCCTCTGTAACAGGGACAAGTGGGAAAAAGAACCAGAACAAAATGGAGAATGGGATTGTTTTGTTGGAGAGTGCACAGAGCCAGGGACCTCTGGGAAGAGGGGAGAACCCACAATGGGTATCCTGCACAAGAAAAAAGTCTGCATTGCTGCCAAATATGTGCAAGCCCATGCAGATCCAGAATGACCTTAGCCCCAGCCCATGAAGGCTTTCCTGGAGCCACACTTCTGTGGGGAAGCTCTTGGTGGTGTTCCTAAATCTGGGGAAGGAATTTTTGGAGGGGAGGAAGATCACAAGAGTCATAGGATAATTCAGGTCAGAAGGAACCCCAGCACATCATCAGCCAAACCCCCTGAAGTGGGACAGTTTTACCTCTACTTCTTACACAGCAGTTTTGTGTCTCTCTGGGGTAAGAACAGCACATGGATCTGACAAGTAAGAACAAGGCAAACCAAATCTACCCCAACCCAAACCAACCCAACCCAACCCAAACCAACCCAAACCAACCCAACCCAACCCAACCCAACCCAACCCAAACCAACCCAAACCAACCCAACCCAGGAGGACTCTGTGCCTCAGCCATGGATTTTTAGCAGCCTTCCCACCCAGCTGAAGGCCCTGGGCAGTTCCTCACCTCGGAGCACAGTGAGCTTGGCGTGGACAGTGACCTCCCCATGAGGGTTCTGAGCAACACATTCGTAAATGTTCTCGTCCCGGGGGGTCCGCAGGGGCTGGATCCTCAGCACAGCACCTGCACTTTCATCAAACTCAATGGTCTGGGGGAGAGGCACAGACACACACAATAAATGCCCTTGGGTTGGTGTTTCTGGGAGACCCCAGGCACAGCACACAGCAAACCCCCTGAGCTGCCCCTCAGCCCCACCCGTGGCTCTGCACTGACCCCCAGGTGACAGAGCTGCCACAGCCACCCTGCCAGAGAGTCCTGAGCCCCCAAACCCCCAGTGTGCATCTCAAAGGCTCTGAGAGAACCAGCCCCAGTGACGGGTGTGGGCTGAGCACAACTGAGGTGAAGGAGGACAAAACACACCAAAGGAAAACAAAATAAAAACCAGCCCCCCCATCCCTCCATCTGCAGGGGCAGCTGACAGCACAAAGCTCCTCTCAGCACACAGCTGCCTGGCAGGGCTGAGTCCCACAGCAAATTCCACAGGATGACCTCTCAGTCCTTGCTCCTCTGCTCTCATTTCTATCTAAACAATGCCAATTGCTTGGCTCTGGTTGCCAACAACTGCACTGTTTCCTCCAGACTGTCCCAGGATTAAAATGCTGAGCCATGGGTGGGTTTGAAAGGTACATTTACAGAGCTGAAGTACCACCAGCTTAGCTGGGGTTTCTCAGGAAAGCAGGAAGTTATATTATATCCCAGGAAAGGGAAAACCCAACTAAATTAAATAAAAAACTTCAATAACATAACCGAGCCAAGTTCTCTCTTGCTTTGGAACAAACTCAGCTGTTGACACGGCCAAGAGCTTGCATTTCACTCCTCCTGCTGTTAAAACTCCTCCCCTTCCAAATTTCCCTTTATTATCAGGTCTGAGAGTGGCAAAAGAGGAGCAGGGGCTGTTTTGTGTCAGCCACCAGGTTTCAAGGACATCTCTCACCTCAAACCTCTGAGAGTTCACTTTCTTCCCTTTCTTGTTCCAGGTGACCCTTGGCTTTGGGTCTCCAGTGGCTTGGCACACGAAGGAGGCCACCCCTCCTGACACACCAATCTGGTCCACAGGCTTTTTAATGAACACAGGGGGACCTTGAGGACAAAAAGGAAACATCATCAGTGGCAGTCACGAACACAAACTCTAATAAACACGGTTTGGAATTAATAGCAGTGTTGTTGCTGCTATTCTTAATGATCCCAGTTGAAATTAAACCTCTTGGCCTTTTTCAGAACAGCCTTTACCTCCATTTTACATATAAAGTAGCTCCAGCAGAAAATGATTAAGGGCCTGATCCTACAAAGAGATTTCAATGTTGCAAAGCCTCTTTTACTCCTGAAAAGTGGACTTTCAAATTGTTTTGTACAGGGGAAATTGCCCTTGCAAAACCTATCTAATGAACATCACCAAAAGCTGGTAGAGCTGAAAACAACACTTAGAAACAGTGAATTGCACTTCTCAGCTCCTTGGAATGGCCAAAACACCAGGGAATGGGGCAGAGTTACAGGAACAGAGCCAGGGAAGGGAGAAGGTGGGACAAGCACCATGACACAGCCAGAGCAGGACTTGCACAGAGAGATCCTGGGGCAGTGTGTGACTGAGGCTCCAGGATGTGAAACCCCTCGACTGTGGCACCTCTGCCTCCACCTGCAAGTCCTGCCCGAGGCCCCCAGGTACATTTACACAGGCCAGGTAAGTGACCTCTCAGAAAAGGCAATTTGGGAGTTGTGATGAGGGCTCAGCCACCCAGCTGTCAAACCCCAGAGCCTGCTCCCCTTCTGCACAGAATTCCTGCTGTGAGGAGGGAGCCAGGCTCTGCCCCACTCCTCTCCCAGGCAGCAGCAGTGCCTGGACACACACCCAGGGGCTGGGGCTGGGTTTGGGCCAGCCCAGCCCCAAACACCATCCCTGAGCCCAGAGCAGCTCTCCCTCAGCCCCTCTCTGATTTCCATCCCACTGCAAGGGTGGCAGGAGGCTGGGATGGGCTCCCTGACCAAGGGGCTGCTCAGAGGGGCCAGCAGTGTTTGTGCAGAGCCCACACTGCCCCCACCCTCTGGGAATCCTCCTTCCCTGCTCTAACCTGTTTTCCTTGCGCTGTTTCCTCTCATCTCGTTACTCTAAAATTTATTGAAATATTTAAATCACGAGGCCACAGCTGTGTTCAAATAAAATCACTCAGATCATAAAGTTGCCGTCTGTTTTCTTGAGAAGAGCAGAGCACGTGACTGAGATGTGTGCATTTATCCCTTCATGCTCAAGTCTATAAAATCAGATGCAAACAGCCTCCCCCAGGCCCGACAGGAGGGCAAACGGTGGCTGGGGAGAAATCTCCAGGGTCTTGTAGGGGTCGAAATCAAAAGGAAACCTTCTCCCCTGCCTGCCTGGAGTGGCCAGCAGTATATAAATAAAAGGCACTGAGCAAGCTCATGTGATGCAATCAAGCATTTGTTTCCATGCTGGAGGTAAATACAATTTGCTGGAGCTGTTTACGTCCCACCGAATGCTGTGTGTACAAAGCACCGCATTTATAAATACCCAGATCTATATTTAGAGGTCACAGTCGTCTTTGCAATGTTACTGCTAAAGGTTATCAAGCAAGTCCCACCGGAGGAACTGGCACTGGGGAAGTGTCTTCCATCTGAGAAAGGTAAAACCCAAACTTTGCTCTGGGCTAAAATATAAATGCTCACTCTGCCCCTGACTTCCTTCCTCCCCTCACCTCCGCTCGATATCTGAAGAGTTTGCAAAGTCAATTCTGAAGGTACAGCTAAAAACATCCAGGGCTTTTAAGAACACTTTATTGATGCAAGTTCATTTCCTAAAATAAAAGCCCCTAATAAACCTTAATGTCACGTATACATTTAAATGGGTGCAGGCTGCATGATGAGAGCTCAGCCGAGGAGAAAAACAAGGTTCTATTTTGGTCCTGAAGAAAGGGATGGTGCTCCAAAAGCCACTGAATTTGGAGCCATTGCTCAGAATCCCTTTTTGGGGTGTTGCCTCAGTGTGGGGTGCTGGGGAGCTGAGCTGTCCATGAGTGGGGGTTCTCCTGAGTTCCTGCCATTCCCAGCTGCCAGCAGGGACTCACTGCCAGACACGAGGAGCCAAACAAAAATCCGGAGAAAAACCCCCAACAAAAAATCCAAACTAAAATCCCCAACAAAAAATCCAAACTAAAACCACCCAACCTATTCAATTTTACTACTCACTTGGAAAATGGGTGAGAATCAGAGCTAAATTGTTGATTTGAAAATTGCCCGAGTGCTGAGCTGCAGATTTGATTCCTCCCCCCTCTTGCCTCTCCACCTCTGCACCCCCAGTCACTGCAGCACTTGTCTCCAGCCCACGCTGAGCACTGAACAGCCCTCTCCCTTTGGGGAGGAGAGAGCCAGAGGCAGCACTGGAGAGAGAACTGGAGAGAACTGGAGAGAGCCAGAGCCAGCACAGGCACTGGAGAGAACTGGAGAGAACTGGAGAGAGCCAGAGCCAGCACAGGCATGGTGCTGGTGATGCAGGGTGTTGGTGACCCAAGGTGTTGGTGACCCAGGGTGATGATGACCCAAGGTGCTGGTGATCCAAGATTTTGGTGATCCATGGTTTTGATGACCCAGGGTCCTGGTGACCCAAAACTGGAGCCCATCCCCTGTGCTGCCCAGACTGCCTCAGCTCTGCTGTGCCAGCCCAGCTCCAGGGGACTCACCTGGTGGGAGCTCAGCCCCAGCTCTGCACAGGGGACAAGGTGCCAGCTGAAACCCTCCCAACCACCTGAGGTGCTTCCCCTCGTCTGCTAAGGCTGCAGGACCGTGGCTTTAAATAAATAAATACAAATCAAAGAAACACATTTTCCAGACAACATACTGACAGTCCAGGGGATTTTATATCACTTTACCAGCCCTTCCTGACAGCTGAGAACGAGTCAGGTTTGGAAAGGCTCAGTCTGAGCTCCATCAGTCCAGCGGTCACAGAGATAATTTTCCCCCTTTCTCCACTTGCAAAGTAGAAAAACCCATTTTTTGTGCAGGATTAAAATAGAAATGGAAAAATCTGGAGCTTAAAAGAATTTTCCTACTACAAGAGGCTTCCTGCGGGGTCTGGGTCTCCAGAGGGAAGGTTGAAAAGACCAGAGGCTGCTGTGTACCTGTGATCCTGCTCCACAGCTTAATGGAAAGCCATCAATGCAAACCCAAGCTTTCACTGCTGCCCCCCACCCACACACTTCCCAAAAGCAACAAGCACCACTCAGGAGAGCTGTGGGAACAGAGAGAGATCCCTGCTGCATCCCCTGGGTGCAGGAACAGAGATCCCTCCTGCATCCCCTGGGCTACAGCTGCCCTGGCACACTGGGCTGCAGGTGAGAAGGGTGGGGGTCTCCTCCTCATGCCCCAGCCCACGGGTGGGGGCTGCACACCCAGGCAGCTCCTCACCAAACACACAGATGCTGCTGCCTCCTCTCCCCTCTCCTCCTTCCTTGTGACACCAAAGCAGGAAAAGTTCCTCAAACAGAGTCGTGTAAAACCAGCCAGCATCTCTCTGCTAAGGATCCAGGGATGGCACAACAGGCTGGAGAAGCTGGAGAGATGCAGTGGGGAGAAGGGGGGACATCTCAGCCTTTAGTCCCAGTGTCCCTGGGGAAGGGCTGCCAGGGTGAATCGGCAGTGATGGACGAGCAGCCAGGGAGACAGCCCGGCCACCATATGCCTGTCTGAGACACCAACAGCCAGAGCCAGGGCCAGCACAGAGAGCCCAGGGGTGCTGGGAGGGCTGGGAGACAGGCAGGGCAACAGACGATCCTCACATATCGCAGCTGACAGCTGATGGGAGCAGGGGCAGAAGGAGCAAGAGCCATTTGTGGATGTGCAGTGTCCCTGCCCTGCCCTCCCCACGCCTGCAGAGGCTCGGGTGGGCTGTGAACAGGAGCTGGGGTGGTCCAAGCAGCCCCCACAGGGATGGGGACACGTCCCCTTGCACTCACTGTCCTTAGGCTGGCCCCGCAGGAGCAGAGCATGGTCCCTGAGCAGTGCGGGGGGCTCTGTCCCCAGGCTGTCCCTGGGGGTGCAGAGGTGCCCCCGCATCCTCCTGACCCCCATTCCAACTCTGTCCCCTCACTCCAGCCCCACGGCAGGGACCTGGTGCTGAGCGCAGGTGCCAAACCTCACCCACCTCACCTGTGTGCTTCACACCCTCCCCTCCTGCTGCCCCAGGAGAGCAGCTCAACAAAGGGCTGCCAGGAAGACAAACCCTCTTGTTTTCCATCTGGCCCCAGAGCAGAGCAGCGGGAGCCTGCCTGAAAGGGCCCCTCGCCCACTGCGGCAGCAATCCACCCAGACAAAGAAAGGCAGCTACAAAACACGTCTTTTAGAAGGATTTTTCCCATTTTTGGAGCCCTGGTGCCCGCTGGCACCTCTGTGGAAGCCCACGAGGCACACAAAGCTCCAGCTCCTCCCTCGCTGGTGACTAACCCTCATTATCACAGCCGGGGCAGCAGCAGCTCTGCCCTGGCCGAGAGCTCGGGGGCTGCGGCTGCACGGCAGGAGCCCCATTTTCCGAGCGGGGGGCTCGATGGGACTCCCTGCACACGGGCAGAGTGTCCTCCTGCTCATGGACCTTCGGCAAACAGCCCCGGGGAGCTGAGCCCACATGGACAGGGGGCTGAGCCCCACACTGACAGGGAGCTGAGTCCCACATGGACAGGGGGCTGAGCCCCACACTGACAGGGAGCTGAGCCCCACACTGACAGGGAGCTGAGCCCACACTGACAGGGGGCTGAACCCACACTGACAGGGGGCTGAGCCCCACACTGACAGGGAGCTGAGCCCACATGGACAGGGGGCTGAGCCCCACACTGACAGGGAGCTGAGCCCCACACTGACAGGGAGCTGAGCCCACATGGACAGGGAGCTGAGCCCCACACTGACAGGGAGCTGAGCCCACACTGACAGGGAGCTGAGCCCACATGGACAGGGAGCTGAACCCCACACTGACAGGGAGCTGAGCCCACACTGACAGGGAGCTGAGCCCCACATTGACAGGGAGCTGAGCCCCACACTGACAGGGAGCTGAGCCCACACTGACAGGGAGCTGAGCCCACACTGACAGGGAGCTGAGCCCCACATTGACAGGGAGCTGAACCCCACATTGACAGGGAGCTGAGCCCACATTGACAGGGAGCTGAACCCACACTGACAGGGGGCTGAGCCCCACATGGACAGGGAGCTGAGCCCCACATTGACAGGGAGCTGAGCCCACATGGACAGGGAGCTGAGCCCCACACTGACAGGGAGCTGAGCCCACATTGACAGGGAGCTGAGCCCCACATTGACAGGGAGCTGAGCCCACATGGACAGGGAGCTGAGCCCCACATTGACAGGGAGCTGAGCCCACATGGACAGGGGGCTGAGCCCCACACTGACAGGGAGCTGAACCCCACATTGACAGGGAGCTGAACCCACATTGACAGGGAGCTGAGCCCCACATTGACAGGGAGCTGAGCCCACATGGACAGGGGGCTGAGCCCCACATTGACAGGGAGCTGAGCCCACACTGACAGGGGGCTGAGCCCCACATGGACAGGGAGCTGAGCCCACATGGACAGGGGGCTGAGCCCACACTGACAGGGGGCTGAGCCCCACATTGACAGGGAGCTGAGCCCCACATTGACAGGGAGCTGAGCCCACACTGACAGGGAGCTGAGCTCCACATTGACATAGAGCTGAGCCCACATGGACAGGGAGCTGAACCCACACTGACAGGGAGCTGAGCCCCACATTGACAGGGAGCTGAGCCCCACATTGACAGGGAGCTGAGCTCACACTGACAGGGAGCTGAGCCCACATGGACAGGGGGCTGAGCCCACACTGACAGGGAGCTGAACCCCACACTGACAGGGAGCTGAGCCCACATTGACAGGGAGCTGAGCCCACACTGACAGGGAGCTGAGCCCCACATTGACAGGGGGCTGAGCCCCACACTGACAGGGAGCTGAGCCCACACTGACAGGGAGCTGAGCCCCACATTGACAGGGGGCTGAGCCCCACACTGACAGGGAGCTGAGCCCCACATTGACAGGGAGCTGAGCCCACACTGACAGGGAGCTGAACCCCACATTGACAGGGAGCTGAGCCCACACGGACAGGGAGCTGAGCCCACATGGACAGGGAGCTGAGCCCACACTGACAGGGAGCTGAACCCCACATTGACAGGGAGCTGAGCCCCACACTGACAGGGAGCTGAACCCCACATTGACAGGGAGCTGAACCCACACTGACAGGGAGCTGAGCCCACATGGACAGGGAGCTGAGCCCCACATTGACAGGGAGCTGAACCCACACTGACAGGGAGCTGAGCCCACATGGACAGGGAGCTGAACCCCACATTGACAGGGAGCTGAGCCCACATTGACAGGGAGCTGAGCCCACATGGACAGGGAGCTGAGCCCACATTGACAGGGAGCTGAGCCCACATGGACAGGGAGCTGAGCCCCACATTGACAGGGAGCTGAACCCACATTGACAGGGAGCTGAGCCCACACTGACAGGGAGCTGAGCCCACACGGACAGGGAGCTGAGCCCACATGGACAGGGAGCTGAGCCCACACTGACAGGGAGCTGAACCCACACTGACAGGGGGCTGAGCCCACATGGACAGGGAGCTGAGCCCCACATTGACAGGGAGCTGAGCCCACATTGACAGGGAGCTGAACCCACATTGACAGGGAGCTGAGCCCCACATTGACAGGGAGCTGAGCCCACATGGACAGGGAGCTGAGCCCCACATTGACAGGGAGCTGAGCCCACATTGACATAGAGCTGAGCCCCACATTGACAGGGGGCTGAGCTCCACACTGACAGGGAGCTGAGCCCACATTGACATAGAGCTGAGCCCCACATTGACAGGGGGCTGAGCCCCACACTGACAGGGAGCTGAGCCCACATTGACATAGAGCTGAGCCCACACTGACAGGGAGCTGAGCCCACACTGACAGGGAGCTGAGCCCACATTGACATAGAGCTGAGCCCCACATTGACAGGGAGCTGAGCCCACATGGACAGGGAGCTGAGCCCCACATTGACAGGGAGCTGAGCCCACATTGACATAGAGCTGAGCCCCACATTGACAGGGGGCTGAGCTCCACACTGACAGGGAGCTGAGCCCACATTGACATAGAGCTGAGCCCCACATTGACAGGGGGCTGAGCCCCACACTGACAGGGAGCTGAGCCCACATTGACATAGAGCTGAGCCCACACTGACAGGGAGCTGAGCCCACACTGACAGGGAGCTGAGCCCACATTGACATAGAGCTGAGCCCACACTGACAGGGAGCTGAGCCCACACTGACAGGGAGCTGAGCCCCACATTGACAGGGAGCTGAGCCCACATGGACAGGGAGCTGAGCCCCACATTGACAGGGAGCTGAACCCACATTGACAGGGAGCTGAGCCCACACTGACAGGGAGCTGAGCCCACATGGACAGGGAGCTGAGCCCACATGGACAGGGAGCTGAACCCACACTGACAGGGAGCTGAGCCCCACATTGACAGGGAGCTGAACCCACATTGACAGGGAGCTGAGCCCACACTGACAGGGAGCTGAGCCCACATGGACAGGGAGCTGAGCCCACATGGACAGGGAGCTGAACCCACACTGACAGGGAGCTGAGCCCCACACTGACAGGGAGCTGAGCCCCACATTGACAGGGAGCTGAGCCCACACTGACAGGGAGCTGAGCCCACATGGACAGGGAGCTGAGCCCACACTGACAGGGAGCTGAGCCCCACATTGACAGGGAGCTGAACCCACATTGACAGGGAGCTGAGCCCACACTGACAGGGAGCTGAGCCCCACACTGACAGGGAGCTGAGCCCACATGGACAGGGAGCTGAGCCCACACTGACAGGGAGCTGAGCCCCACACTGACAGGGAGCTGAGCCCACATGGACAGGGAGCTGAACCCACACTGACAGGGAGCTGAGCCCACATGGACAGGGAGCTGAGCCCACATGGACAGGGAGCTGAGCCCACATGGACAGGGAGCTGAACCCCACATTGACATGGATCTGAACCCCACTTGGGGTCGTGTCCATGCTACATGAGAGGTGACACAACTTCTATTGCTCAAAACCACTCAGCAGAAGGAAATTCACCTTTTTGTGCACACGTACACATGCACCTCCACCTCTGAGAACAAAGGTAAAAGCTGAGACCATGAAGCCACTTTTGCTTTTAGTTGCACAGCCCAGCTCTCCTCAGGCTCCCCCATCCCCATAACTGGGATTCAGGTCTCTGGCTCTGGTGCAAACCCGGCTGACCTTGGGCACTCACCCTTCCCGTGCCTGAGGCTGCCACGAGGGGAGGTGACAGCCCCCATCCCTCACACCTCCTGCCTGTCCTGCTCTAGACCCACAGCAGCTTGGACAGGCACGGGCTGGGAGCAGGGCTGGGGACAGGGCTGGGGACAGAGCTGGGAACAGAGAACAGCCACAGCCCTGGGCAGTTGTGCTTTAACTCCTGTCCAGGAATGCAGGGCTGGGCTCCAGCCATGCCCCCAGGTCTGTCTGCTGCTCTAGGGAGCAGATTTACACATAGGGGCTGCTGAGCTCTGCCTGTACATGGAAATCTGTGCCCTGAACTGCAGCATGGGGATGGGAGAGCCAGAGGGACAGGGACAGACAGAGGAGCAGCTCTGTCACCCCAGGGGACAGGGAGATAAAATGGGGAGCAGAAGGTAGGAAGGATGGGAGAGTCAGTGGGAATGAGACATCAGTGGGATTCTTGGTGCTGACGTGTGCCAGGACTGGACTTTGATGATCCTTGAATATCCCTTCCAAGGCAGGATATTCCACGACTCTGTGCAAGAGAGCAAACTGGAGCAAACTGGAGAGGAGGGAGGTGTTCAAAGCCAGAGTGAGGAAGTGAAGATTGGATGGAGGAGATAAAGCACAGAGCAGATGAAAACAGGAGAGAGCAGCCAAATTTGAGACAGATGGAGAGTGGGGAGCGGGGATGCGCTGTTTGGAACGGGGCCGTGCTGGGGAGGGGGGAGCTGAGGCAGGGCTGGAGGCAAGCAGGAGAGCTCCAGAATTCACATTTTTCTTCAGGACAAGTGAGAAAGCTGCAAACTGGGAGAAGGACTGGGGAGGAGTCTCTATGGAGACACTCCACAAGATTGAGGACACCTCTTGGAGAGGTCCTGCAGAGACTCTGGGTGCCCTGAAATCCAGGGTTTTACTGACAGATTTTGCACTTTTTCTTTCTGAGGGCTGTTTCTCAGTGTCTCACAAATAAAATTAAAATGAGAGTTTTCTGACAGAACAAACAAACAGGGAGTGAATTATATTCCATTTCCCTGTCAATAACTTCTCCCCAACCCAGTCGTCTTATCATCATAAAAAGTCCATTAAGCAGTAATTGGGGAGGCAGGAGGAGGCAGGGCTGGGCTGGGGAACAGGAGCAGCCTGCTCCCCAACTGGCCTTTTCTGGGAAGGCAGACAGGATAATTATAGGCTTCAGATGGAGACTTCCTCCAACTGTCAGCAGCTCTTGGCTCCCTTCAGGGAGATGGGACTGGCAAGGTTGGGCAGAGCAGGGTAAAAAAAGATCAAGGATGTTTTTTTAGGAGTGAAACACTTCCACCTGGCTACTCCCCTGCTGCTGAGCCACCAAAGCCTTACCTGACTCAGAGAAGCTGGGCTAGCACAGGATGCAGCCTGTTTCCCTGTGGGCATGGGGCATGGCACCTGCAGGGTCACCAGCAGGAAGGATGGCACCAGCACAGGGGTTAACACACAGAAAATGGCGAGGAAGATGAAGAACTCTTGGAATGCACCTTCAGTGCACTGGATGTCCAACAGCCCCTGTGCCAGCTGCCCCTCTCCCCTTGGCCAGGATGAGGCAGCAGTTGTCACTCAAGGCTGTGCTTTGGTCATTTGGGGATCTGGCACATCCTTTGAGCTCTGTGCAGGGCACTGGGACCAGGCCTTTGGAAGGGAGGCACGAGCCTGCAGCACTGAGGCAGGAGGACACTCAGGCGACCAGAAATCTGTTCCTAGCTCCACATCCAAGGTGAGAGGAACCTCATTATCCTGCCTGCTGGAGGGGAAGCATAATCCTTCCTTCTGGTCTGTTTGAACTGCTGCTTTTCAGGGATGGGGCTGCTCCTTATCACATGGGAGCAGCAGCTGGGATGAAGTCATCCCCTTCCCACAGGACCCCCCAGGCTCCCCCTGCACATCCCTGTGCATGGAAAGGATCCACCTCTGTCCCTGGCAGGAAGGATGAGTCCCAGCTCCAGTGCTGGCACTTGGCACAGCCCAGCAGAGCATTCTCCCAGCTGTGATTTATGCTGGGATTTAGGGACAGGGCACGTGTAGTGACACTCACAGGATGGAAACTGCTCCCTGGGATGGGACAGGGCCCTGGGGCCATTCCACAAAGGCTCAGTCTCCCCACCTCCCCTCCCTCACCCATCCTGGTGGGCAGCAGGGCAGGGCCAACTGCTGCTCTCAGCTTCCACCCTCTCCTGGTACCCTCCAACCCCAGGGCCAAGCAGTGACTTGGTGGGAATGCAGGTGGACCTCTGGCCAGGATCCTCCTTCACCTTCTGGCCCTACAGGAGGAGGTTTCTGCTTGTGTGAAGATGAGCAGTGCTGCAATGGAGGATGGCAGCCCAGGATCAGCCAGCAGGACCCCGGGGCACTCCCAGCAGCTGCAGCAGCATCTCATCCCAGATCTGTCCACACGTCCCATAACAGGGCATAACAACCCAGAGCAGGGGCAGAGACCCAAGGAGCTGTCCAGGCAGCTTAATAAGGGCCCCTTGTCCATCACTGACAGCAATCCCAGGTTGTTTGCAAGCAGCAGCTGGAGGCAGGAGCTCTTCCTGCCCTTGCCATATCGCTCAGACAGCTTCTCCTCCAGCCATGTCATCGATATTGGCATCCTGGAGCAGCCTGATTCACCACCCACCTAGAAAAGACACAGCTAAAAAGGATTTGGCTCTTTGCTCAACTTCCACTGCTCTGTTTGAGTCACTGAAGAGGCAGAGTCCACAGGGGATACCAGAACACGGAAAATCATTTCCTGCGGGACGAGCCTGCAAGAAGCAGAAGCTTAACGAGCCCAGACCCAGCTGCCAGGGGCAATGCCAACTGAATCCAGCCCAGGCATGGTCCTGAGCCTCTGCAAAGTGACAGCACAGTCAGCAGCAGGGGAAAACCAACTGCTGCAAGCTTAGGGTCCTGGGGCTGGATCCAGGGTGGGATCAGGGAGAGCAGCTCCAAACCTGCTCAGGGACACAGAGCTCTGCACACACAGGGAGGAGATCCTGCCCTGCCCAGCAGCTCAGCAGGACCCCAGCCAGGCTCTGACACTTCTGGGGATGAAAGACACACCAGGCACATAAGAGATGTCTGATAAAGCTCTGCTCTCTTACTCTGTAAATAAAAGCTGGATTACTTCCACTTACTGCTTCTCTCCTTCAGGCAAGAGGAGGAGGCTCTTGGTCTACAGGAGCAGGGCAAGGTGCAATTCCTAGAGCCCAGAATTGGGAGTGTTTTAAAAAGATCTTTACACCATTGCTATCTGACTTCTGGTGAGACACTCCAGCCCACGCTTTCCGTGGAACTAAAGGAGATTCTGGATAGACAAGCTTGAAACACCTGGGTGTAAACAGTAAATTATGATGATATTATGAGCCTGCACTGCTTATTGAAGCTGGGATGTGGAGGGAGCTCAAGACAGGAGATCTCAAAAACCAGAAACCAAGACCTAATAAAGGCATGACTAATGGATGAGCATAACCTGCAGCACAGATGAACTTCGACTCTTACCACACGAGTCATTGCAATTTCTGTCTCTGAACCACACTGCTCATCATTCAGATTTGTAGTGGGAACATCAACACAAAAGAATCAAAAAAAGGAGACTTCAGCAACAGTGCTGAGAACTGACAGCAGTGGGAATGAGATGAATTCAGCTTTGGGACAACTAGAGACTCAGTGAGCCAGAAAATGATACAGGATGTGAATGAGAGAGAAATGGAAACATGGAAAAGCAGCAGCCACGCCTTAAATTTGTCTGTCAAAGGCAGTAATTGAGGAAGGTGAGCTTTTCTGGAGAGGGATAGCTGTTCATGTCTGACACTGCCAAGGAATGCCTTTGTACCAGGATGCTGCCCTGCATCCCTCTCCCTGTCATTCCCTCAAGTGGCAGCTGCTGGAAGGAATCACAAGTAGCAGATCTCAGAAGAAAAGGGGTGTATCACACCACTCATACAGCAAAAACTGCACAAACCCCCTCAAAACCAAGCAGGTCCTCCCCAAAAAGACAGACAAAGGAAAATGCAGCTGGAGGATCCTCCTGGCTGCCTGGGACATCACTGGAACCAGTCCCAAGGTGATCTGTAAGACCTGAATGGAAAAAACCTTACACCACCTTTTCAGAAATTCATCCAAACAAATCAAAGTCCAGGCTAAAGATCTGTAAGTGTTGGCACTCCGAGCAGCATGCTCAGACCAATTTATGAATAAATCCATGGATTCCAATGGAGGTGAGGGAGGATGAGGACACAGTCAAATTAATTTGACTTTATTAATTAAGAAAACCACCAAGTTTCATCACCCCACCACTCTTTAGAGCTTGTGTGAGAGTGGGGGGAGCTATGCTCATTAATTATGCAGAAAATGCAAAACTATCATCCTCTGAATGAGTTTAAAATAAGGAGAAACCCTTTCAGAATGGGGAGAAATTACTCCCCAAGGCAGCTGAAATTTCTCTAGCAACTTCAAAGGACAATAAATTATTCAAATCACTCGCGCCACTCGCACGCTCTCTCACTCTCTCCCCTTCTCAATTTTATGCTCCTGAGTCAATTAAAGATTTGGAGGACTCGGAGAAACTTTGTAGAATGCTAAACCAGTTGCAGCTCCTTCTATTTATTTTTTCCTTCTTTAAAGCTTTGCTTTTCCTCTCGGCTCCAAAGGAAGCAGCAATGACTGGGTGCATTGCAGATGAAACGCGCGGCGCCGGCTCCACTGAACCTTTCATGTCTGCAAGCACAGGACAGGACAGGCTCAGGCTGCTGTGAAACAGGGCAGCCAGAGTCCCTCCTGTCAATGCTCTAAATCATTCATCCCACTATCCCCCTTCAAAGTCAAAGCTGCAGACATCCAAAATACATTTATTTATACTGCTCTCTCCTGGCTCTCCTCAGGTCTGGGTGAGCTGTGAGCGCTGCCACATCCTCAGCTCTGGCTGTCCTGGGGCTGGCAGGGGGAGAGCTGGGCTGGGGTAACCAGACCAGGGCTGTTAACCAAACCAGGAGTGCTAACCAAACCAGGGCTGTTAACCAAACCAGGGCTGCTAACCAAACCAGGGCTGTTAACCAAACCAGGAGTGCTCACCAAACCAGGGCTGTTAACCAAACCAGGAGTGCTCACCAGACCAGGGCTGCTAACCAAACCAGGAGTGCTCACTAAACCAGGGCTGCTAACCAAACCAGGGCTGCTAACCAAACCAGGGCTGTTAACCAAACCAGGAGTGCTCACCAAACCAGGGCTGTTAACCAAACCAGGGCTGCTAACCAAACCAGGACTGCTAACTAAACCAGGGCTGTTAACCAAACCAGGGCTGCTAACCAAACCAGGGCTGCTAACCAAACCAGGGCTGTTAACCAAACCAGGAGTGCTCACCAAACCAGGGCTGCTAACCAAACCAGGGCTGCTAACCAAACCAGGGCTGTTAACCAAACCAGGAGTGCTCACCAAACCAGGGCTACTCATCAAACCAGAACTGCTAACCAATCCAGGCTGGGCTAACCAAACCAGGGTGGGTTAACCAAACCAGAACTGCTAACCAAACCAAGGCTACTCATCAAACCAGAACTGCTAACCAAACCAGGCTGGGATAACCAAACCAGGCTGGGGTAACTAAACCAGAACTGCTGAGACAACAGCCCCACAGGAGAAGCCCCTGCTGCAAGCAGCAAATCCAGGCAAGCAGAGGGAGGGCTGGAAGGTGCAGGCACAGAGTGAGGTGCTCCTGAGCCCTGGCCTGCAGCCCTGGCTGCCTCCTTGCACACAGCAGATGGTGTAAAACGTGATTATTTTCATGAACTTTAACAATCCCCCAAAAATGAAAGGCAGCTGCGGTGCATGGAACATCACAGCTTTCTAAGGTGGGAACTGGGACCAATTATGTTGCAAGAGAACATCCTTGACTGGAGGGGAAGAGTGGCACAGAGTAAATAAAACTGTTCTTGGGAGCTGGTGCCTCAGAGGGCAGCTGGGGCCCAGATTCCATCCCACGCACGCAGGAGCCACATTCCTCTGCTCGGCCGTCCTTGAAAACCACTCCTGCCTTCTAAGAATAATGCTGGGCTTGCCAGGCCACAGGCAGCAGGGATCCCTCAAGATTCCCTTCAGTGGCCCACGAGATTTGTACTGAGCTGCTGTGGAAATGACCAGGAGCACAGACCCTGGCAGACAGAGCAAGCCTGGTGTGACCCGGGCTGGGAGAGACCCCGAGTGACCCTGTCCTGCCTGGCAGCAGGGGCAAGAACTGTGCAAGTGCAAAGTCAGAAAGGGAGAAGTCTTGGCTCCTTGGCAAAGCCTGACACAGAGGAACAGCCCCAGATTTGGCATCCAGGTAGGAGACAGACATTTCCTCCATCCCAATCCTCTGCAGGTGACATTTTCACACAAGCCACTTGTTTACACAACAAACAGATGCTCTTTTCCCCTAACTTAACCATCTAATGAAGCTGAGCAGAAAGAGCCTCTGGCAGGGAAAAGATCCTTCACCAGGAGACACCCATGGCTGGGACCCAAACTCCGTGGCTGCTGCTGTCCCCAGGGCTCCTCAGAGAGATAATTGAAGGAGAATCCACAGTGTAGGGCACAGCTGAGACTGGGAAGTGACAGCCCCCCCTGCCCCCAGGATGCTCTTTCAGCACATGATTTATTTCCTTCTGGGTTCTATGGAAGACACAAACTTTCCAATTTGAGTTATCTTAAGAAAGAAAAAGAAAAGAAAGACAAAAAGAAAAGAGATACATCACTTGATGCAGTCAGGCAAGGTTTAATTTAATCAGGCACTTAAACAAGGTGACATAGAAGCTTAATTCAGTGTCCTTGAGTGAGACAACAACCAGCCCAGAAGCCTCAGCAAGATCTCAGCTGGCAGACGGGGAAAGCAGCAAAGGAAAGGGCAGAGCAGCAGCAAGGACAGGGAGGTGTCCCCTGGCTACAGAGGCAACTGGTGCACAGAACAGGAGCAGCAGCTGGTCTGGGCAGGGAAGCAGTGACCTCTGCTTGTGCAGGATTCACTGATCTCTGCCTGTTCAGGATTCAGGGATCTCTGCCTGTTCAGGATTGTTCCCTCTCCTGGGCAGCTCCCACCTCAAACACTCCCAGCTGGAGCAGCTTTCCCCCACCATGGAGACATTTCCTTCCCACTACATCCACCTGAGGTGTCCATCAAGACTGAGATGGACTCTGCTCGATGTTCATTCCCCTCTCACCTGACAGACAGACCTCTCACCTGACAGACAGACCTCTCACTGTCTGGGCCAGCAGCAGCTCAAAGCCTGGCCCTGCAGAGCTGCAAGCTGGGGCTGAGAGCACGGCAGGGACCCTTCAGGAGAGGAACAGGTACACCTGAGGGCTGGGACTGGATCTCAGGAGCTCAAACAAGGCAGCAGCTCCCAGCACAGCCTGAACAGACCTGGAGGAGCTGCTCTCCCATCCCAGCCCAGGTTCCTGCCATCTCCAGGATCCCACGTGCTGCAAGCCTGGCTGTGGCTCTGCTGGCCCCAGGGATGTCACCAGCCCCCCTCCCCTGAGTTACTGTGCTCTGCAAATTAATGATGGAGCACGGGCAATTAAAAGGGAAGGAAGCCAGGGTAATGCATCATAAAAGGGGCTTTATTCTTTTATTTTGTCAATTGCAATTTAGATTTAATTATTTATGGTAATACTTCAGAGTGTGCTAGTAAGGGTTCTACACCGTGATTTATAGAAGGAAGGAATTGTAAGCAATAAGTAATGTTCCCTGCCCTTAAATCTTTGCTGGGGTGGAGAGAGCCACGCACCAGCCTTCTGTGTATGCAAAGTGCCAATTAGCAAAGTGCTATTGTAAAACACAAAGGTTTAATCAATGAGAAAAATCCACTTGAAAACAGCGAGCATGCTGATTCCAGTCAGAGAAACAGCCACATTTCCATGCAGTAAATGGCATTTATGGGCAGCTGAGGAGCCCTTGGAGCAGGGCTGGGGCTGCCTGGGGGCAGGGGAGGGCAGGGGGCCTGAGGGGGACCTGAGCACTGCCCAAAGCAGCAGGGCAGGGGCAGGGACAGGAACAGCTCCTGCCCAAGAGGCTGGGTCTGTGCACAATGAGAGGTTTGGGGTGCTTTAGGATCACACAGTGAGAGGTTTGGGGTGCTTTAGGATCACACAGTGAGAGGTTTGGGGTGCTTTAGGATCACACAGTGAGAGGTTTGGGGTGCTTTAGGATCACAGTGAGAGGTTTGGGGTGCTTTAGGGTCACACAGTGACAGGTTTGGGGTGCTTTAGGGTCACAGTGAGAGGTTTGGGGTGCTTTAGGGTCACACAGTGACAGGTTTGGGGTGCTTTAGGGTCACACAGTGAGAGGTTTGGGGTGCTTTAGGATCACAGTGAGAGGTTTGGGGTGCTTTAGGATCACACAGTGACAGGTTTGGGGTGCTTTAGGATCACAGTGAGAGGTTTGGGGTGCTTTAGGATCACACAGTGACAGGTTTGGGGTGCTTTAGGGTCACAGTGAGAGGTTTGGGGTGCTCCCCACAGAAGGCTCATGGCTCAGGCTGGTGTGTGATCAGGAAGCAGCAAGGCTTGGTGTTGTGCCCAGCTCCATCAGCAATTTGGGAACTGTTCCTCTCCCTGGACTCTGTCTGTCTCTGCTGCCTGGTTTCCTCTCAGCTCCAAGGGCACATTTGGCTGTGTAGCTCCTGGGGAGCTCCCCCAACTTCCTGCAATGCCAACTCCTGCTACTCACAAACAGCAGAATCCTTAGAAAAGGATAATACATTCAATTTAATGACACCACTGAAAATCGTCATGGAATTTGCAATTTCCAGTTCCATGGCTGCCTTTGACCATATGGAAGAAACAAAGAACATGTCCATATGCAACCAAAGAAAAAGAGAAAGAACATGTCTGTGTCACACCTTTCAATTATTGTTCTCCTCAGATTCTCAGGGAGGAACAGCAGGCAGAAAGTAGTGTGGTGCTTTGGGTTTTTAATTTAAATGGCAGTTTCCTTTAAATAGAATGCTCCTGCCACAGAAAGATTTAAATCACTGACTGAGATCAATTAGCCTCGGAAACAAGGGAAGTATTTTAATGGTCCTTTGATTGCAGAGGCCACAGCTCCCCCAGAGCTGTGCTGGGAGAGGAGCAGGGCCCAGCTCAGCCCAGCTCTGCTGCACTGGGGCTGCTCCCTGCAGAGCCCTCCCAAAGGCAGAATCCCATGGAAATCCCAAAAGCAGAACCCCAGGGCAATCCCAAAGGCAGAACCCCAGAGCTCCCCCAAATGCAGAACCCCAGGGCAATCCCAAAGGCAGAACCCCAGAGCTCCCCCAAATGCAGAACCCCAGGGCAATCCCAAAGGCAGAACCCCAGAGCTCCCCCAAAGGCAGAATCTCAGGGCTCCCCCAAATACAGAACCCTCCCAAATGCAGAACCCCAGGGAAATCCCAAAGGCAGAACCCCAAATGCAGAACCCCAGGGCTCCCCCAAATGCAGAAGCCCATGGAAATCCCAAATGCAGAAGCCCAGGGCAATCCCAAATGCAGAACCCCAAAAGCAGAGCCCCAGGGCTCCCCGCCTCCAGCCCAGTGCTCCCAGGGGCTGCAGGCCTGGGGTGAATTAGGGCAGGAAATGGGGTCAGCCCCTGGCCAGCACAGGCAGGTGGAAGCTGGCCAAGGGATTAGAGGGATGTGGCAGGGCCAGGGCCAGCTGGTGGCAGTGGCAGTGTCAGAGCAGGGCCAGCCCCTCACGGCTGTGGCACACAGGGCTGGCTGGGGACCACCACGGCCCTGCCAGGAGCCCCTGCAAAGGCAGAACCCTCAGCTCAGTGCCCACTCAGCCTCCCCAGGCAGCCAGAACAGCCCCAGGCAGCTCAGACAGCAGTTCCAGGGAGCAGCCCCAAGGGCACAGGGCAGGGAGCTGCTGCCAACAGGAGACACAACAGCTGGCCCAACATCTGCACTGCAGGCAGGTGAGAGCAGCCTGGCCCAGAAACCTGCAAAGATCCTGCATGGGCATCTGTGAGCAGCCAGAGGGAAACTGCACAAACCCTCCCAGCCCAGGATCCAAGGACACTGCAGAACCACAGGAGAGGGAAACTTGGCTGCAAGCAGCAAGGAGTCTGCAGAGAGGGACAGATTTCAGCAGGGCTCAGGGCACAGCTCTGCTGCACTGTCTGACCAGCACAGCCCCCCTGAGGACACATTTCCACAAAAGGCTCCATGGAATCATGAGCAAACCTCTCCCCAAAGATGAGGGACAGACAGATGTTCATTCCTTCCCAGAAAAATGAAAAGCAGAAAACTGAGGCCACACAGATCTGGAGACTCTGCTGTGCCCACAGCCAGCACTGAGCACAGGCTGCACACTCAGCATTCAAATGGTCCCAGTTCCACAGGTGTCACTGGGGATGGGTCAGGGCTCTGCTTACACAGAGAGGCTGCAGAGCTGCCCCTGAACCCTCCCTCCACACCTGCAGAGCTGCAGCTCCTTTGTGAACTGATTTTACCTGTGTTGTCACAGGAAACCAGCTGCAAGAACAAGACCCTGACTCAGATCCCCACTGACTCCCCACTCCTGACCCACTGCACAAAGAGAATGGAGGTGGCCAGGACCCACTTTCACAAGCCAGCAGAGCCACCCTGAGCCCGCAGAGCAGTCCCCACCAGCTCTGGGTGCTCACAAGACCTGCAGAGCATTGGCTCCAACACCAGAGTAGGAGCTGGATAAACCCTTGGGCAAAGGCTCCTGGCAGCCCCTGCCCTGCTGCTGCTCAGACAGCTCAGACCAAAGCTCTGTGTCTGTCTGTCTGTCTGTCTGGACACCAGTGTCCATCTGAGGTGCAGACTGACCCAGAGCCAACACTTCACCCCAGCATGAATCTCCCAGAGCCCAGCTCACTTGCCAGGCTTACAAAACAAAAAATAATAAAAGAAAACATTATCTTTGTGCACGAGTGTTTGTCTCTGCAAAGAGGGATTAAGCATGAACCCATCAAAACTCAGGAGAGAGGCAAGGGCAAGCACAGCCCCACTTGCCTGCTGCAGGGAGGACAGGAAGCATCGTTCCAAAAACATCTTCAGCAACAAAAGGTTGTGGATCTGTTCAATCCCTGCAGACTCCTCATCACAATAAACCCTGATAAGGAACGATTACAGGCAGAGCTGTCAGGGGCTGCACTGACCACACAGCCCTCTCACCAGCTTCAAGCAGCTTTGCTGGGGAGGCAAAAACCTCATAATTTAATCAGCCTGGAAAAGTCTGCTCCCCACTGATCCCAAGCGATCAGCCCTCATGTCGAAGGAACATTACATTCGAGTCACTGAAGATTTTCACTTTTTTTTTTCCTTCCTCTTTTCATTTTTTAAAGCAGGAATTGAAAGGCAGCAAAGATAAAAAACTGTGTTGAACTGGAGCTGGTTCACTCAGGGGAAGGAGAAACATAATACTCTTTCTTGAAATGCTGTTTGGAACCCAGCCCCAGGAAGGAACACGTGTGACACCCTGGAAGGCAGGAGCAGGACACAGCCATAGGGGAGAGCTGGGACAGAGGGGGCTGGGAGAAGGTGGGGAGCTCCCTCCCCTCCCTCCAGCCCCTTGGCAGCCTTGGGGACAGCCCAAAACCCAGAGCAGGCTGTGAGAGCCAGCTGCCCTGTGTCCCTCCCTGCGGGTGGGAGCAAGGGGAGGCGCTGGGGGAGTTGGGGGAGCTGGGACAAGAGTGAGACAGGAGCAGGGGCACAGCAGCACTTACTTTCAGCAAGGCAGTCCACCAGCAGCACGGAGAGCAGGCTGAGCAGCGAGAGCAGCCAGGACATTCCAGGGCTGGGAAGGATCCTCATCCTCTGCAAAGGCCTCGGCCCCGGCCGGGGGCTCCGGCTCAGCGGCAGCGGCGGCGACTCCCCAGCCTGGTCAGCACCTGTGGGGCACAAAGGGACACTCTGAGGGGCAGGGCCTGGCCACAGCCCCAGCACAGACCAAGGGTGACACTGGGCACCCACCCAGTGCCCGGGGCAGCCCCAATCCATGGGGAGAGTCAAAGATCATCACTGGGGAGAGCCCCAACCATGGGGTCAGCCCAAACCCATGGCAGAGCCCAAATCCATGGGCACAGCCCAAATCCATGGCAGAGCCCCAATCCGTGGGCACAGCCCAAATCCATGGCAGAGCCCAAATCCATGGTTTAAGCCAAGCTCCACAGACAGAAGCCAAGTCCATGTGTTAAGTCCCATTCCACGGGTTAAGCCCAGCTCCACGGGTTAAGCCCAGCTCCATGATGGTGCTCCATTTCCCCACTCACACCACCCAGAGGACCTGAGTTACTGAGCTGCACAAAACTGGATGGGAGCTCCTGGAGCAGGGGCTGCCACAGCTGATCCTGTTGGACTGAGCCAAGGCAGCCTGCACAGAGCTGGGAGGGGGTTTCTCCTGCACAGAGCTGGGAGGGGGTTCCCCTGCACAGAGCTGGGAGGGGGTTCCTCCTGCACAGAGCTGGGAGGGGGTTCCCCTGCACAGAGCTGGGAGGGGGTTCCTCCTGCACGGAGCTGGGAGGGGGTTCCTCCTGCACAGAGCTGGGAGGGGGTTCCTCCTGCACAGAGCTGGGAGGGGGTTCCCCTGCACAGAGCTGGGAGGGGGTTCCTCCTGCACAGAGCTGGGAGGGGGTTCCCCCTGCCCGGAGCTGGGAGGGGGTTCCCCCTGCCCAGCCCTGCCCTGGCACAGCAGAAGGAGCAGCAGCAGCAGCAGCAGCAGCAGGGCTGTGGCAGGGAGATCCAGCTCATGATTTCCATGGGGGCAGCTCCTGGCCCCAAGGGAGCTCCCTGCTCACAGCTCCACTCTGATCCCTGCACTCTGTGCGAGCTGCAGTGGCTCCAGGGCAGCCCAGCTCTCAGCCCAGCCCTGAGCCAAGGCTGCCAAACCCTCCCAGGCACAGGGGTTGGCCCCAGCAGGGCTGCAGTGAGGGGGAGCTGCAGGCACAGGCTGCTGCAAGGGTGGGCAGCAGGGTCCAGGCACAGCTCGGGGATAATGGGCCAGAGCCCAAGGACGCCCAGAGCTGGCAGATCCCTTCCCTTCCTTACTCCAATTAGAAATCAAACCCAGGGTTTATCACCTTTGGAGGAGAGCCAGGTAGGAGATATTGTGCAATGATCAAAGGCTTTGAAAGGACTAAGGGGATAGTGAGGCTGTTTAAGCTTCTGACACACATCGGGGTGGGAGGCCGTGGGGACAGGCACTGTGAAGGGGCATTTTAATCTTTTTCTGTCCCATTAACTCTCCAAGGCTGAACTGTGCAGAATTAAAAGAAAAGCCAGGATAAACAAGAAGTCCCCATATGTACTCAGCCCCAAAGAACAACTTTTCAGAGAGAAGCTTTGGGCTTGCACTTTGAGGATTAAAAAGCCTCTGCTGTGTGCTCTGTGCTAGCCCAGATCCACCGTGTTCAGCGCTGGCTCACGAGAAACCAGCACAAAACTGAAACAAAAAAGAGAAAAATCTGAATCTTGTCGCTGGGAATCTCTTCAAATGTTTGCTCTAGACACACTTAGAGAAGCACAGAGAGGCTGCAGCCAGCCCCAGTGCAGGATCACAGGGTTCCAGGGCACAGAGGATGTGCTGGGGTTTCTTTTGTTGCTGTCGGGGGCGAGCAGAGTGTCGTGAATGGCTGTGATAGGAACTGTTAATTAAACTGGGGCTGTGGCACCGGTGCCAGCACAGCAAATGGAGCTGTGCTGCAGCTCCTGGCTCTCCCTCCCTCCTCCTTCAGTCCCTGTTCCCACCAGCAAGGCTGCTGCTGGAGACAGCAAGAATCCACCCCACTATTTCAGGTGCCTGGATTAAATAAAATCCAACAAACCACGCTGGCTCAGCCACCATTTCAGGAACTCTCATTTTTCTTTATCAGAGCAATACATCCACCCCTGCCAGTGCCAAAAATGCCACCAACCATCTCCCCAAACACCAAAGATCCTGCACAGCTCCCTGGAGTCCCCAGAGCCCCCCAGGATGGAGCTGAAGGCAGAGAACCAAATGTCAGGGAAATGTTCTGCCTCCTCCAGAGAGAGGAGCTTTTCATGGCTCATCATGATGGAGAAGGTCTGGTGAAGGGATCCAGCAAGATGGGAGGAGGAGATGCCAGAGGGTGACACTTCTGCTCCAGTGCTAATGCTCGTCCCCAGCCCCTGACGGAGGCAGGAGGGGCTGGCACAGGCACAGGGCATGTCAGCTCCAATCCTGCAGCTCATCATCACAGCAGCTCTGCAGGGCTGTGCCCCACTCGGGCTTTGGGGACAGCCCCCCCGGCTGTGCTGGGCAGGGTTTGCTCTGTGCCCTGCTGGGACTGGCAGGGGGAACAGCCTCATGCCCTGCACAGCTTCTGCTGGAGCCCCACACCAGGCTGAAACCCAGGCAATGGCTCTGATGGAATCCCAAAGGCTCTGTCACCATCCCTGCCCTCCCCAGGGACTGCTCCCTGTCTGTGCTCACCCCTGAGCACCCAGCCAAGCAACACAATGGCACTTGTCCTGTGCTGTGCACAGACCTGCAAACCTCACTAAATTCCCTGGCACAGGAGCCCCTGCAACACAAGCAAACCACCTAATAGACCTCAATCCTTGCTAAAGAATGCAATTAAGTGAAGCCATGGCCCCCAGCGGGGTCAGATTTGTGCTAGATACGGTCACATTTCAGGAATAAGATTAATTCTTACAGTAAAAGAGCTCCTGTAAGACATTCGTTCTTGTGTGCTGCCTAATCTCCAGCTCTAAGCAAGGCCATGTGTGCAGCCTGTAAGCACCGAGCACGGGGTCTTGGAGAGCATTACTCAAAATAATAAAACTGAGAGGGTTTGCAAGCAGCAGCTCCTGCAGCCAGGGCCAGGCCAGGGACCCCGGGCAGCGAGGCACAGGGGGTGAAATCTCTCCAGCACCCACATTTCTTAAGAGCTTAAGAGCCTGGGAGTCAAAGAGACTTACCCTAAGCTGCTAAGATGCTTTTGAAGATTTTCCCCCCAGCAACTCCCATTTCAGAGGGTGCTGGACACCTAAACTCCCTTAAGCCACTTTGGGGATTGGGGGATGAGCAGGAGGGGCTTGGCTGCTTGGTCCTCTCTGCTTGGAGAGGGAAATGCTGCTAAAAGCCAGAGTGTGCACAGGGACAGAGCCTGGGATGGGCCAGAACTGTGCCAGGATTCTCACAGAAACACAGAAAGCTTCGGGTTCAAGGGACATTCAGGATCATGTTGTTCCAAGCTGTCAGGGACAGGGATCCTTCCCCCAGACCAGAGCCCCATCCAGCACGGCCCTGATTGCTCCCAGGGATGGGGAGTCCACAGCCTCTCTCATTTTGCCATATGTTACTGGTTCTTAGCCCCCATGGAGCTGGTAATTGAAACATTTGCTCTGCATTTGAAAAAAGTCCAGGAGGGAGGAACCATGCATTCATTTCAGGTTCATTACAATATGACAACTTGGAAAAAAATCACAAGCAAAAAGCTCACTTGGGCTTCTTTTCTGTTTCACCTGCCTGTGAAAAGGAGAAGGGCAATTTTAAAGAAATCGTCTGCAAAAAGTTCCACTCGGATCTAGGAGATGATTAAATATCTTCATTTTCGGCAGCTGCAGTGGGAGAATTGCTCCTCTCAGAGCCATCAAGGGAAGCAAACACCTTGCAGGCACAGGGCTGCACCCAGGGCTCTGCCTGGCTCAGTTTGTGCTGGTATTAACACAGGTCACTGGGTCACTTCATTTCCTCCCAGCAACCTCTTTAAAGAGAGAGAAAAAAGCTTTTAGCACAACCACCAGCTCATTTGTCACCTCCCCTGGGGAGGGCAGAGATGAGATTTGAATTCAGCACCCCACAGTTCCAGCTTGCTGCAAAGCCAGGCTGGGCAGGGCTGGGGCAGGGGGACGGGGAGATGCTGAGCTCTGGAGCCTGCCAGAAGCAGCCCAGGCCATGAGTTACAGAATTACAGAGTTACAGAATTACAGATTGCAGCATGCTTTGGGCTGGGAAGGACCTCGGGGATCTCCTCCTTCACCCCCTGCCACTCCCTGGGCCAGGCACCCAGGGCTCCATCCAGCCCCAGGGATGGGGCAGCCAAGCTCCACCAGCTCTGCAGATCTCAAAGGTGCCTGATGCTGCCCAAAAACAGGAGGGGATGGAGCATTTCCCAGTCAGTGCCTCCCACCCCAAGGCTGCTGGACACATTTCTGCTCTGGGCTGGACTGCAGCTCCCCAGGCCACTCCTAAAGGCAGGCCAAGGGTTTGGCAAACACAACTGGAGCAGGCAGCAGAGATCCTTCAGAGTGAAGCGTGGCTGTTTATCTATCACAGAGTTACTTAGATCTTAAAAAAATATTTACAAGAAAGAGGCAGAGTATTATCTTCCATGGGGAAACAAACACAGATGGAGGGAAAAAAAGAGCTTTGATCAGGACTGTCTCGGTCCTATTCGCTGCTTTTCATCCCCAGATCTCCAAGTGCTTTAATATGACAGAATTATCCCTTTTTACAACGTGGGGAACCAGAGGAAACTGCACACCAAGACAGCTCGCTGTGTTTGCTCACACACACACAGACACAGCCTCTCTCTCGCTCTCTCTCTCTTTTTTTCCTGGCATTTCTGGTGCTGTGTGAAGTGCCCAGCACAGTCCCCAGGCAGCAGGCTCAGGGGCATTTTGGGGCAGAGCTGCGGCTGCTGCAGGAGATGCTGCTCCGTGCCCGGGGGCGATGGCACAGCGAGGGTTAATCCGCGGGCACTGCAGCACGAAGGGACAAAGGGACAAAGGGACAAAGGGACAAAGGGACAAAGGGACAAAGGGACGGGAGCGCTCCGGGCCGGGCTCCCACCAGGAGGAATTGATGGATTGGTTTCCTCCGTCCCTGGCCGCAGGGACAGCTGTGACAGGAGCGTCCCGCAGGTGCAGCCCGGACAGGGCGCGGGGGAGGAGGAGGAGGAGGAGGAGGAGGAGGAAGCACAGCTGCCCTGGCCTGGCCGCACCCTCCGTGCCCCGGGGGACCCCAAAACGCCCCCACGCTGAGGGCAGCACCAGCACAGCCAGCAAGCCCAGGAGCACCTCCAGGAGCAGCACGGGCAGGGATGTGACCTGGGCTCTCCCCAGGACACACAGGGGAGGGATCTGACCCTGGACCACGCTCCCACCCCCTGCCCTCGCTCCACACACCCTCCCCATCCTCCAGCACTTCCAGCAAACCGCGGCCGAGCCCATCACACACCATCAGTGCAATTGCCTTGTGGCTCAGGGAAACGCTTCACGTTTCTCCTTCCCTGCCTCTGAGCTTTATTTATTTATTTAGGAAGTCATTCATCATTAGCCCCAGCTCAGCTGCTGGCAGGCTGGCAGCTCCTCGGGGCACAGACTGCATCCCAGCTCTGTGCTGGGTAAATAACCACGTCCTGCAGCAGCCCTGCTCAGCAGGGCCACCAGCACCATCCTGTGACAGAGAGCAGGGCTGAGACCACCAGCACCACTGAAACAGGGGATTTTAACAGAGAGCAGGGCTAAGACCACCAGCACCCCCTCCCAAAGCACCTGCACCCCGAGCTGGCTCCTGGGCCAGGAGACACTGCACTCAGCAGAGGGAAACGAGACAAAAAAGACAAAAACTCAACTCAGAGCCCAACCAAGCAGCACCAACAAGAGTGCAACAGCCTTGCTCCTGTCTGGAGTCCAAGCTAAGCAAAAGCCATTTTCTGAGCTCAAACCCAGGTTCAGATCAGCCCCATCTGTGTCCAAGGAACACCCCTAGACCACACACAGCCAAGCCAAGAGCCTCGGGAAACAAAAAAAAAAAAAGAATTCCTTTTTAGAGCCTTAGACCTCCTGGCCACTCTTGCCTGCACATCCTGAGCACCTGGGCAGAGCCCTCTGCTCATCACTGAAAATAACAACAGCAAATAAAAGTGAAACAAACACGTGAAATTTCTCCTCATTGAAATTCGATGGTAAATGAGAACTGCTGTGGCTGATGAGCTGTTTGCTCTCCTCTCAGCCCATGCAGGGCCAGAGCTGTGCTCGGGGAGGGGGCACTGAGCAGCTGGGGGTGAGCCCAGCCCAGAACCCCCCAGCAAATCCTGCAGGGCGGGGAGGGGATGCTGAGCTGCTCTAAGAAGGATCAGGAGCCTCATCTTTCCCTGTCCCTGCTCCTGCACCACGGCTGCATCTTGCTGATTAGTGACCAGCAAGGAAAGCCAATCAAGCTCATTAGGAAACGTGTTCCCTGCTCAGGAGCACAGTGGCTGCCACTGTCCCAGCAGTGCCCCTGCTGCTTCTGTCCAGCCCAGCCCAGCAGTGCTGCACCCAGCCCCACTCAGAGCGTCCCTGGGCACTGGGATGTCACCCCTGAGCACTGGGATGTCACCCCTGGGCACTGGGATGCCACCCCTGAGCACTGGGATGTCACCCCTGGGCCCCCCTCTGGGCTCCCCCTCCCTTCTCCTCCAGCATTCCCTCCCTCCCATGTGCCAGGAGCTCCAGCCCTGCCAGCCAGCACAGGGGGTTAAACTCCACAAAGAGGATTTGGGTTTGAGCTTGCAAGACAGAAGATGAGCAAATCCCTTCCCTTGCTCTGGCAGGAATCTTGTGTCTCAGGCCCACCAGCCAGGGGAGATTAGGAAAGGAGGAGAGAAAGAAAAGCCCCATCCATCATTTGCTGTGGTGATATCTGAGCTGGAGAGCTGAGCTGGGAGGTGCTGGGTCAGTGCCTGGGCTGCTGGAGCCCTGCACACCAGGACACCAGAGAGGCTGAGGCTGCACTGCCCCGGGTCAGCAGCAGGGCCAGGGAGCCACAGCCAGCTCTGTGCTTGCCTTCCCTCTGCTTTGATTCTGGGCTGAGCTCTGGGGAAGCCTCTGGCTCTGTCACATCCCTGCACAGAGCCCCAGCTGCAGTGGGTGCCTCCAGAAATCCCCACAAATCCCCCAAGTACAGCAATCCCAGGCCAGGGGCTCCCAGCCCAGCCAGCCAGGGCTCTGCATTTCCATCTTCCACACAAAACACAAAACCAAGAGGCTGCTAACCAGGAGAAGCTGGGAGTAGCACCATGCTCACAGCTCCTGCCTCACAGCCTGCTCTCACCCAGCTGGTTTGACTCTGCCACTCTCCCTTCCTGCCCCACTGCAGGGCTGCTGCACCCAGCCCTGCTTCCACCGGGACACAGCAGCCAGGCACACCAGAGGTGGCTTAAAACATTCATAAGCATTTGGAGATGATCACATCCCTGCTGGAGCAGGCTGGAGGAAGGGAGGCTGGGAGAAGCTCCCATTACCCAGCACTCAAAGCCTCCACCTGCTCGGCACGTCGCTTTCCATTTCACTTTAAACCAGCATAAGGGCTTTTTCTGACAAGCTGCTGAGATCACCTCAGAGTCTGTGCAGCAGTCCATCAGCACAAGGATCAGGCAGGGAGATGTTTCTGAGCAGGCTGAGTGTCCATGGCGATGTTTTTGCAGTGCCATGAATTAAACATGCAATAATATTTCCTGGGCAGGTGAGGAGCATCCACAGGGCTGTGCCTGGCCAGGGAGAGGGAGCTGTGCTGTGTGTGCTCCATTTCCAGCAGCAGATTCCTCCCCTCTGGCTCATCAGGGCTGCAGGAGCTCCCAGGGCCAGGCTCAGTGACTCTCCATCCTCAGGGCACCGAGCCAAACAGGAACAGCTCCAGCAGCAAATCTCTCCTTTGGACATGCAGGAGCCACCATATTGCAGAAAATGGCTTTATTGTCACTGCACCATCTGGAGTGGCCAGCAAACACAACTTTTGTGTCCCCATCAATTACCCAAGGGAGAAATGTGCTGTCCCATGAAGGGCAAGACCTCAGCTGTCCCTGTCACCATGAGCTGGGCACAGTGTGGCACAGAGGGAGCTTGGAGCAGCTCCCAGGGGGACACTGCTGGGGCTGAGCCAGCCCTGGGGCCCAGGGAGCAGCAGGGGGGGCAGCAGCCCCTCTGCAGCTTTTTGGGAAGGCCAGGCAAGCATCTGCCTGCAGTGACTCCCAAAGCATAGTGCTGCCCTGGGCCAGCCAGGGCCACTAATTGACCTTCCAACCCCCCTTGTGTCATTACTTTCTGTGATTTTACAACCTCTGAACGGTTCATTTATCCTGAGTGCATTCCTGCTGCATCCTGCCCATCACCAGCTGTGAGCACCTCGCTGCCGTGAGGGCAAAGCTGCTGCAGGTTCAGGGGGTGGGGGGAACCCCAAACAACTCTTGCTGAAAGGATATTGTTAACAAGCCTCTTAAATCCCCCAGCACCAGGCCTGTTCATTGGCCTGAATTAAGCCCAGGCCCTGCAGGTGATACCTGTGGCCAGGAAGGGGTCAGTGATTCCAGCAGCAAGGACACCAATTAAAGCTTTTAACGATGCAAGCCCAGGACCTCCAGAGCCCTGAGCTCTCCCTGCTAATAACGCTGTGCTGGGGCCGAGCTCTGGGTGCTGGGCTGCCTGAAATATTTATGGCAATCGTGGATTGCTTCTTTCCTGCCCGTGGAGAAGCCCCCACGCTCCCTCCCTCCCTCCCCAGCACAAGCCCACCAGTGCCTGCCAGGGACCAGCCTCCTCCCAGAGCCTCCCAGAGCACCAGCACATCTCTGGAGCAGGGGCAGCCTGCCAGGCAGGGATTTTGTTTTGTTTTTAAAGCCTCCCCCCAGCCCTTTCCCACTACAGCCTCGGCTCGAGTTCTCTCGTTAATCTAATTGTTCTCCTAATGAAGATCTGCAATTCCTCAAACATTAATTACCAACGGCAGCAGCAGCAGCAGCTGTGGAACAAGAGCTCCCTGTTCCTAATAATACGCTTCACACTTTCGCCTGCCACAGCTCAATTTAGCTTTGCGTGATTTGGCTGGGGGCAGATAAATAAAATCCCAGCTATGGGGCTCAGCAGACAGAGCCAGGAGGGAGCAGAGCTCTCCCCACACCCTGGAGCACAGCAGGTCCTCAGCTGGCTCCAGCAATGTGTGTTTTATTCCACCTGCAGCTCTGTCTGCATCCCACCCTGCAGCTGTGGGCAGGCAAAGGGCTGGGCCAGGAGCCCTGGGGGGGGACAGAGTCTCCATCCCTGTGCAGGCTGAGCACCAGGGCAGCAGAAATGAACCCCCAGCAGCAGAGAGCACGGGCAGGGAGGGGAAAGCAGCAGAGAATGGGCTCAGGCATCAGGAGTGAGTCAGGGGATGGAGGAGGAGAGGAGAGGCAGCAGCTGAGGGAGGGAGAAGCTCCAGCCATCACTTGTTTCACTCATAACATGGAGAAGAAATGGAGGGGAAGGTGCAGGGCAGGGTGAAACTCGAGCAGGACCAAGGCTGTGGCTGTGCCCAGGCCTGGGACAGGGCAGGGTGTCCCTCCAGGCAGGGGATGGAGTGGGACGGGCTGGAAGGCCCTGCCAAGCCAAAGCACTCGGTGATCCTGAGATTTGGGGCAGCTGGTCTCCCCCACAGCCCTGTGCCACGGGAGCCAGGACTCAGTAATGGACCAACCCTCGCTGTCCCTGCTCACCCCAGCCCCAGGGCAGCAGGAGGAGCCGTGCCAGGCACAGCAGAGCTGCCAGGCAGGTCCCACAAACAGGCTCAGGGCTGGGAGAAGCAGCTGGAAGGGCTGGAGCCAGGAAAGGCTGTGGCTGCCCCTCTCGCCAGCACTGTGCAGCCAAAAATACACAGGGGAACAAAACAGCACACACACACAAAAAACAGCCCACAAGAGTTTTCAATGACAAAAGCAAACAAATAGATTTGTGAATAAATATTGATTTGACAGGAAGTGAGACAAAGCCTTCCAAAAACACTCCCTGGCAGCGGGTCCCTCTCCCAGCACAGTGAGAGTCCTCTCCATTTCCTGGGTGCCTCTGCTCTTCAACTGCTCTGCGGGGCTTTGGGCTGGGGGATTTTGGTCTCCCCTGGGCCTGGAGCATCTTGAGAGATGCCAGGAAATAAGCAGACAGGCTGAGGAGCCTGTGCTGGGCACGGTGAGCAAGTGTCCCCCGTTCCCCTGACACATGCCCAGCTGCTCCCAGCACTGCAGCTCAGCCGGGTCTGAGGCTGCTGCACCAGCTCCTCCCTGACCACAAACACATTGCACAAACCCTGCCCCTCCCCAGACTCACACACGGGCCTTTCATCCCGGGAGCCCCCAGCCCTGCTCACATTAACAGCAATTAACTCCCGCGGGAGCTGCAAGGCTGGGCTCCCACTGCAAACGGGTGGCTGGGGAGATGGGCACTGGCTCCTGATGGCAGCACTGGGATGGTGGGGGAGCAGCCCAGGAGCTGCCCCTCCTCCTCCTTTGTGCCCCTCAGAGAAGCTCCTGTGCAGCCCCAGGGTGCAGCACGAAGCACCCAGGGCAGCACTGCTGCTGCTCCCCACTCAGCCCCCAGCCCTGCTGTGCTGGAACCAGGGAGGGGTGAGGGGCAGATTCCACCCCCAGAGCCCCCAGAGCCCCCACTGCATCTGGCCAAGCTGAGGGGCTGCACCCAGAGCTCCCCAGGCACGTGGCTCTGGGCTGAGCATCTCAAAGGTTTTTGTTTGTTCAGCCTCCCCAGCAGCGCCGTGAGGGGCCGGTGATGCACTCACAGCTCTGCTGCTCATTCCATTTTCAGTGAGTGAATTAGCAGCCAGCCAGCTGACTCCAACATCCCCTTATCTCTGCACCAAGCTCGCTGCCGAGGATTTGCATAATTTTAATCTTTCCCACCAATGAGCATGAAAAAATTAGTTTTCCACTATTTTATCTCCTATTTGTGCTCAATAAACAGAGCTTGCTCCGTGTGTTTATACTGGGAAGGGCGAGGAAGGAGGAGGGGGAATCCCCCAGCACCCGGCCACGTGCAGGGTTAAACCAGAGGAGGGGGCTGGGGGAAGGCTCTCCAAAAACTGCTCCACAAACTGCAGCTGCAGATGGATTTGAAGCCCAAATTTCCTTATCCAACCCCAGTTGTTTTCTCCAGAGTCCCTCTCCTATCTCCAGCTCCAGCTGTCAGGTTTCCTCCCATCACCAGGACCTTTGATTTCCCCCTCAAGCACAGAGTTTGCTGGACTCACCCCAGACCCCAAGACCATCAGGACTCCAGGGATGGAAAATGAGGTCCCACCTGGAGGAGCCTCCTTGTGCAACCACAGGGAGCCATGCAAATGTGGGGACACGCAGGAAATGCCAATGCAGAGCTTCAGGGGCTTAATTAAATGCTTTAAAAGAAAAGCACACCCCAAAGATTAAGCTTGGCTGTATTAAAATAAGGCAGTGAAAAGAAAATGCTTCACCCTTTCTGCTGCAGAAACATCAAGACGTGCAGGTTGAGGCCATATCCTACATCCTGCACTTCTGGATTACAGCTGGAAATCCAGGCTGCTCTGCAGGGAAAGGAGAAGCAGAGAGAACTGAGGCTCTCCTTGCACTCATGAGCAGGGTGGAAGGTACAAATGAAAACACTTTTTAAATGTCTTTCCTGCCTGTGGGGCCACGTGCAGGTCAGGGCACAGCCCAGCCAAAGGCAGGGGCACATCTCCACAGCTCCAGAAAACCCAGAATGGTCTTTGTGCCCAGGCACTGCAAAATGTGGAATATGTAAAATTTTCTTAAGTAAGAATGTTCTTTGATGTTTGGTCTTTGTGTACTTTCAAGCCTAATCAACAAAAAGGGAGATTTAATCCATGAAACAGAGTAGCAAACAAGCCCTGAGTGATATCCAGGTGTAGGAAGAACAAATTACTTGGTAGAATTGCTTTGTTGGAGTTTAGGGCTGGACATGCTCCTCATGATCTCAGACCTAGAGGGAGGTTAACAAAGCTTGGAAAGAAGGATGTACCACTGATAATGGATGCAAAGAATGCAGAATTTACAGGCCACAAGGACATCTGGCAGGACTCCAAAGATAGAGAAGAAACTAATAAAGCCAAGTCAGCAATTGTGCTGAAATCAGCTCCAAGTGGGTGAAAGGGAATTCCAGAGGGGCAGAGCACGACCACGATTTCTGTGGACAGCACGGGGACGGCCCGAGGGCGGGTTTGCCCCAAAATGCAGATTAATGGCAGCGGGTGACTCGCAGGACTGGCCCCACCTTTATCCCTGCTCCCCCTCACTCTCCACCCACCCTGGGCTCCACTCGGCCTCTGCCACTGCCCTGCACCCAGAGGGGCAATTACCCTCCCTGAGCTCCATGTGTGCTCTAGGAACCGTGCAATCTCCTAGACCAAAACCATAATTAAAGACTCCAAGCTCCTTGGGATGGAGGCCTCTCTCCTGCCACCGCTCTCATCTTCTCTAAAAACTCTAAAAATAGCCGGCACGGCAGAGCACCCAGGGCACAGCCCAGCCCGGCCCGGACACGGCGGGGATGGGGCAGCAAAGGAGCCGAGCTGGAGCTGCCACCCCGCGGGGCACAGAGCCGGCACCGGCGGGGATGCGGGGATGGGGGGATGAGGGAAATTCGGGATCTGTGGGAGATGAGGGAAATTCGGGAGGTTCGGGACACGCGGGAGATGCGGGAAAAGCGGGCAGTGGAGGGGATTCGGGAGATGCGATAGATTCAGGAGATGCAGGAGACTCGGGAAATTGGGGATCTGTGGGAGATGCAGGAGATTCGGGAGCTGCGGGCGATGGAGAATACTCGGGAGATTTGGGAGATGGGAGGCGCTGGAGATTCGGGAGATGCGGGAGCTGAGGAAGATGCAGGAGCTTCCATCTCCCTCCATCTCCCTCCCCGTTCCCTCCATCTCCCTCCCTGTCCCTTCCCTCTCCCCTCCCTCTCCCCTCCCTCTCCCTCCATCTCCCCTTCCCGCTCCCTCCCTCTCCCTCCCTCTCCCCTCCCTGTCCCTCCCTCTCCCCCGCTCTCCCGCTGTCCCCGTCGCTCCGGGCACGGAGCGGTCCCGCACCTGCGTGGGGAGGCGGAGGGACGAGAACAATAACACGGAGCAGGGGGAGGGAGACAAAGAGAATCAAACCCAACTGTGAAACAGCCCTGGGGGAGAGTCGCCCGCCCAGACTTGCTGTAATTACACTCCTACTGCTGGGTACAAAGCTCCTGGCTTGGCCCTCTCATAAAGCTGGAAGAAGGGAGGTGGAAGAAATGTTTTTTTAAAAAAAAATATCCCGAAGGGTCAAAACAACCTTTTAACTCGTCAAGGAACAAGTTCAAACAGGACTGCAAGTTGTGCTTTCCATAGCTCCCAGGGAGAGACATCCACACCAGGATCGGAGCCCGCGGCCTCCAGCCCTGGCAGGTTTTGGACAGCCAGAAAAATCGAGGTAAAGGTGTTGGCAATGGACACCAAAACCACTTCCCGCAGGAGCGGCAGCTCCAGCCCAGCTCCACCTCCCGGGGCAAACCCTGCTCCTTCCAGATCCTTTACACATCCTCATCATCCTCACCCCTCATCTCCTGCTCCTTCCAGACCCTTTACACATCCTCATCATCATTAACCCTTCATCTCCTGCTCCTTCCAGACCCTTTACACATCCTCATCATCCTCACCCCTCATCTCCTGCTCCTTCCAGACCCTTTACACATCCTCATCATCATTAACCCTTCATCTCCTGCTCCCTCCAGACCCTTTACACATCCTCATCATCATTAACCCTTCACCTGCTCCCTGCCAGTGCAGATCCAGCATGGAGCCAGGCTGGCCCATCCCCTCTTCCCTGCCCTCGTGCCCCTCTGCAAACCTCAGCCAAACCCATGCAAATCCCCAGCAAAAGCAGCTCTTGGGGAGCTCTGCTCCTTGCAGACCCAGGCTGGCACAGCTCTAACGTGAGCCTGTTTGAGCATTGCCCAGCAGCCAAAGCATTTATGGAGCTCCCATCAGCCAGGCAGGGGAGGAAAAGCCAAGGGACCCCACAGGTTCTGCCTTTACTTGTTAATTTACAGGAAAATCTAAGTCTGCTCTGATATAACCTTTTCCTGAGGCTGCTCAGCTCTTGCACGGCCTCCAAGTAACCAGTGAGCACACGAAGAAGGAAAAAAAGCATCCACAGAGCTTCTGGTGGTTATTTCTGTAAATTCACATCCTCCTCAGCTCCCCTTGGCTTCGTGTGCCAGGTCTGTACACCACTCACGTCACCCCAGTGCTGCTGCTGCTGAAACCAGTGCAGAAAAATTCCTAAAAACTCCCTTTTGTTGCTTGCAGTGTTGGCTGCCTTCCCTCTGCTGCCGTGGGGATGTCCTGGTGGGCTCAGGCTGGGTGCCCCTCTGCCCTTGGCTTCAAGGATAATTCAGGAACCTTTCAACCCTCCTGGCAATCCTCCCCAGCCAGAGACTGAGGAATCCACTGCAGAAGGATTCTGGAGGTGCCTCCTGGTGCTGCTGAGCCCCTGCTCTGTCCCAGGCTGGCTCTAAGGCTGGGATGGGTTTTACAGGTCTGTCCTTGGCTCATCTCTGGGACACATTTGTAACACAGCCCATGACCAAGCTGATGTTCAGGTTCTGAAGTGACTGGAGAAATGGTCCAACGAGGACTTTTCTGTGTTTGCTCTCTGTGTTTTCCTTCTTGGCTTCTTACACAATATTTACAGGCGAAAAAAGGTGTCTGAAGCAGCAGCTTAAAAACACAAGCATTTTTGTAAATCCTCCTCCCACTTCCAAGATTGTATCAACAAAAGAAAGGAGGCAGGAAGAAAACATAAATAGGAGTTTCACATTGACAGAGTCCCTTTGAACGACTTTCAAAGAGCTCCACTACCTGTTCTCCCATTTGATTTTGGTTTTTTCAGGGTATCTACAGCGTGTTCCTCTGCATACCAAAGGAATTGAGCAGCTCAGGTCCCTTTTCTGAGCTGTTCCCTGAAGGAAGCACCAGGGTCAGCACTCCTCAGCTGCCAGCCCAGGCCAGGGCATGCCAGGGTCTGTTCCAAGGTTTGCTCTGTGGACGAGGGGCTGCTCCTGGTTCTGAGCATCCTGGAGCTTTTCCCAGCTCAGCTGCAGGTCTGCACTGCCAGGCAGAGCTTTGACTCCCACCGAGGATATCCAGAGTGGAGAAGAGCTGAGCCTTTCTCTTGGGTGGGATCATCATGAGTACAAGCAAGTAGAAATCCTGAGCAAACAATTTTGGCAGCTGAAGAAATTTAAAGCATTGCAGCCCTTTGCTGGATGCCATAACCTTATTTTCAAATGAGCACTTGCAGGTATTGACCTCCTACACTCAGGACTTGTAAGAACAGGTAAAGAAAAAGGAGTCCCCAAATCCCATCGCAAACAGATTGCAGAGTCCAGGGAGAAATCAGCCCTTAAATCAGCCACTCCTAAACCAAAGGATTTGCGCACCATCAAAGCCAGGAAATCATTTATTAGCCTAAATCTGAGCCATGAATTTCACACACAACCTGTGGGCAGGGGGTCTTGGAAGCAAATTCCAAGGCCAAGGTTGATGCAATGCCCACAGACATTCCTCACAATCCTCCAAAACAGATATTAAAACTAAAAATCAACCTGTGTGAGAGAGGCAGCCCGGGAACCTGCTCAGCTGCAAGTGACAGCCAAGTCCAAGGGACAATCAAGTTTTGGATGATGATGAGAAAGAAGAGCTGCATATACATGAGCACAAACCGTAAATAAAGTGGAAATAAATCCCATGGAGATGGTGACAGCAGCCCACAGACAGATCTTTACAAATTGCCTTTTACAAGGAAATGCCATTATATCAGGGTTTATGGGCCTCCCTGAGATGGGCACAGGCAGAGCTGTAAATACTGCAGAGCAGCCACGAGGCAAAAGGCAAATCCAGGAGGAATTCCTGGTGCCAAGAGCAGGGCGAGGAGGAAAGGGACCCCCCAGCACCTCCAGGCAGGGGGAAGCAACACTGGTGGACAAGGGAATTTCCATTTTACACCACAGCAACCCATGGGAATCAGATTCCCACTTCACCCTTGCGTGGTGAATGAACTGCCCAAACCATTCTGCCTCAGTTTCTTCCCGTGCTCCATGAACAGAGGATGCTGAAGAGCTTTTTAACACCACCAAGCATCTAATTCACTGAAGATGATTAAGTGCCTTAAAGATTTCTGAAGGAGCTGCTATAGGAAGGCATTAATTCAAATACCTAGTGGCATAGAACATAATGCCAGGCAGATTTTCTTCCATTCTTCTATAATAACTTAATAATCCTCAAAATAGTTTCATTGTTAATACTCCTGTTGTGTATTTTATTAGGGCTTTTTAAACTGTAAAGTAAGGTAAACACTCCACATGTCTCTAACACCTTGCAAAGAACTTCTCAGAAAGAATTACTCAAATCTCCAAGAGCACCGGTGTGGGGGGACCCACCGAGCATCACCCCCTTATCCAAAGCCACCCAGGATGCTCCGAGGCTGAGCACAGGGTGGAAAAGGGCAGCAAAGAGCAGCAAAAGGCAGTGAAATGCAGTGAAAGGCAGCGAAAGGCAGTGAAAGGCAGCAGCTCCTCCTCCTCCTCCTCCTCCTCCTCCTCCTCCTCTCCCGATTTCATCACCAGCCTTTGTCTCCTCTCGTCACAGCCCCGCGATCGCTGCCGACAAAAGGAGCAGCTCTGGCCGCACAGGGAACACACCTGGCTGGGACAGCAGGGACTCGGCACTTTGTTTACTTATTTATTTACCTGTTTATTTATTTATCTGTTTATTTATTTATCTGTTTGTTTGTTTATCTGATAAAGCACGATGCTCCCGCCGCTCTCCATCCCCTCATCCCTGCGGAGCTGCTGCACCTCGTTATCACCCGCTCAGAAACGCAGGAAATGCAGAAAAAAACTCAGTCACAGAACTGTGGAATACCCTGAGCTGGAAGGGACCGCAGAGATCACCCAGCGCGGCCCCTGGCCCCGCACAGCCCCAGCAATCCCACCCTGAGCATCCCTGGAGCTCTGAGCCAGGACCAGGGCTGGAGATGCTCCATTTGTAGATAAATCTCAGCTCGAGAGAGGAAAAACCGCAATAAACAAATAAACAAGTTTGGCTGTCTTGAGGGAAAAAGAAGAAAAATGGAAAAAATAAAGTTTTCTAAGGTGCACAGTGAAAACCACCCTCCCCTCCAAGAAAATACACGGAAAGAAAAATGCAGGATCAGCCAGAGTTGCTGACGGAGAGACCCCAAGGTATAATCATTATTCAAGTTTTGCAACATAAAGCCTAAATTATTTATTATTATTGTTGTTATTTTTTTCCTAGAAAAATAGAGGAACAAAGTATCTCCCTCCTCAAAAGTTAACAAGTGTGCGACATCATCTCCACATTGTCTCCAGTTTTATCGCCACAGCACAGTGCGAGCAGATTCCACCCCAGGGCAGACACAAAACCACAGGGCCACGGCTTCTAATTATACCCTCTATTCTCAGGGAAATGGTTTATTTATTAGCTCTTTGAGCTTCCCTCTCATTCATGCTCAGTCCCAGCCCCGGTCCCGGCAGCGAGGGGCTCTCGACAAGAGGAAATTCATGAGGTTTTCCCGTCCTGCACCTTCCTGGCTCTCCCACCCTCCCCTCCCCTCCCCGCTCGGCAGCCTCATCACTTTTAATTCAATAACGCGCAGGATAATTACTCCGTAATAACACCATTATCTTAACATTTACTCGGCAGCTGTGATCCCGTTACGGCGAGGCGAGCAGGGGGAGGAGAGGAGAAGGGATCCTCGGGGACAGCGCTGGGGACAGCGCCAGAAACCCGGCAGAGGAGGGGCCACTGGAGAGGGCACGGGGCAGTGCTGGGCTGGGGCTGTGCCTGCAGCCATTCCCTCCATCATCATCTCCATCATCATCTCCATCATCCCCATCTCCATCATCCCCATCTCCATCATCCCCATCTCCATCATCCCCATCTCCATCATCCCCATCTCCATCATCTCCATCATCCCATCTCCATCATCTCCATCATCCCCATCTCCATCATCCCAATCTCCATCATCTCCATCATCCCCATCATCTCCATCTCCATCATCTCCATCATCCTCATCTCCATCTCCATCATCTCATATCCATCATCTCCATCTCCATCATCCCCATCATCTCCATCTCCATCTCTTCAGGATCTCACAGAGCAGGGACCCCAGTCTGGCTCTGCAGCACCTTTTAAACCCACAGAGCCTCCCCAAACCCCTGGTCGGGTAAATGGACCAAAACCAGGGGCAGGCAAGATGGGAAGACCCACTGGAGGAAAGGACTGAGCTCTCTGCAGAAACAAACAGCAGCATCTCCTGCACAGCCACCTCTGTAAATCCAAATATCAACCACCAACACATTATCCCAGGCACTGCTCACTACAAACACTGGGTTTAATTCTGACTCCAAAAATCCTGCAGAAAAAGGTTTTCACGTTCCACAACAGCACATCTGCTAAATTGGGTAAGAAATTCTTCTAAAGGCAGGCACTAAACCTCCAGCAAGTTGTGTGGCAAATGAGGCAGAGCAGCCTGTTTAGTGCCAGCCAAGCCCAGCTCCAAGGCTGCTGGAAAGGCAGAATTTCAGCTTCACCAGCCCCGACACCGAGCTCAGGTGTTGGCACCTCCTGCCTCCTCCTCGCTGCGGTTTCATTTGCTGTGATATTTAAACAAACAAGCCCACTGCATATTTAGGCAGAAATGTTCCTACATGCACCACAGAAAAAGCAAGTTACTACAGCCCCTGCTGAAGGCAGCAGGATTTTGAAGGCTGCAAGGTGAGGTCAGGCTCGCACAGGTATCAGATCCCAAAATCACACCCGAAACTCCGCACGAGCGCCGGCGCTAGAGAACAATACCCATCCGATGTGTCTGTTCCACTCCCCTGCAGCAGAGGGGCAAACAGCATTTATTCTGATTGATTATCCATCGTGCAGTGCAGAGCTGTGATTCCATCCAGCCCTCAAAGAGATTCGGCAATTGTATAAATCACGGGAGGAGCGTGCGAGAGCTCGTCGTTAGAAACTCAGAATGGCATTTCCTCACATTGGCTTGGATTTTAATAACACACAGCCAGATCATTTCACTTTCAGATTTGTTTACACCAGTTCTGGGTATGCCAATGCCAGATCCCATCTGCATCCATGAGACATTTTACACCGTATTCCACTCTCCAGAAAATCCCAGAGCAGACTCAGACTGACGCAGGCGCTGAGAGGAAAATCCCACCCTGCCACAACCCAGCCCTGCAAAGGGCTGAGCCCAGCAATCCAGGGAACAGGGCACTTCCCTCTCCCAGGCCATGATGAAGGATGCTGCAGGGACTCCTGCACAGCTCAGGTTTCATTATTTATAACCTTATATCAACCCTTTACTACTGAATAGATCTTGTGCATGGACACGATTATATGCATGTGCATTATCACAATTAAATCCACAATAAAGGAGATCAGGTCGTTTATGATGCATTATCTAGAAACTGTTCTGAGTTTTTGCACCTATTTAGTTGGAGTTTAGCAGAAGTGACAACCCCCAGCTCCAGGACAGTCCCAAAGGCAGCAGCTGCTCTGCAGGTTCAGATTCCTGCACATTCCCTCCTTATTCCTCTCCTGCGGGACCTGGGCAGAGGAAATCCCTCACAGAGCTCCCTCAGGCCCATCCTCTTCCAGTCCAGAGGAGGAGCAATTCCCAAAATCTGGGCAAAAGGCAGCAAACTGGAGCCCCACTGGTGTGCAGAAACACCCCAGCTCCTGGTGAAGAGAAAAATCATTAAAGATTTGCAAGAGTTGATGCTAAAACCATCCCTGCCTCCAACAGGAGCAGATTCCATTTTGCTCCTCTGCTCTCCAGCCCAGCAGGGAACTGCCCAGGCAGAACTCCTGAAGTCACTGGGATTATTTGCCTTTGGTGGTTTTCTTTTTTTAAGATAAAAATAAATCCAAGCACTTGGCTTGAATTGTGGGCCCTAAATCAGAATCTATAATCTGATTTTTTGAGTTTTTGGGGGAGGAAAAAAAGGAAAGAAAAAGCCATTCTGAGTGTGGGCTGAAAAGCCACCCAAGATAAACCAAAAGAGCACTAAACATGGAGCCATTAAGTGAGAAAAGACTCCAACTTTGATGTGACACTTGGCTGTTTGCTGGCACCATAAACTACTGCACACTAAAAAAGTTTGTTAAATGCTCCATAAACTTTAGCACATTGCTGAAACACTTTGAACTGAGAATTTTATTTGGTTATCCACAAACCACACTTGGTTACAGGCGAGGAGCAGCAAATGCAGATTTTTCTTAAAAAATTATTTCACTCTGAAACAGGGAAATGAATTCAATTCTGTTTAAGAATTTGTGAGAAAGCTCCCACACCATGTCTGTGTCAGGAGAGCCAAAGCCTCAAACAGGGATTGAGAACTGGGGTTCATCCCTGGTCAGTACTGCTGCCTTTAAACATCCAGAAACAAACAAGCCCTGGACACCAGGCAGGGCAGGAGAACAGTGAAGCACCAGAGGAGCTCTGCAGGTCATGGGGCAATCAGCACACTGGAGTCCACACTTCACCTTCTCTCTGTGTCTGCCTAAACTTGCATTTCCAGAGCAATCCAAACTCAAACCAGAGCCCAGCCAAGAAGCAAAACTAATCTTTAAAAATAAAAATCCTCAGAAGTTTTAATATTTATGTTCATTCCTTGTCACAAAGAGGAATATATCTTTCTCCTGACTTTGACATTTCCTTCCCCAGAGCAGGAGGGAAGGAAATCACCCCCCCAGAGTGGAGATGAGGTGTGAAGTCACCCACACCCATCACCTTGAATCCACTGAAATTTCACACTGGACCCGAGACACTTTCCAAAGGAATTTTTTGCCCAACAAAACTTGCAGAAAACCCTAAAATCCCCCAGCTGTCTTAAGCATCACTGGCTTTGCATAAAACCTAAAGCCACTTTTACCGTGCCACTCATCTTCCCTATTAAGCCCAATGGAATCTGTGCCAGGGACAGGCAGGGATTTGGGTCTCTCCATGCCAGGGACAGGCAGGGATTGATCCCAGAGCTGCCTGTGGGTGCTGGCACAGGGCAGGGGACACAGAGGGGACAGCCACATCCTCCTGAGTTTCCTCCTGGCTTCAGGGGAGCCGTGAGTGCAGCAGGGACAGGAACTCATTCTGCATCCCAGCTGTACCTGGGGCCAAACCACTGGGGTGGGATTGACACCCTGCCAGCTGCCAGCAGGGCATGGAGCACTGGGCATCACTCACAGGACATTGCTCTGCAGGCTCTGGGTGTTTCTGCTCCAGCCTCAGGAGGGGAATGGGCTGGGGGAGTGCCTGCAGCCCCTCCTGCAGCCCTGCCACCTTCACACACAGCAGCCCTGGGACTCACCCCAGCCAGCAGCACCCTAAAGCAGAAGCTTCAGAGGAATTACCTGCCTGGGGGAAGCTTTTCCCAGCTCCAAGCCAGCACAGGGGCAGGGAGCACAGGGGGCATTCCCCCTGGCTCTCTGTGGCATTCAGACACCAAACATGCTGGAGAATGGAAAATCACCAGGTTTTCTCTGCACTCACACACTCAGTGCTCCAGGAGCAAGGCAGGGATGGCACAGGGGCCCTGCCCCACAGGACACTGCAGAGCAGCAGGGCAGAGCCACCGGGGCAGCTGGGGCAGCCTGAGGCTCCCAGCTCCTCACCCCAGTCAGACTCTGGCTTTTCCCCCTTGGGCTCCAGCTCCAGAGCACGCACCAGGTCCTGGTTAGTGACATAATCCTTGGAATCCCAGCAGCTCCCATTTCACAGCACACAGCTGTTCACTTCCCTGCACGCATTTTTACTTCTTCCCTCCTTTTCCCCTCCCCCAAATTTTTCTGCCTTTCGCTGCTGAAGTTAAATAAACACATTTTCAGGATGGGAGCTGTAACTTTATCCCTTATTTTTCATTCCCCTGTCTTCTTCAGACCAGAATTTAAAGGTTTTGTGTCCTCAGAAACCTTGCAGATGAGGTTTGCTGCACTGCTATGGCCCTTGACCAACATTTTGTTCAACAGAGAGAAGAAACCAAAGTTCCCAAGGCAGTTCAGCACCTTGACATTGTGCAACACAAGGAAGGACCAAGGCTCCCACAGCCTCAACACTCCTCATTTCATTTCTGCAGCAAACCCACAGCAGCCCAAGGCCCCAGAGGTGACCTCCCTGCCCAGCAGCAAAGCCAGCAGACACCAAACCCTCTGGGCAGAATTTGCACGCGGATTGCTCCTGGAGCACAGCCCCTGCCCCAGATCGGATTTCACCGAGGCTGTTCCTCGAGGTCCCTGGTTTGGCCCGTTCCTGGTGGCCTTAATGGCTATGAAAATGCTCCTGCAGGCAGCCAAGTGACATTTCCATGGACAGGGGCTGGCACAGTGCCCGTGGGGAAGGATCCTGTGATGTCACCAGGACACTGCTCCCACACCAGCAAAAGAAAATTATTTCTCCTTCCCAGGCCAGGGCATATAAAATTATTTGCTTTTAAAAATCAAGTTTTTCTTTCCTGCTGCTTCACTGAGGATCAGCAGCAGAAGACAGCCCACTCTCCCCTCCTGCTGCCCCAGAACTGCCAATTCCCAGGGGGCAGCTCCCCTCTGGTGACCTCAGGGAAGGAGGGATGGACAGAGCCCTGCAAAGTACCCAGATCCTGTAACAGAGCACGGGGGGAGCTGCTGCTTGCTTCCTTAAGTAAAGGATAAAGTTTTAATTTAAGCTGATCTCTGGGGAGAAAAGGAGTTTATTGGATCCATAGGAAGCAGCAGGGGATGAACCGAGTGACCCTGAAGCCAGGCAGGATTCCCAAGGGTGCCAAAGCTGGGGGGACAGACCAGCAGCAGATTTGCTGTGGATTTTCTCCCTCCCCTGCTCCGGACACACACATTTCCCCTGAGCTGCTCACAGAGCAAACAAAAGTCATCTCCTCGGGAAAACTGGGAAGAATATTTTCTTCCCGACCCTTCCCCCTCTCCGAATCGCCCCCCCCCTCGCAGCTTGCAGCGAAGTGCCCCTAATCCCCGAATTCTCTCTCTACCTGCAGGGAGAGCTGAAACCCTACCCGTCCCCTCCCCCAGCCCTCCAACCACACTAATCCATCAAATTCCGGCTCGCAGCCCACCCCCAGCCCGGCAGCGGCAATCCCGGCACCAGATGTCCGCCGACACCGGCAGCGCCGGGCATCAAACAGCGACTGCCCATCATCACCCGTCCCGCCGGGACCGGGGCAGAACGCGGGATCAGGGCCGGGAACGCGGGCACAACCGGGGCAGAACCGGGCCAGAACCCGGGCAGAACCCGGGCTGAACCCGGGCAGAACTCGGGCTGAACCCGGGCAGAACCAGGGCAGAACCCGGGCAGAACCAGGGCAGAACCCGGGCAGAACCAGGGCAGAACCCGGGCAGAACCCGGGCAGAGCCTGAGCAGAACCCGGGCTGAACTCGGGCAGAACCCGGGCAGAACTCGGGTTGAACTCGGGCAGAACCAGGGCAGAGCCTGAGCAGAGCCTGAGCAGAGCCTGAGCAGAACCTGGGCAGAACCCGCGCAGAACCCGCGCAGAACTCGAGCAGAATTCGAGCAGAATTCGAGCAGAACTCGAGCAGAACTCGAGCATCCCCAGCCCCGGCACATCGGGGACACGGCGACAAAACCCACCGAAGGGTTACGGCTCCCCTCCTGCACCAGGGATTTAAACCAGGGGTCACTGACGGAAAACAAAAGGGATTTTATGTAAAAAAAAAAGATAATCAAACCCTGAGCAAGACATCTGTGCTGCGTCCACAGGCCGCTGAAGCTGCTTTAGCAAGGACTTTGCTTGAAGAGCGCTGCTGCCGCCGGCCCCTCCGCGCCTGCCAGAGGCGCTTTGGTGGCCACAGCTCGCTCCACACTCGCCATCTGGATCAGCTGCTTTGCTAAACCCGAGCGCCTTTGAGCCGGCCTTTGGGCCAGCCCGCCCGTCTCCGGGGCTCTGCTCACACAGCCCAGGAGAATTCCACACCCTCAGCAACCTCCAAATACACGAATTTTTTGCCTTTCTTCCCTTTTTCTTCACTTTGGTGCTATTGCTGCCAGCATTCAGGCACAGCAGCCTCCCCTGCAAGTCCTGCCGGGCTGTTCACTGTCCATCCTTATCTCACAAACGCCGTTCCAAGCTGTCCCTCATTTCCAGAGGAACGGGAGAAGGGCACAGACTGTCCCAGCCCCGCAGAGGGACAGGCCCAAAACCCATCCCCAAAAATCTGTGTTAATGCAGCCGAGCCCAGAACACCACCCGGGGCAGGAACAACGCCCCGTTTCTAGCATTAATTAATTAATTGCAACAATCTCCCCGTCTGGCTTCTGAAAGCACTCCAGCTCACGGTTTGCAGGCACGGTGAGCATCCCTCCTCCCTCCCACGCCCTGGGACAGCCCTGACACCCCCTCCCACCTCCTCCAGGCACGGCCCTACCCACAAATCCGGGGGAAATTTGAACTGTCATTTTCCCTCTAAAACCAGGTTTAGTGCTGCTGCTACAGCGTCGCTTTATTTATGGAATTGCTTCTACTGCTGTAACGATCCTACATAAATTCCACATCCCCATTCCCTAACAATACTTGCTGCTATTATAATAATGATCCCATCTGAATGGCACGGGTGCCATTATCAGAAAATCTGTTTGTAATAGGGAAGCAAGTGTAAAAAAAGGCATTACACCCAAATGAACTACTTAAGGATTGCCATAACCAGGGGCCTTGCCTCAATTCCCTCGGCTGCTTCCTGCCCGCTCAGAAATAGACAGCAAGTCAAAATTAGCAGGTAAGTCATCCTGTGATTTGGGAGCTGGTGCTGAAACTGAGCACTCTGTGGCTTCAGCACACAAATAAAATCTGTCTCTGCACAGATTTAATACAGAATTTTTAAGTGCAATGCACTTACTAAGTGCTAATGAGAGCACTAATCAGTACATGGAGAAATGGAAACACACCCTTACCCTCACCACCCCACAAAAGTTACCTGTAAATAGCAAGGGAGGGCAGAACAGCTTCTGTAAGAATCCAAACTCGCCCAAGTGCACACGAGCTCATGCAAAATTAAGGCAGAAATCACTTCAGAAGTGGCATAAAACAACAAGAAAAATCAAGGTCTTGTAGAGTTGCGTTTGACAGAGCTCAGATCTCCATCCCTGCCTCAGCCCGTGCACGTTCACAGCTCCCAGGTGCCTCCTGATCCAGGAAGTTTCACCCACCACAACAGTGATTACTCCTACAGAAGAGTTCTGGAAGGGCAGCTACTCCTTCAAAGAGAGCTTCCAACAGATGTTTTCCCACCGTCAGCATCTGAACAAACACGGTGTCTCACACCTTCCACAGTCCCTCATTTTACCAGTTCATTCTTCGCACCCGCAAACGCAGCATGAAATAAATTCAAACGTAACAAGATTGCACTTCCCCGGTGCCATGAGATGTGCTGCAAACTCTGCACAGCCCTGCACGGGAACAAAACATACCCAGGGCTCAAAATCTCTTCAAACAGAGGGCAGAGGATGGCTTGGGGGCAGTGGCAGTGGGATGCAGCACCTTTTATCTCCAGGTGAGCAGCCAGCCCAGGTGAGCAGCCTCTACAAAGCTGTTACTACACCAGGGCTGCACAGGAGCCAGAAATGAGGATCAGTGGCTTCACTCCAGCTCTTGGCTGAGCTCTGTCACACAACTCGTCACTCTGCACCTGGCACCGCAGGGCAGCGCCCAGAAAAGCACCGGGATGGGTTGTGCAACCTCCAGGGCTGGTGACACCGGCACTGCTGCTCCTGCTGGCTGTGCCCACACACCGCAGGGACAGGGACAGGGAGAGGGACGGGGACAGGGAGAGGGAGAGGGACAGGCACAGGCACAGGCACAGGGACAGGGACAGGCACAGGGACACAGGAGCAGGAACCACAGGCTGGATCTATTCCTGGCATCGCCTCGCTGCCGTCTCCTCCTTTTGGCTGAATGATTCAGCCGTGGCACCCCAGCTCCTTTTCACCAGTGGACCCTAAAGCTCTTCCCAGCAAGGAGCTGCGTGTTGCTATTCCCATTCTGCAGACAAGGAAGCCAGCAGATTGCCATTCCCCCAAAGGCTGTTTTCCTGGCACGCTCCTTGGAGATTAAATCTAGTGAAATAGCTTTGCCTTACAAGAATCTGTACCCACAGGGCAGACTCAACAGCCAGGGTAAAGAAGGTGTTTGAAACTCACTGTGATCAAGGTTAAGAAACATAATAAAACACCATATCCTGCTTTTCCAGCTCTTCAGGGTAATGAGGGATTTCCTCATATATCTGCTGCAACTGTCACCTTCGCAGGAATTTAGTACTTAATACTAAATTCACTCTGTGTCTGCACACCGAGCCTTCCGCTGGTTTATTTTGGAACCTCCACCTCCCAAAAAACCCGATGCGCGTCTCTTCCAAGTCAAAAGTATAACTGGGCCTTCTCTGGTTTCAACGCCTTTGATAAATCCCTGTCCTGGCTGAGGAGGAGAGCGGAGCAGCAGGAGAGCAGAGCAGCAGCCACTCGGACTCGGCTGCAGGGTTTGGGAGGATTCCCCGGGAGATGATTCCCTCTTCTGCGCTGGGGACCAAGGACACGCTCCGTGGGGATCAAAGATGAAAGACAAGGATCCCTCCCCTCCCTTCCACGCGGCGCTCGGAGCACGAACACCAAGAAAGGAGCCGGGGATGGGGGGCGGAGGAGGAGAGCGGGGCCGGGCTGAGCCCTGCCGAGCCACCAGCCCGGGGCCACCGACCTGACCCTGCTCATCGCCCCGAACACCGAGCGGGGCCGGGCAGAGCCCCCCGAGCCCGGGACCACCGAGCCCGGGACCACCGACCTGACCCTGCTCATCGCCCCGAACACCGAGCGGGGCCGGGCAGAGCCCCCCGAGCCCGGGACCACCGAGCCCGTGAACACCGAGCCGGCCCCGCTCGCCCCCGCAGCCCCGAACGCTGCGCGGGGGCGGCCGAAAGGCTCCCACCCCCCAAACGCTCTTTGCGTTCGAGAACACGCAAATCCTGAGGAAGCTGCTAAAACAGCCTGATTCACTCAGACGCAGATTTTTCACGTCTTCCCTTCTGGAGAAGCAAAAACCCCTGAACAAACCGCAAGCTCCAGCGTCAGCCCCGAGAAGGCAGGGCCGGCAGGGCGCTGGGAGTGAATCCCCGGGCACCGACAAACACCCACAAACACGGGGCTGGGGCCAGAGAACAGCCAAAGCCTCTCCGTGCAGGTGGTTTGTGCGGTTTGCTATTCTCAGAAAGTCACTTTCCAGCAGATGTTCCCCTGTACCATGTGTGGCAATCCCAGCGCGCTTGAATTTGTGATTTTTCCTCTGCTAAGTGACGCTTTCAGGAAAAGGGAAATTAAAGGATAACAAGATGCAGTTATAGAAAGCTAGAGCTACACAGGCTAGAGAATTCTCTCTCTTTCTCTCTCTCTCTCTTTTTTTAAATTTTTTTTTTTTTAGGAGAAGTACCATAATGTTAATGATAGAAACCACTTTTCATATATAGCAATGATCAGCTTAATCTTTACACTTCTTTCCTTAGCTGCAGGAGAGTTCTCCAACAACGAACAATATAAATTTAAATTTAATTTCAACTGTTGCTATAACTGCCTCCAGTCAGACCAACTGCTGCGAGTTCAAGTCAGAACCTTGACATAAGTTACCTGAGTTACCTGCAACAGAAAAGTTCTTTGCTTTTGCCAAACTGAGAGAAGAATAATAAAGGGATAAAATGTGGTTATTTCTCATGGAAGTTCCAGCTACACCATTCCCGCAGCTAAATGGAGCTTTCCCCCCATCTATTATGCTTCTAAAATTACACATTTTAGACAAATCTGCATCTCGAGCTTGAGCAGCAGCCTAATGACACTAGCAAACAAGTCATGTAAAGCCGAGAAAATGAGTTCTATTTAACGCTGGGAGCGGAGCACAGAAGTTGTGCAATATTTACAGTGAATAAATCCTGCCCGCTACTCCCGGCCGCGTCCTGCCCCGCGCTCGGAGCGCCGCGGGCAGCCCGGGCTGCCTTGGGCTCACTAAAGAGAAAAGGCATTTCCAGAAGGGAAAGGAAACACGGGGGCAGTTTGGGGGAGCGGGCGAGCGGCAGAGCCGCTCCTCTGTACGGCCGGGAGCCGCTTCCCACATTTTCTTATTTCGCAGCAAAACGCAGCAAAACGCTGCTGCGAGCCCTCGGCTGGGAATGGGGGAGAGGGGAGAGGAAACGGGAGAGGGATGGGCAGAGCGAGGGGAGGGGGAGAGGGGAGAGAGGGGGGAAGAGAGAGGAAAAGGGAGCGGGAGAGGGAAGGGAATTCCCTGCCCAGAGCCGCTCCGCAGCCATCCATCCCTGCTAGCCCCCCTGCGATCCTTCTAGCCCCTCTGCCATTCCCGCTAGCCCCTCTGCCATCCCCGCTAGCCCCTCTGCCATTCCCGCTAGCCCTTCTGCCAACCCCTCTAGCCCCGCTGCCATCCCCGCTAGCCCTTCTGCCAACCCCGCTAGCCCCGCTGCCATCACCGCTAGCTCCTCTGCCAACCCCGTTAGCCCCTCTGCCATCCCCGCTAGCCCCTGTGCCATCCCCGCTAGCCCCTCTGCCAACCCCACTAGCCCCTCTGCCATTCCCGCTAGCCCCTCTGCCATCCCCGCTAGCCCCTTTGCGGTCCCCGCTAGCCCCGCTGCCATCCCCGCTAGCCCCTTTGCGGTCCCCGCTAGCCCCGCTGCCATTCCCGCTAGCTCCTTTGCGGTCCCCGCTAGCCCCTCTGCCATCCCCGCTAGCCCCGCTGCCATTCCCGCTAGCTCCTCTGCCATTCCCGCTAGCCCCGCTGCCATCCCCGCTAGCCCCTTTGCGGTCCCCGCTAGCCCCGGTGGCCACCGCTCGCATCCCGGCCCCCCGAGACCCCCGCCCGCCCCCGCGCGTGTGCGCCGTGGGGAAGCCGCTTTCCCTGGTACAAACGCGTTAAATAATTCAAATTTGAAATCAAACCGACCGTCTCTGCCTCGTCCCGGCGCCGGTGGGGAGCGGCGGCTCCGCGGCTCGGGCGGCCCGGGGACCCCGCGACCCCTGGGCGGAGGGAGGGACCCCGCGACCCCTCGGCGGAGCCCAGGGCGGCCCGGCCGGGCAGGGGCGGACCCGGGGCGGGCCCGGGGCGGGGCGGGGGCGGCTCCGGGGACAGCGGGGCCCGGCCGGGGGGACCCTGACAGCAGCGCCGGGGGCTCGGCCCCGAGCCCGCCGCAGCCTGGACCCCCGAGCGGACCCTGGGGGTCCACCAGAACCCTTTCGGGACCCCCTACACCGGACCTATAGGGGCTGATCCCCCATACCGCACCCTTTCGGGGCTGATCCCCCATTCCGGACCCTTTGGGGGCTGATCCCCCATACCGCACCCTTTCGGGGCTGATCCCCCATTCCAGACCCTTTGGGGGCTGATCCCCCTTTGGATCCTCTCAGAACCCCCCGTTCCACAAAGCTCCCCCCGTACCCCCTAAGCAGAATCCCCCTTGCTGTGCCCCGTTCACGCCCCCATCACCCACTGCCCCAGGGCAGCCTCGTGCCCAAAGGGGAAACTGAGGCACGGCAGCGGGCGCTGGGATAACCCTGGAGACTCATGGCAATGCTTTTGGTCAAACAAAACCCGGCACCACTCATCTGTGATGAGATAAACTCTCACCTCTAAAAACACACACACACACACACACACACACACACACACAAAAAAAAAAAAGGAAAAAAAAAAGAAGAAGAAAAAAAAAGGGAAATAAAACCATCAACAAAAGCCACAACCTTCTTCATTTATTTTTCATGAGGCTGCAGAGCCGTGCTGAGCTCTTGCAGCCATCTGTAAAGGGAGAAGGTAATTCCTAGCCTAAGGACTTTAGAGTTGAAATAAGATATAAATGCAGCGTGAGAGGACAGCAAAGGGAGCGGCAAGAGGGGGTGTGCAACAAAAGGATTTCTTCAGAGGGAGATTAGGATATCAGGATCGCGACGTATACGCCTTTGCATTGACTCTATATGGGATTTCAGAGCAGCTCTGTTATCTCCGGCAGGAACAAAACACGCTGTACTTGCTCTTTTAATCATACCAAAAAGTTGGAACCAACCAGAAAAAAAAATCACAACAACAAAATTCCTTCTTCCCTCCGCTCCCCTCTCAATTTTGCCTGCTTTTTTTTTCCTTTTCCACATAGAGGCATATTTTGCTGGGTGGTTTTTGGTTTTTTTGAAAGCTCTGGGTTGAAAATCCTGGGTCATTTGGGAATTCTCGGAGGCAGCGGCCGTAGCACAGAGAGGTTCTTGGCGTGGAGAGGCTGCGCTGGATGGAGCATGTGCTGCGGGAAGGGGGGCTACGGGGGGCAAAAGAGGCCACAGACATTTTTAGAAGAAAAAATAAAAACGAGGAGGGGGAAAAAAAAAGCGTCACCGAGGCCTGCCTGGCGCACACGCCAGCTCTGGGGGCTGGGAGCGGGGGAGAGAGCCGGGGTGGATGGAAGTGAGGATCCAGATTGAAAACAGATGGGATTTTTCTTGCCAACCTGACATCCGAGACCGCGGGAGGCGGGGTGAAACTTCCCTCCAGAGAGGCTGGCAGCCAAGAGATACGGTGGGGGGGCCCCCCAAAAATCCCAGTTTGGTTTGAAATCCCTTCTCGCTCCTGCTCGGCTGCGCTCGGGGTCGGCGGGGAGGAGCCCGCTGGAACCGGGTTGTTTTTTTATTCTTTGAGGGGTTCGGTTTTACCACCGCGTGTCTGATTCATCTGTTCCTGCGGCTGGAGCCCAGCCCAGCCTGGCAGCTCATTCCTGCCCTGGGAGACATTTTAGGGGCATTTTGCAGCGCCGCGGGTCCCTCTGAGCGCTCAGCAGGGAAAGCCGTGCCGGGCTCAGAAACAGCCCCACAGGGCACTCGGGCCACGGCCTCCGCCGGGGTGAGCGGGATGGAGGAACGCGCTGGGGTGAGGCTGCAAAAACCCGCATTTCCACCTAAAGAGGCACCGCAAAATGCTGGAGGAGCTCACGGCTCTTGGCACAGCCCCGGGCTCCTGAGCTGTGGCCACCAGCAGCCCAAGGTGCGCAGGTTTAAGTCCAGGATTAAGGATGTGAAAGTGCTGGAGCGTGTCCAGAGGAAGGAAAGGAGCTGGGAAGGGGCTGGGGGAGCTGGGGAGGGGCTCAGAAGGAGAAAAGGGGGCTCAGGAGGGATCTTGTGGCTCTGCACAACTCCGGACAGCGAGGGGGAATCGGGCTGTGCTCCCGGGGAGAACAGGACAAGAGAAAACAGCCCCGAGCTGTGCCAGGGAAGGGTCGGGTGTTTCAAATAAAGGGTGGTCAGTCCTGAGTCTCCATCCCTGGAAGGAGTTAAAAGGGAGGTGGCACTTGGGGACACGACCAGTGGCACTGCCAGGGGAAGGGATGGACTCGCTGATCTGAGAGGGCTTTTCCAACCTCAAAAATGCCACGGTTCCGAGCTGCAAACAAATGGCACAACAGCCCCAAAGTGGCTTGGCCGTGACTCACCCAGGAGTTAATTCGTGTCTGGCCCGAGGCAGGGCTGAGGAGGGGCCACTGCGGGTCACCCTCCTGTGCCCCACCAGCCACAATCCCCCGCCCCGGCACAGCCACGGCTGCTGGAAACACACACGACAGGCAGAAGGGTCCTGGTGATGCAGTCTGCGATGAGGGGTTTTACCCCATTTTGGGATAGAAATCGCTGCAGGACTGCGGGAGGCTCGGTGTGCACAAAGCAGTGCCCAGCATTGGCACAGCTGCCCCCCACCACAGCACGGCTGTCCTGGGCCTGGCAGGGACCCGGGGTCCCTGTCCCCCCAAGATTTCACAGCTACTTTACAAACCAGAAACAAAAAGTTAATGGTGTGGGCTTGACCACATATTTTCCAGGGGCTCTGGGAGACCGGCTCTCCACAAGCAGCTAACACACACTCTTTTCATTCAGAGCTTTAAATACTCAATTGTGTCTGTTTTCAGCACGCTCATTTTTAGCATTTTAATGATATGGTCCCCGGCTTTCACCCTCCTTGGATTGGCCCCAGCGTGGGGTTTTTTTTTCCTTTTTTTTCGGTTTTTTTTTCCCCCCTTCTTTTTAGCATCTTGCAGAGCAAGAGGGGAAAGGGAAGAGGGTTAGCAAGAGGTCACACATTTCTCCTAACCCAAGTGTTTTTGCAGCAGGCAGGGGGTCCTGCTGGGGACAGCCAGAGCAGCCCCTCGGGCTGTGTGTTGGCTGCCCTGTCCCCATGCAGGGACACTCCTGGGACAGGCTCAGTGCCACCCCTGGCCCTGGCACTGCCCAGCCCTGCCAGGAATCCTGGGCTCAGCCATGGCCATCGCTGTCCCTCCTCTCCCTGGTGCCACTGGCTGGGCTTTGCTTGGTCCTGCTCTGCTCAGGGACGGGCAGGAGACTCAAACAGGACCTGGCCTGGGTCAGCTCTGCCCTGGGCACTCTGGCCTGGGTCAGCTCTGCCCTGGCACCCTGAGCTGGGTCAGCTCTGCCCTGGCACCCTGGGCTGGGTCAGCTCTGCCCTGGCACCCTGGGCTGGGTCAGCTCTGCATCCCCAGCACCCAGCTCTGCCTGGCACAGCAAAGCTCTTTGGGTCCAGGCTCAGCTGCAGCAGCATCACCCCAAAGCTGCTGGAGCACCCTGCACAGTGCCAGGAGAGCAGGAGCCAGCAGCAGACTCGGGGCTGCACCCGAGGGAGCCAAACCTCCCCATTCCCACCTTGCCAGCCCTCTCCTGTCCCCAGCACACGTGTGAGCAGCCAGGGCTGTCCCCATGCCCTCCTCCCCGCCGAGCACCTTCACAGGGCACCATCAGCCGCACAGAGGATTTTTATCAATTTTTTTTCCCGCCAAGTAAAATCGAAATGATATTTATTAAATTTGCTCTCTAAGTCCCTCAATCTGCTCCATAATGCAGTGAATCTGAGGTGGTTTCAGTGCTGCCGCCTCGGCGGGAGCAGATTAACGGAGATGATCCAGGCTTTGCTGCTCCTGCCCGCCAGGGTCAGGGTGCTGCAGGAGGCAGAGCCCGCTGGCAGCAGAGCTGCAGGGCACCACCAGCCCCTGGGAGGGGATTCCCGAGCTGAATTCCAGGTGGGAAGGGAGCACTCAGCGCAGCACTCGGCCAGGATGAAAACCCGCCTGCCTCTGCTGCAGCCTCTGCTGCTCTTATCTCACAATTCACAGAATTCTCCTCCCCAGCACTGATGGCACCTGCCCCCACCCCAGCGAGGCGCCCATTAAACCCCAAATCAGCTCCAGAAAGGTTCATCACATCCATTATCTCTGCATTCAGCTGAATTATGAAAATCATTAAGATAAGGAGGCATGGAGCCTATTAGTTTCCTGGAGAGGATGCTTTACAATTCTTTTCCTTCTGCTTCCACATTTAATTACCTTAAGTTTCACAGTATTTAATTCCATTTATTAAACCTTCAATACATAAAAACAAAGCCCACTGCTCCTCGCCCTTGTGAGGGTGCAGTGCATCAGGCAATCCCTGCATGGACACTCAGCCCAGCTCCTGGGGGATCCATCCACTAATTAAAAACTGAGGATGTGCCCTGGAGTCTGTGCAAAGGGAAAACGAGCAGAGCCAGCCCAGGGTTCTCCCGTGGGCTCCCCCAAGCCAGGCTGGTCCCTGAGCTGCTCTGATAACCCAGGGGGAGCACAAGAAGCAGTGGGACTGTGGAGCTGCACAGTTCCTGCAGTGCCCAGCCCCGTGGGGATGCAGCTCCTGCAGGTGCACAGGGACCCAGGCTCGCTGCTCTGGGCTCTGCTCTGCACAGAAGGGATTCCAGGACAGCAGCAGCAAGCCCCACACGCTGCAAGCAAGATCAGGCTGAAGCACTGGCTGCCTTTGGCCTCCCCAAAGATGCCACTCAGCAAAGCTCTCAGAGCTGCATCCTCCCATGGCACAGGGGATGCCACTCACACTCTCAGAGCTGCATCCTGCCATGGCACAGGGCTGGAACCCTCACACTCTCAGAGCTGCATCCTGCCATGGCACAGGGCTGGAACCCTCACACTCTCAGAGCTGCATCCTGCCATGGCACAGGGCTGGAACCCTCACACTCTCAGAGCTGCATCCTGCCATGGCACAGGGCTGGAACCCTCACACTCTCAGAGCAGCATTCTCCCATGGCACAGGGGATGCCACTCACACTCTCAGAGCAGCATTCTCCCATGGCACAGGGGATGCCACTCACACTCTCAGAGCTGCATCCTGCCATGGCACAGGGCTGGAACTCTCACACTCTCAGAGCTGCATCCTGCCATGGCACAGGGCTGGAACTCTCACACTCTCAGAGCAGCATTCTCCCATGGCACAGGGGATGCCACTCACACTCTCAGAGCTGCATCCTGCCATGGCACAGGGCTGGAGCCCTCACACTGGGCTGTCCCTGCCCCACACAGACACTGAACAGCAACAGAACAAGCAGGGAAGGGCTGGGTGCAGACCCCAACTGTGCCAGCACAGAGGAGGGACCCAAGCCCAGCTGTGCCCCAGCCAGAGCCAGAGCAAGGGCTGCAAACCCACTCCCTGTGAGCACAGACAACCACAGCCCCACAGCAGCTGCAAACACCTTCCTGCAGGACATGTCAGCATCTGGACAATTTATGGACAACTGGAGCTGCCTGTGGCAGCTGGGGACAGTCACAGAGCACCCTGAGCCACTGCTGGTGCCCAAGCCAGGCTGGATGGGCTGGGAGCAGCCTGCTCCATTGGGTCAACACCCCCCCACTGGAGCAGGCTGCTCCCAGCCCATCCAGCCTGGCTTGGGCAAACCATCCTGAGATTCCATAATCCAGACCCCTCTTTCCAGCACTGCCTTCAAGGCTGCCCCATCACGCATCCAAAAGGGCCCCACAGCTCCAGGCATGCAGCTCCTTCCCATCAACATCTCCCACAGGATCAAACCTCAGACTTGGCCTGCATTTCTCATTTGGTTTCTAAATCACGAACCACTCTGCAAAAGTAGCACCAGGAAGAAAAAAAACAACTTGCTAAAGTGTTCCCCAGCAGCATATCCACAGTCTTTAATATAAAAAAGCTGCTGCTAATTTAAAAAACAAATGTTTAAGCAATCAAGCATGTTTATTTAATTTGTCCTCTCTGTGCCAGAGAAGGGCTGGGCTGCTCGCAGCCACACGAGGTTACCAAGGGCTCTGCCAGGGGATGGGGCAGCTTGGGGCTCCAGCACAGCCCAGAGGCTCCTCTGGAACATTCCAGCCTGGAGCTGGAGGATGGGACTGAGGATCCAGCCCTGTGCTGGCACCCAGCATGAGCCAGGCCACAGCCACAGCCTGGGCTGGCTTTAGGATCATCCTTGAATGTTCCTTGGGCAGTTCCACCCATGGGGGCATCCCTCAAGCCCCCATTCCTCCAGAGCAGTGACATTTCAGCCCATTGCCATTCTGCAGAACAAATTTCCATCACCAGGGCCAAGCATGGCTGTGCCTGCAGAGAGGGTCCAGAAGACCCAGAGAAGGGTCCAGAACACCCAGAGCCCCCAGATGGACCCAGCTGGAAAAGGCCACTGGTCTTCACTGGGAATATGCTGGGCACAATTACTGAGGAGCCTTGAAGAGCCACCAAGGGCCCAAACCACCAAAAACTGAGCAGCAACCACAGCACAGCGACTCTGTGGATAATCCAGTTTTGTCATGTATCCCAAAACCCTCAAAGGGCCCAGTTTTCAGAGTCCAGAGGAGTCCCCTGGGAGGCTGGAGAGCCCTGTGCTGCTCCTGTCAGGGCTGGGGGGGCTCAGAGCTGCAGCAGGGTCTCCCCCAAGGCACAACAGTGATGGTTCAGAGCCAGGAGCTGCAGCACCACGAGGGAACCCACCATGGCAGGAGCTGCACTCTGCCCATCATTATCTCTGCTGGAACAAATCACTCCTGGGTTGGCAGGTGCTTCATTATCCACATCAAGGGTGACTGAGGAAATCCAGTGGCCTGTTGATTTTTTTGCCTCCTTGGCCCAAAAGAACTCATTGTTGATTTTTAAGCAGCAGAATTCTCCAAATCCTCACTGGAGGAGATGCCACACACATCCATGGCTCCAGCATCTGGACAGGTTCCCACCTCATTCTCCGTACTGGGAAAAAACTGTCCAAGCCATCCACTCACCCCTCAGACATGGGAAAACCAAATAAAGGGATTTTCACTCCACTGGTTTCTCCTGATGGATCCAGTGCCTGCTGTGCCTGAGCTCTGGGCACCTCCAGCCCCTGGCCTGGGGCTTTTCTGTGCATCCCTCTGAACCTGGCAGCAAGTGGGGCAGCTCAGTGCCCACACCCCTCCTGGGGCTGAAGCTGCTCTCCTGTGCCAGTGCTGCTCACAGAGGGTTCAGGATTTGCTGTGTCCCTTCCCATGGGGTTCTTAGGATTCTGGATTTGCTGTGTCCCTTCCCATGGGGTCCTCAGGGTTCAGGATTTGCTGTGTCCCTTCCCATGGGGTTCTCAGGATTCTGGATTTGCTGTGTCTCTTCCCATGGGGTTCTCAGGATTCTGGATTTGCTGTGTCTCTTCCCATGGGTTTCTCAGGGTTCAGGATTTGCTGTGTCTCTTCCCATGGGGTTCTCAGGATTCAGGATTCACTCTGTCCCTTCCCATGGGGTTGCTCCAAGCAGCAGCTGATGGACTCAACCAAACCCAGCATCCTCCTGAAGAAAAGGCCCCTGGGGCTGTTGGGGTCTCCTGGGGGTGCAGGTGTGAGGGGGAGCAGAGGCAGAGCCCAGGAGAGGCACAGGACAGGGCCAGGCAGCCCAGCCCTGCAGGAAGGGGCTCCTGCAGCCCCTCCAGACACTCTCCAGGAGAGGCAGCTCCATCCTCACCCCGTAAGGGCCCTGCTGATGACCTTTATTTGTGATTTTTTGACCACCATCCCCATTCTTTGTGGTCACTGAGTGTTTTCCATGTGAGCAGTGCTGGAGTCCTGCAGAGCCTGCAGCCACCCCAGCCTGACCTGCAGAGCCCTGGAGGCTGCAGCAGCAGCGTGGGCAGTGCTGGGTCTGCTGAGGATGCAGGACAGAGGCAGAGTGGGGCAGGGGGGGCTCAGGAGATGCAGCAGCCCCGAGCCACAGCCAGGGACACAGGGACAGACTGGGGACAGCAGCTCTGGTGGCAGGGAAGCAGCAGTGGGTGAGCCAAACCACCCCAAACCATCCTGTGCCTCCACACCTGACCCTGCCCCATCCATTCCAAAGGGCTCCAGACATGCACTGCTGAAAATCCCAAACATTCCCCTGCTGCAGCACCCCTCCTCCTCCTCCTCCTCCTCCTCCTCCTCCTCCTCCTCCTCATGTCCCACACACTCCTCACCCTGCTCCACATCCCCCTGGCTCCCAGCTGACAGCTGAAGCTTCAGGTTAACAAATCCAATTTGTCAGAGACAAAAAGCCAAAGCATTTCATTTCTGATGGCTTTTTCTTCCTCAAACTGCTCAGACGTTCAAGACTTGAAATGTCACCGTGTCACTTGGTGGCAGCTGAGGGCACAGAGCTGGAAAGGTCAGGAGGAGCTCTGCAGGAGCCAGCCCTGCTCAGTCTGAAGGGAATGGGGCAGGCAGGACACTGGGACTGTGGGGACAGGGGAATGTCACTGCTGGGGACATCCCATCCGCTGATCCCATCCCATCCCATCCCATCCCATCCCATCCCATCCCATCCCATCCCATCCCATCCCATCCCATCCCATCCCATCCCATCCCATCCCATCCCATCCCATCCCATCCCATCCCATCCCATCCCATCCCATCCCATCCCCACTCTGGGTTTTCCTGGCTCCTGCCCCCTGCTCCAAAGCCCTTCCAAAGGCTCTCTCATCCAACTGGGATATTCCAGATCCTGTGACTGCAGCAGCCCCGAAGGTCCCTGTGCCCTGCCAGGATCCACACTAAGGGCTGTGGCTGCGAGCAGGGATGCACAGACAGACAGAATGGGATGGACAGACAGGACCCAAGGGATGCCAGCACCTTCAGCACTGCCTGGGCACAGGGCACTGAGCAGAACACTCTTCTTGTGACTTCAAAAATTATTTACATAGGCAAGATTTCATGATATGGGCTTTTCACTCCCAAAGGACTACTCAGGGAAAAAAAGGGGTTTAAAATAAAGTGACTTCCAAAGAAAATCCAAGTTGAAAGCATTGCTTTGATTTTATTTTAAGATTAAAGCTTTCTGCAGAGTGTTCCAGAGCCCTGATGTGAGGACCACAAGCTCCTCTGATACTTCCTAGAAAAACCTGCAATTGAGCCCCCCATAAAGGCTGCTCAAGGGACGGTTCAGAGGGGCTGGGGGAGAACAGGACTCCAGGGGACACAGTGCCAGCTGCCCTGCCCTGCCCTGCCCCGAGAGCATCTGTGAGCAGGAGAGAATGGAGGATGGAAAATGGGCCGTGGAGAGGGATGGAGCTCACCGGGAGCCGGGAGCTCAAGGGTAAGTGAAGAACAAAGCCCCGGGATGGGAGATCAGGTTACAGGCATCACACCCAACTACAGCCCAGCCTAATCACAGCCTGCCCTGCTGCTACAGCAGGGAAACACAAACCCACAGCTGCCAGGGGACAGCGGCCCTGGGGACAGAGCCCGGGGACAGCGGCTGTGTCTGTCCCAGAGCCCAGGGACAGCGGCTGTGTCCCCCCCCTTCCCCCCAGTGCACCAGGGCTGCCCCAGTCCCCCAGAGCAGAGCCAGGTCCCCCACCCGTGACAAGGGGGCACTCAGCACAGGGTGGGGTGGGACACTGGGGACGATGCCCCAGGGGGGTCACACAAGGAAGACCCTGCAGCTGAAAATGGAAAGTCCAGCATGAAAAGGGCCTGTCTTGCCTTCAGCCCCTGCTCAGCCAGCCCAAGGTGCAGCTCCCTGTCACCCCAGGCACCCACGTGTGCCCATCCTCACTCCCGAGGATGAGCAGCCTCAGCTGTGAGAGCCACCAAGGATTTCATTCACCTTTCTCTCTTGTAAGAAACACTTCAGTTCCTCCCACCTCCCTTCTCCTCCTTTCAAAGCACCTCACAGGTATTTTTAGAGCAGCACATCTCAGCTGGGGGGTGGTGCAGAGGGAGGGATGCTCCTGCTCCTGCTCCTGCTCCTGCTCCCTCCTCTGGGACAGCTGCTCAGCCCGGGATTTTCAAGCTGCTTTCCAGAGGGAGGGCTGGATAAAACATGGAATCTGTCACGAGAGCACAGCAGGTGTGTGGTGCTCCCCAAAGCCCAGAGAGCCCCACCTGAGCCCCTCACATCAGCACAGCCTTCGGGGTGCACGGGCAGCTCCAGGGGTGAAAAACCACCACAGGTGCTCCCAGGCACTGGAGCCTGCTGGAATCAGGGTGAGACACGAGGGTGATGGCTGGAGCTCCATCCCCATCCCTCCCCAGGAACTGGGAACTGCACCCAGCTCTGCTCAGAGCATCACTGCCAGGTCAGCCTCAGCCCTCGGAGTGACAAGCTGTGCTGGAAAAAATAAATCTTCTCATCAGCACAGTGCAAAAGGTCCTTCCAGGAAGGAGTCAGAGGGTCTTGCCTGGCTGCTCTCCTCAGGGCTCTGAGCACATCCCAAAGCACAGCCAGGGCTTGCCCAGTGGAGCAGCTCAATCCCAGATGGATGGTGCTAGATTCAGGGATTTTCCTCTTCCAGGCAAGTTTTGCAAAAGGATAGAAAGAGGCTGGAAGTCTCAGGACCTGGGTGCCAGAAAGGACCAGAGGAGGCAGGAAATCCCAAACCAGCAGCAAATGCAGCTTGTTCTGGGTCAAATGCAGAGGAGGAAGCACAGGCAGAGCCAGGGGCAGGGGCAGGGGCAGGGGCAGAGGCAGGGGCAGGGACAGGGGCAGGGACAGGGGCAGGGGCAGGGACAGGGACAGGGACAGGGACAGGGACAGGGACAGGGGCAGGGGCAGGGGCAGGGGCAGAGGCAGAGTAGGGGCAGGGGCAGGGACAGGGACAGGGGCAGAGGCAGGGGCAGGGGCAGGGGCAGGGGCAGGGACAGGGGCAGGGGCAGGGGCAGGGGCAGGGGCAGGGGCAGGGGCAGGGGCAGAGGCAGAGGCAGGGGCAGGGACAGGGACAGGGACAGGGACAGGGACAGGGGCAGGGGCAGGGGCAGAGGCAGAGTAGGGGCAGGGGCAGGGACAGGGGCAGAGGCAGGGGCAGAGGAAAGCCCTTCCCAGGAGAGCAGCCCAGGGGGCAGCTTTGTGTGAGGCTGCTGGGCATTGCCCACACTGGCACTGGGAAGCTCAGCCCTGGAGATGGGCAGGAGCTGGACCCCAGAGGATGGCCAGGGACCACTCCCTCTGGAAGCAGAGCAGCCCCAGTGGCACCAGCAGCTGTCCCCTCCCTCTGCTGCACAGCAGGAAAATCCACCCTGGGCACAGCAGGTGCCACATCACCTGTGCTTTGGGGTGGGTGACCCACCTGCTGTGCCAGGCAGGGAGGTGACCCCAGCCCCACAGCAGAGCTCAGAACAGCAGCCTGGGGGAAATCCAGCTGGGAGAGCAGCAATGTGTGGGACACAGGGCTGTGCTGCAGCCCCAAACAGCCTGGCCCCAGGAACATCCTCAGTGCCAGGCTGAGCCAGTCCTGCTCCTGTGCTTGCTCTGCTCCAGCAGAAGGCAAAACCACCCCAGGCCACAGGCCCAGCACCCTGGGACAGCTGCATCCCTCCTGCTAAAACCCAGCTGGGATTTTAGGGTGACCCCAGGGTGGAAAAGGCTGCCCAGCATGGGGGGATTCACTGGGGTGCCCTGAACCCTCAGCAGAGAGAGGAGAGGCTGCATTCCAAAATCACACACCAGCTTCTATCCAACTGCCCCCATTCAGAGCCCAGAACCCAACAGCCAGATGTAAATACACCCAGGAAAAACAGACTGGCTTCTTGCTTTATGTACAGCCAGGGCTGGGAGAGCAGGGACACATCCCTGGGACACTTTTCCTGGCTCCAGAAATGTGTTCATTACTCCCAGGCTGTGTCTGGCAGGGTGTGCGTCGCTTCAGATTACAGATGTTTATCAGTCAACTATAATAAAGGTGGGACAGTGACACCAAGATGAATATTATATTTCAGTAAAATTTAAATGAAATGATCCATCATGCCCAGCAGATCAGCAGCACCCCTGCCAAGCCCTGCACTGAGCAGCTCTGCTTTGGAGCCCCACAGTCACCTTGGCTCAGGGCTCCAGAGGAAAAGCACTGGTGACAGAGAAAGAGAAGCACTTTGGATTTCCAAGGGCACCCAGATCAACAGCAGCATGCAATGGACAGGGGGAAGGGAACTGCATCCTTCCCCAGCAGGGCAGGGAGACACCCCTGAGCATGTGGGGACATCAGGGAGAGACCCCCGTCCCACAGGGCACAGCCAGGATCAGGAATCAGCCCCAATCCCACAGAGCACAACCAGGACCAAGAATCAGCCCCAATCTCAGGGCACACACAGAATCAATGAATGAGCCCCAATCCTACAGCACAGCCAGAATCAATGAATGAGCCCCAATCCTACAGCACAGCCAGATCAGAGCACCTGGAATAAGGATGTGGCTCGGGCAGGATGTGGAGGGGAAGGGTTCCAGAGTGGCTTTTCCCTTAAGTGAAATATGGCACTGGCTCAGTGGAGGCAGGAGGTTGCTCTCTCCAGGGAGGAAGCTATCAGAAACCACTCTCCCTCCCAGCATGGCTTGCCCACAATTTGCTACCTGTTGCATTTTACAATCAAGCAAAGCACTGGAAGAATGTAAGAGGACATTAGAGAAGCAGAGTGTGCAGGGCAGGGACACCAGGAAGGCTCGAGCAGCATTACACATCCATCTGAATTTTAAATCCAGGGCTGGTGACTGGCATCCTCACAACTCCAGTGCAGCCTCACACTCCAGCTTTGATGGGAATTCACTGGGAGTTACCCACAAGGCACTGCAGAGATTCTCTTGGCAGCCATCCTAAACTAATTTTTACAGGTTAGTGTAGGTTGTACATAAACGTGCAAGAAAAATGAAATGGCGACTGGAGGGAAGGACAGGGCTGGAGGTTCTGTGATGTCCAGCATGAAATGGCCCAGGCTGAGCCCCAGTGCTGCCACCTGCTCAGGGACAGGGACAGGGACAGCAGCTGGGCCATCCCCAGCTTCAGTGGCCACCACAGGGGCCAGCCTTGCACCAGCCCTGCCCAGGGCTCCAGAGCAGTCCCTGCCCTCTGCAGGTGCTCAGGTTCACCTGGGCAGGGACAGCACCCAGGGAGCTGCCAGAGCCTGGCTGGGGGGCTCAGCCCAGCCTGGATGGGGGAGGGCTCAGCCCAGCCTGGCTGGGGGGCTCAGCCCAGCCTGGATGGGGGGCTCAGCCCAGTCTGGCTGGGGGGCTCAGCCCAGCCTGGATGGGGGGCTCAGCCCAGCCTGGATGGGGGAGGGCTCAGCCCAGCCTGGCTGGGGGGCTCAGCCCAGCCTGGATGGGGGGCTCAGCCCAGCCTGGATGGGGGGCTCAGCCCAGCCTGGATGGGGGAGGGCTCAGCCCAGCCTGGATGGGGGAGGGCTCAGCCCAGCCTGGCTGGGGGGGCTCAGCCCAGTCTGGCTGGGGGGCTCAGCCCAGCCTGGATGGGGGAGGGCTCAGCCCAGCCTGGATGGGGGGCTCAGCCCAGTCTGGCTGGGGGGCTCAGCACAGCCTGGATGGGGGAGGGCTCAGCCCAGCCTGGATGGGGGCTCAGCCCAGCCTTGCTGGGGGGCTCAGCAGCCAGGAACAGCCCCAAGGAGCAGCAAGGGGTGGCAGAAACCACAGGAGCTGAGAATTCCCTTGGCAGAATGGGATGGTTTGGGGTGGAAGAGCCCCAGAGACCCCAGCAGGACACAGCCCTGCCCATCACCTGTGGTGCTGCACACCTGGCTGTGCTGGGCAGGGCTCGGGGAACAAAGGAAACAGCAGCAGGGAAACCTTGAGCAGTGCAAACCCGGAGCAGCAGCACCCATCTGTGATTCACAGGAACCAGAACAAACACTTGATGATGTCAGAGCTGACGATTAGATTAAAAAAATGCAAAAATCCCGAATTGCTGCAGGTTTTGCTGCACGCACACACGCACGGTCTGTCCATCGCTGCTGGATCACAACAGCAAAATGGAGGGAAGCACCATCAAAGCTTTCAAAGAAAAAAGCTTTCTGACTTTAATCAGCTGTGGAATTACTCACATCACTGATTTGGATATAGGGGCACCACGAAGGAAACAATTAAACAACAGATCAGAGAGAAAGATGGTGAGATTCAGCTCGGGCATGACAAAGAGACAAAGCAGAGAATTCCCAACAGGCAGCTCTTTGCCCAGGATGGGATCTCTGCAGCTTGAGGAGACACACACACACACACAGTGCTGGCTGCTCCCATGGCAGGGAGATGGAGAGCACTGCCCAGAGCACCCAGGGACCCACATCACCTCCTGCGCCACTGCCCAGAGAGAAGGGAAAGCAGGAAACCCCAAAGCAGGCTCAGCTAAAGGACAGTCAGGGCCTTTCTGCAGTGAGGATCTTGGATCTTGGCTGTGAGGTTTGGATCTGGTGCATCTCAACTCATCCCCTGATGATGTGCAAACCCCCATCCCTGGAGCACAGCAAACCATCCCTGAGCAGAGCAGCTGTTCCTGTTGTGCTGCTGACCAGGCTGGCAGGGGAGGCTCTGTGCTCAGCAGAGCACACCTGAGGATCCCCAGCATCCCACCCCAGACCCCTGAGCATCCCCAGCACCACACCCCAGACCCCTGAGGATCCCCAGCATCCCACCCCAGACCCCTGAGCATCCCCAGCATCACACCCCAGACCCCTGAGGATCCCCAGCATCCCACCCCAGACCCCTGAGGATCCCCAGCATCCCACCCCAGACCCCTGAGCATCCCCAGCATCACACCCCAGACCCCTGAGGATCCCCAGCATCCCACCCCAGACCCCTGAGCATCCCCAGCACCACACTCCAGACCCCTGAGCATCCCCAGCATCACACCTCAGACCCCTGAGGATCCCCAGCATCCCACCCCAGACCCCTGAGCATCCCCAGCACCACACCCATCACACTCCAGGGCTGATGCAGCAGGATCCTGAGCACGGCACTGCCCAGTTCAGCTTCACCTGGGAGCCCCTCACTCCTCAAACCCCAACAAGCTGCAAAACCCTCCTGGGGGGAGGGACCCTCCCTGCAATCCCCTGCAGTGGCTGCAGCCAAAGCAGCTCCCTGGGCTGGGAGAGACATTCCAGTGCCACAGGGACAGCACAGCCCCTGCTCTGGCAGAGCCCCCACCTGTGAGATGGGCTCAGAACAGGGGATGCAGCTGCTGCTGAGCAAAACCAGCCCTGACACGGCAGCAGGAGGGGAGAACTCCAGGAGCTGGGCACAAACAGCCACAGGCTTCCCAACCCAAACCACCCCCAGCCCTGATTTAATCTGATTCATGCAAATGTTAAACCAATTTAGGTGTACACATTGTACGAGTTGCCTGGCCCAGTTTAATTTGATAGGTTTTTAAACCTGTTTAGACAAACTAATATCTGCTGTCTAATCTAGAGCAGCTCTTATTTTGTGCAAATGTTGCCAGGGAACTAGAGCATGGAGGTTCTGATGGATCCTGGTTGTACAACACCCTCACTGCACCAGTGTGATAGCAACGCATGGGAGCAGGAAAGCTGAAACCCTCAGGGCTGGTGTGCCCACAGCAGGGCTGCCAGCCTTGCCTCTGCACCAGCAGCTGTGCAGAGCCATTCCCAAAGCTGCCAAACCCCAGCACAGAGCCAGGGGAAGCTCCAGGAGCAGAGCAGGAGCAGGATGGGGTGAAGGCTCACTTCTCTGGGGACAGGGACAGTCCCAGGAGGGGCCAGCAAGTCCCAGGAGGGGGAGAAATCTCAGCTTTAGGCTGGCTCCTGTGTGTCCCCCTTTCCCAGGAGCTGGGCTGATTCACCCTCAGGATTCCTTTGGCTCCAGAGGCAGCAGAGCTGAACATCTCTGAGCAGAGCTGGACATCTCTGAACATCCCTGGGCACCTCTGAACAGAGCTGGACAGAGCTGAATATCTCTGAACAGAACTGGACAGAGCTGAACACCTCTGGACATCTCTGAGCATCTCTGGACACCTCTGAGCACCCCTGAGCACTCTGTGCTGCTCCTCCAGGTGTGTGCACAGCCCCTGCCCTGCTCCTCCACCCTCCACCCTGCACCTGCTCCCACCCAGGCAGCCCAGGGGGATCCACTCCCACCCCCTCCCTCTGCAGGGCAGCACCTCTGCCTCTCCCCACGCCTGCACCAGAGCCCTCAGGAGCTGGAGGGAGGATGGGAGCCAAGAGGCTTCAGAGATTATGAAAAATAAATAAATAAATAAAGTTCAAAGAAACTCACACCTCCCAGCCAGCTCCTTATGGAGTGATGTCAAGAAGACAAAGTGGCTCTGAAAATTCTTTTTTTTTTTTGAGGATGCTGGGGCTTCAGGGGGACAGGCCATCTGTGTGCAGGACCTGCAGCTCAGCACGGGCTTGGGGGATGAGCAAATCATCCAGCACAGGCAGCCTTTGCTACAGGAGCACCAAACTCAATAAATTACCAAGGCAAGACCGTGATACCCAAGCTAGGGGGGAAAAAAAAAAAAGTCCAAAAAAATTGTGTTAGATCAGACCAGAACAATAGAGGGTTTATGAGTTGAAAGATGGGGGGAAATAAAAGACAATTTTCAGTTTCCTAGGTTGATGTCAAGAAAAAAAAATTGGTCAAGTTATAAAGAAAATAATCAGAAAGAGAGGACAAGAGTAAAAAGAAAGGTCTAGCAAACACAGCCTGCAGATTGTTCCAGCTTATTGTGCAATAAACTTTACAGAAAGGAAGCAGGTCCGAGGGTTTCCACTGCAGGGCTCACAGGTTTAAAATCGACCAGAGGTTTTAAAAAGCAATTCTGACATAGCCAGGAGCTGCCCAGCCCGGCTGGCTCCTTCCACTTGCAAATATAAAAAAAATAAAATCTGTGTCCTGGGGGTTCTGCCCAGAGAGAGCAGGCCAGAGCAAAGCCCCCAGGCCCTGACCCCCATCTCTGCAGGAGGCACAGGGTGGAGGCAGCTGGCCAAGGCAAGGGATTATTGCAGTGCAAGGCAGGCACATTCTCCACTGATATTTAACACAAGTCACTTACAGATTTCCCTTTTTTTGAGGAGAGAGTTATGAATAATATGCATGTTCTTATCAACTCATATAAGAAGAATTTAAAGCTCAAAGTGCAGCAACTGTGGATTAAAGCACTTAGCAGCATCTTTCAATGCAACTGAGTAACCTCTCCTTACCAACTGCCCACACTGACTGGGCTCGGCTTCCTGCACTCCCAATTTTATCTCTGCAGTGCCAAGAAAAGCTGCTCCAGCCAGGAACAGAGCGAGTTCAAGGAGAGCCCAGAGGCCACAGCTCACACCCACCCCCAGCGCCACGTGGGGAGCATACAAACTGCTCCAGGCTCTACTACTTGGAGTAACTCTGCTCAGGGGAGAGCAGCTGGATGGGGCGCCCAGTGAGGAGCACACAAACTGCTCCAGGCTCTACTACTTGGAGTAACTCTGCTCAGGGGAGAGCAGCTGGATGGAGCGCCCAGTGAGGAGAACACAAACTGCTCCAGGCTCTACTACTTGGAGTAACTCTGCTCAGGGGAGAGCAGCTGGATGGGGCGCCCAGTGAGGAGCACACAAACTGCTCCAGGCTCTACTACTTGGAGTAACTCTGCTCAGGGGAGAGCAGCTGGATGGGGTGCCCAGTGGGGAGCACACAAACTGCTCCAGGCTCTACTACCTGGAGTAACTCTGCTCCAGAGACAGGCTGGGCAGGGTTGCACAATGCCAGCCTGGGGAGGGATCCCCAGGCTCAGAGCAGCCTCGGGTCGGGGTCTGACCCCCAAACCAGCCCTGGGGTCCCTCAGCACAGCCTGAGCCCCTCAGAGCTGCTCCTGTGCAAACACCCCCTCCCCCCCAGCCTCAGTTTCCCTGGGGTGCGGCCACCTCATCTCCTGGGACATCACCTGGCTACACCTCAGCTGTACTCCCACCTCAGCCTCATTCCCAGCTCTGTTCCCAACAATCTGACAGGAATCCACACTGCTGGAGAGAGAGCAAAGCCATACTTTTCTTCTTCTGCTTAGGGAAGGTGTCACACTGGTTACTCCTTCCATCCAGAAAAAGGCAGAGCAAACCCTCTCCCCTCGGAAGGACACGGGAGGGATGCCCCAGGGAGAGGTTTGTTTACCAAACCTACATTTACCAGCCCAGGATCCTCAGGGAACAGGGACAGACACAGGGCACAAAGGGCCCAGCCCTGTCCTGCAGTGAGGCCAATGCCAAAGCACAACCAGAAAAGGACACGAGGACCCCCCTGCTCGTCCCCTCCATCCCCCACAGCTGAGCCCTGAGCAGCTCTGCTGCAGGGACCCTCTGTCCCCTCACCCCTCGGGGGCACAGCTTCAGCTGGAGCTCCTCTTGCATTACTCAAAGCATTTATGACTTTCCCCCAATTGAAATATGGGCCTTTACCACGCACAGGAAGGAGGAGGAGAGTGCCAGCAAACATGTTAATTTATAAGTCAATCTGGCAGGGAACAATTAACATCTTTCCCACTGCTGAGTGTGCAGAGCGGGGGGATTTGCCCCTGGGGAGGGCAGGGGGTCCCCTCACCAGCACACACCTTGCTGATGGTTGGAACCCCAGAGCCTTCGTGCCCAGCTCCAGCCCCATTGCCCTCCCTGGGGGCTCTCACAGGGACGAGCAGCCCAATCCCACAGCCAGACCCCGGCCAGGTCACACAAACAGCTCCCCCAGCCAACAGGAACACAGCCCCCAAACGTGATTTATAGGGGAAAATCCCACCCATCCCAGTGTTCAGTCCTGGCCAAGCCCAGCTCCACCAGCGCTGCCACAGGAGCCACAGGAGCAGCAGCGCCACGGGAACATCCCTGCAGATCGCGGGGCTCGCCCGCGGGAGCAGCCACGCTCCAGGGACACTCCCCTCACTCCGGGGTGCTCCCGCTAGAGGAAGGGCTGAAACTCCCAGACAAAACCGCTCCTCCCTCCCACCTGCAGGGAGGGCTCTCGTGGAGCCAAGCCTCCAGGGTGTGGAGAGGGTGAACCCCAAGAGCAGAGATGTCCCCTGTCCCCGGGATGCAAATCCCAGCGCGATCCCAGGGGTGTCATCTCTACACCCCACTGCCCCCTCATCCCACATTCGCCTGCCCCTGGACTGGGATCCTCCTGGGGAAGCACAAACATTATTAATCATTATTCCTATTGCGGGGGTGGGGGGGTTCACCCTCACTGTGACAAATTTTGGCTCGGTGTCACGGAGGCTCCGGGGCCAGCTCTTGTGTAAATCCTCACCTCCCCGGGCTCGAGATTTCAGCTGAAATCCCCGAGGGCAGATGGAAAACACCACCTGCTGTCAGCCCGGGCCGTCCCTCCGTGACTCCGGGGCTGTCCCCACCCCGGAGCCGATTCCCTTTTCAGAACGGGAAGCTTTGGTGTCGCTGCCCCAGCACAGGGGGAGTCACCCCCAACACGGGGACCTGGGTGGTTTTGGGGGGACCCGCGTCCCTCGCTCGCTACCGAGCCGCCCCACAGCCGATGGCAGCGGGCAGAACGCGCTGCTGAGAGGCTCAGGGGGGCGGAGGACAAGGCACCCCGGTGTCTGGGGTGGGAGCAGGCAGTATTTGGGGGGCACAGCCGTGTCCCCGGCATCGGCACCGCGCACGGGAACGCTCCGACACCCGCACCCGGCGATGCCGCTCCGCGGGCGGCACCGGCTCCACCAGCGGAGCATCCAACGCGCCCGGAGCCAGCGGGAGCTGCGGGAGCCACCGGCGGTGCCACCGAGCAGCGCCCGGCACGGGCGGAACCCGCACGGCCCCGCAGCCGCTCCGGCCCCGCCGGGACCGCGCTCGGGGAGCGTCGGAGGGACGGGGCGGGGGCAGCGAGAGCGGAGCGGGGAGCCGGGGTCCGGGAGTGGCAGCGGAGATGGAGCGGGGCGCGGACACATCCCGGTACGGCGGCGGGGATGGAGCGGGGCGGACACATCCCGGTACAGCGGCGGGGATGGAGCGGGGCGGACACATCCCGGTACAACGGCGGGGATGGAGCGGGGCGGACACATCCCGGTACAACGGCGGGGATGGAGCGGGGCGCGGACACAGCGGGGCGCACCGGGGCGTGGGGCGGGCTCTGCCCCCGGAGCCCCCGGCCGGGCTGAGCCCCCCGGGCTCCAGCGCATCCCGCTGCCCCCGCCCGGTCCCGGGGCCGCCGCCCCGGCGCTCCCCGCATCCCCCCGCATCCCCTCGCATCCCCTCGCATCCCCCCGCCGCACGCGCCCGCGGTCCGGTGCGCCCCCTCCCCGCACCCCCGCTATAGCGCGGCCCCTTCCCCCCGCACCCCTCCTCTTCGTGCCCCCCTCACACGCCTCCCATTCTCCGGTGCCACCCACCCGCGACCCCCCCCGGCCACCGGCCGCACCCCCGCTATAGCGAGCCCCCCGCCCGCCCGGCTCCTCCCGAGCGCCCCCCGCTCTACCGCGATCCCTCTCCCCCCGCCGCTCCCGGTCCAGCGCGGCCCCTCCCCAGCCGCTGCCGCCCCGCTATAGCGCTCCGGTACCTGCCGGCGCGGCCGCCCGCTGCCATGCTGCCGGCGGAGGGGCTGCGCGGGGCCGCGGCCGCGCTCCCCGCCCTGCTCCGCCTCCGCCGCCCGCTGTCCCTCCGCCTCCGGCCGGCGGCTGCGCTGGGGCCGCGGCGCGGGGACACTGCGGCGAGCTCCCGCCCGCCGGCCACTCGCCCAGGTGATGTCATTCCCCGGGCCGCCGCCGCGTGACGTCACCGCGGGGCGGGGCACCCCGGCCACTCCTCGCGTGGCGGGGGGGCGCGTGGGCCGTGACGTCACCGTGGACCGCTGGGGCGTGACCGCTCCTTAAAGGGCCCGCGCACGTGGGAGCGGAGGCGCGAGGCCGCCGGGGGTGTCCCGACGCGTGGGGTGGGGTCGCCAGGTTCGATAAATGCGCTGTGCACCCCGTCCTTAGCACATTCCAGTGCTTAGTGAACTCTTCATGACCGGCCTCTCTCCCACAGTTAATATTTAATATTGTATATTTAATAAATGCATCACCCACTGGGGCTCCGCTCGTTTCTCTGTGTGTGGCGGGAGCCCGAAGCCAAGAAGCCGCTGATGCTCAGCATTGGGAAGGATTCACAGGTTAAAGCTGCTCTGTTTGCCAGAGACACCCAGAAAACACCGTCAGCGCTGCCCCCGCTGCAGGCAGGGCTGCGCGAGCTGGATAGGGTGAGGCAGCACCAGGAATCTGCATCTGGCTTTTTCAAAGCAATTTTCCTCTGTGAGAAAAGCCTTTTCCAAGGGTTGGAGCCCTCGAGGTGCAGAGGAGTCCATAGAGTGCCACAGAGACCCCAGGAGCAGCTCCAAGGGCCACCACGCTGCTGTGGGCCCCAGCCCCACCCCTGCCCCAGACACCTCTTGCCATCCCCTCCTCCAGCCCAGGGTCAGTCACTGATTCTCTCCCCCATCCACAAAATCTCCTCTTTCCCCTCAGCCCAGCCCCTTTCTGCAGGGCCTGGTGCAAATCTGCACCACCAGGGCTCCACGTCCTATCTGCTGCATCTGTGTTCCTAATGGATGTATAATATTTTACAGTAATTTCCTCATTTGTCATGCAATCAAATCCTTTGATCAGACACGGGAGAAATGTAAATATCAATTATTAACCAGCCCATTCTGGTCTTGCTTGACTGGATATTTATTTTTTTATTATTTTTTGGAGGAAGGAATTGATTCATTTGCAATTCAACTCTCCAACTCATTCTTAATTTGGATGCTTGCATTTCTGGATGGGCTGTATTTTTGAAGGGGGAGATATTTGATCACTGGAGCGATCGATGTTTCCATGTATATTTTACAGTGGAGAGATAGTTGTGTAGAAATGTGTAAAATAAGCAGGGGTTTTTAAATCCTCTGTGTAGAGAGCTGATACACCATGGTTCAAAATCTCAGTAGCCAAATTTGCTGCTCTACAGTCATTTATAGCCCTTCAGAGCGTTGGCATGAAATGGAGAGGTGGCCAGGAAATTTCTGACAGAATATTATTCCATCTGCAAATAGTTCTATTTTTTTAGTATTTTCTCGTGAGAGTGAGGCAATTTGTATAAACATGTTGCCTTAGGCAGAAAAAAGGTTTTCGAAATGAAAATAATAACAAAAAAAGTGAAATAAAATTAGAAGAAAGACTGGACTCAGTTGCTTTCTTTTTGGTTTCTCGTTTGGAGATGGTTTTCCACCCAAAGCTTTGGAAGTTTCTGGTGTCTGTGCAGCCTGAAAAGTCAAGCTGGGGCTGTGACACGCATTTGTCCTGGCATTTCAGTATCCACGCTCTCCTGACATTTCACTGGTGCCAGTTTTGCAGGAGGTAATCCCCATCCTTCCCCCCAAAATCCCAATTTTGGCTTCAAACTCAGGAATCTGGGAGCGCTCTTCTCTCAGCCAGGCTGTTTATTTGCTTTCTGGAGTTTTATTGAAGCTCTGAGAGTTGCATTTTGCAAGCTGTCTTCCTCCTGAAAGCGAGCAAGCTGCGCCTCTTCCTTAATCATCTGCTTTTGTTTGCTCGAAGGAAAATACCAAATATCTCATGACTTGCTGTGGAGCCGTGAATGACTGCAGGGATGCGCAGTTCCTGCCCGCCTCATGACTCACGGGTGAGTTTTCAGGTGCACGTGGAGCCTGTGGAGATGTGCCCCAAATCCTGCCTGCTTTGGGTTTTTTTTGTCAATCTGCTGGAGAGGATGACAACATCTTCTCTCAAGGCCAGCAGTGGTTGGTGCAGAGAAGTTTCTGCAGAGCTCCTGCAGCGTGAAATAGCCATGGAACCATGGAGTCATGGAAGGGATTGGGTTGGAGGAACTCAGACCTCATCTCAGCCCAGCCCTCAAGGCAGGCACACCCGGCTGCCCCAGGCTGCCCCAGCCCCATCCCTGCCTGTCCTGGAGGACAGGTGTCTGCCAAGAAAGGCAGGAGCTTCTCTTTGAAATGGAGAATGTAAACCCCCTCCCTCCAAATTATTATAATTTTAAAATTAAGGGGCTCTCAGGCCAAGAAATGGGAATTAGAAATTACAGTTCTTTACTGGGAAAATTAAAATAGAAATACAGTATTACAAAGAACAATCACAAACACTACCAGAGTCAGAATCCAAGCTGACACCCGTCAGTCAGTCAGGGTGGTGGCAGCAGTCCCATTCAATGGTGGCTGCATCCTCCTGCAGTGGCAGATGTGGTTCAGCTGGAGCAGTGCTTGGACACCTTGCTGTCCAAAATGTCAGTTTTTCTCTGGGTAGGAAAGGCTTGGCTCCTCCCCTGGCTGAAGCATCTCCCAGTGGGATGATGTAATTTTATCAGTCATACACTGGGACTCAATGGCCATTAACAGGAGATATCTCCTGGAGGGAGGATGGGCTGGGGAAAGATAAAGATGATTGCCCAGCTGGTTTAAAGATGGCCCATTAGCAGATAATGTGTGCCAGGAGATCAGGGTCACTGCCACACCCAGTTTGAAACAATGGCCCATTAACAGGAGATATCTCCCACAGTGATAAGAATCTGCCACACCCAGTTTTAAGCAATGGCCCATTAACAGGAGATATCTCCCACAGTGATGAGAATCACTGCACACCCAGTTTTAAACAATGACCCATTAACAGGAGATATCTCCTTGAGAGAGGATGGGCTGTGGAAAGATAAAGATGATTGCCCAGCTGGTTTAAAGATGGCCCATTAGCAGATAATGTGTACCAGGAGATCAGGGTCACTGCCCCACCTTCAGCAGATGGGAACAGAATCCACATTTCTGGCCACATCCCGAATTGCAGCTCCAGGCACTGCCTTACCTCAGCTGTGATCCCAGCCCTCAGACACAATTTGTGAGTCTTGCCCAGTGCCATGAGACATTTTAACATTGTTATCCTGGAAATCCAACACAGACTTCCTATCACCTAAAGGAGTAAGTGGTTTGGGCTTGACCTTGACACCTGGGGTTTGTGCTGGAGCCAACTTTACTCCCAGCTTCTTTCCCAGCCCTTTCTTGTTTCTGCTGGGTTTTAATCCCTGTAAAAGCTGTGTGAAGAGTGAGTCTGAGCTGCAGCCGCTGTGCCCAGACACGGTCACTGGTGGGTTGAGAGAACAGCTATTGATCTGGTGTTTGAATTCAGTTTTTAAATAAAGCTGCCAAAGCCGCAGCTCCAGCGTGTGCAGGGATTGATCCTGGCTCGTTCTGGCTCCAGGGCAGGTGCTGATCCATAACCCGGGTCCTGCACCGTGACCCCAGGAGCTGCTGCCACTGCTCCTGCAGATGCCAAATGGCCACAGGCCTGTTCAATTCCCATTTCCTTTCATCTTGCTGGAAGATTTTGGCAGGACAGAACAAGGTCTGACTTCCAGAACCTGCCTCATCCACATCCTCTGGGAGAAGGTCTCAGCAGCAGCTGGGAAACCACTTCAAAAAGCACATCCCTTTCTGAGCCTGGGGTCTTTGTGAGGCAGAAACTCATCTCCTGATGGAATTTATGGAGAAATTCTTGGTTGCTGTCATCCCACTGGATCCTGGCTCCCACGCTGCAGCAGCACCCAGACAGCGAGGCTGGAGGGTAAAGCCAAGCTCAGCACCAGGAGCTTCTGCTCAGGCTTTGTGCTCTCACCTTCTCCCAAGTCCTTAACAGAGTTTCCCACAGAAAACCAGTGAGGAATGAATTCCTGCAGAAGCACAGACACGGAGGGACCCTGGCCTCAGCCCTGCCCATCCAGCCCAGCCTTGGCTCCAGCAAACCTGCCCTTCTCAGGAGCTGCCCAAAAACCCAGAAAGACACGAAGAAGCTCCCTGGGCTGCAGGAATGTGTCTGAGGCACAGTTTCCCACCTGGGCTCATTTGCAATGGGGGCCAGTGCCTCCCAGGGAGGGGTTTTTGGGGCTCTGCAGGGCGGCAGCTCAGGCTGGAGCAGTGCTGGGACCAGTGCCATCCCCAGACTGGCTTCCAGCAGCATTGCTGGTGCCTGGGGACTTGGCTTGGGGTTAAAAGACAGGCACGTGTCAAACACGTAAGGCACTTCAGCACCGTCTGCTCCTGCAGAACAATAGTTACTCTTCATGTTAGTTCAGTTACAGATCAAATATTCTGAAAAATTCACAAGTGGCTGCGGATACAAATTAACTTAACAAAACATTTTGAAAACGGCGCAGTCCTGGGGAGAATACAAATGTGGCAGGCACCGGTGGGAGAGGAATGGAGTGTCTGCGCCGGAGTCCTCCCATCACCATTTTCCCCGCGCCAGATAACGCGGAGCGGCTGGAGCTGGATGAGCGCAGGCACAGCCGGTCCAAGATGGAGCGCTGCCATATGGAAGCCCAGGGAAGTTTTCTCCGCTCTTTGCTCCGCTGATGTTTTTCAGCTGTGTCATTGGTACTTTGCTTTATCAAGAACATTACGGGCTGAGCTCTGTCTGTGCAGTGAAAAATGACAGGCTGGGCTCTGCTCGCTATTGCACCAAAGTCATCGGTGTTGCGGGAAGGTAAAGGACGGAGGTGTTTGGCTTGTGGTCACCGTTTCATAACTGCAGAGCAGAAGCTATAAAATCTTGATGAATCTTTTGAGCTTTGGAGCCTAAAGCAGCTCTTTGGTTTCCAGCCTGGCTGGGAGCAAACGCGTGTGCTGTGATGAAGGCAGGACCATCCTCGTGCCCAGGGCTGGTAGTAACTTGTTACACCCAGGAATTGCTGTGCTGGGGAAATAACCCAGCAGCTGCTTCCCCTGCGGGGCCACTTCCAGCAGGGCTGCTCCCAGCGGGGCTGCAGCTCGCCCTCTGTGCCGTGCGAGCTGGATTCGCCTCTGCTGTGGGGAGAAGAGACGGAGGGATAAATACGGGTTGGGCTAAATAAGGAAAAGCTGTGTGGGATGCTGCAAACAGCCTCGCCGCAGATGGAGCCCACTCCGTATGGAAGGGCCAAACTCGCCCACGCTGGGTTTGGCTTTCCCCACCGCGAGCCAGAGCTGGTGAGGAGCCCCAGCAGGGTGGGGGGACCGCCCAGGGAACTTCCCAGCCACCAGCTGGACCTGCTGCTTCATCCTCACCCTCCTGCCTCCCCTGGGCTTGCTCGCAAGCCACGCTCACTTTCCCCAGCTCAACAGAGGAGAATCCCGGCAGGAATGAGCCAAATGAGTCCTAAATCCCTTTCCCCACTGCACCCCAAGGTCCCGCTGAGCTCCAGCGGCCCCACACCTCCTCCCCTCCACTCAGAGCTCTGGAACCACAGGATGGTTTGTGTTGGAAGGATACTCTCGTTCCAACCCCCTGCCATAGGCAGGGACACCTTCCACCAGACCAGGTTACTCCAAACCCCGTCCAGCCTGGTCACCCCACGGAGCTGCCACCGAAATCCTCCAAATCCCACCAAAACGCCACCAAAATGCCACCAAAACGCCATCCTTGGGCAGCTCAGCGGAGCAGGAGCCGCCTCCATCGCTGCTGCTGCGGGAATTACACTCGCTGCTCATTAGCCTCGCTCCTCCCCAGCCAGGCCGGCAGCAGAGGTTTTTGTCTGAATGAAATGAGAACAGAACTGGTTGGAACGGAGCGGGCAGATTAGTCATTAGTCATTCCGGCTTCTTCGGGAGCTGCCGCTAATTGAGGCTCTCAGGTAGCGCTGAGTCACCGCAGCCCGTGCTCGGACCCCCCCCGTGTTTGTGGGTGTCACACGGATCGTCACCGCTTTGGGTCAGTCCTCATGGCCTGGGAGCTGAGCGGGGAGGAGGCGGAGGAGAAACGGCTCGGCATTTCCAAAGGGCCGCGGTGGAGCATCGCAGCTCGGCGGGACAGAGGGGAGGGAGGGACAGAGGGACAGAGGGGAGGGAGGGGACAGAGGGACAGAGGGGAGGGAGGGGACAGAGGGACAGAGGGACAGAGGGGACAGAGGGACAGAGGGGACAGAGGGACAGAGGGACAGAGGGGATCCCTCCCGCTCCGCCCCAGCTCCAGCTGCACACCCAGCCCCCAGGCCGCCCTTAACCCGCTCCCTGCCGCCCCCAGGCCGAGGGATGCCCGGTATTTTTCCAGCCCCCATCCCCACCGCATCCTGCACCCCGGGGAGCCGCAGCTCCGTCTGGCTGCTCTGCCCTCCCGGGTGTGGCCGGGCTCCGGCACCGAGGGCAGAGCGGTGTCACCTCCCGGGGTGGCATTGCCTGACAGTGTCTGTGGGCACGGCAAACGAGGCTCCGCCGGCACCAGCTGCAGTCCAGCACCGCTCCCTGACAAACTGGGGCCTCGTTAGGGGAAAGTGATTCCCGAGGAAATGTGCGTGTGCACATTCCTTCCCTCCCTGGGAACTGCTCAGCAGCCAAGTGAAGGGTTCCCCATCCTGGAGGAAGTTTCTGCGTCCCAGAAAGCTGCAGGAAGGGGGACAGGACCAGGCTCTGCACACAGCTCTTTTCTCACTGAATTTCTCCCCCGCGGGTCCCGACGCTTCTTTGCTGCACGGGGGAAGCAAAGTTTAAAAGGGAATTTCTGTCTTTTATTTCCCTGCCAGCGCAGGCGGGTGGGCGGGCGGGCGAGGCGCTTGCAAGGATGTTTTCCTTTCGTTTTTCAGTCTCATTGGACCACTATATTTAGTCCAGTTTCTAATTTTCTGGGCTTAATTAACGAGCTGAAGTTTTCACGCACAGGCCCTCGAACAGCTTGGGAAGTTCAGCCTGGTCACTGGGCAGGAAAAAAATTGTCTTTCTTCTCTGCTAGCCCTGGGAAGTGACCTGTAGATAACCCCAGAGGGAACATCTCTGTGGGATCACTGGGACACGCCAGCCCTGACCCCTGGGCATGCTGGGCATGGCACAGGTTTGTCCTGTGATGCACAGTGTCTGCATGCACCTGATGGGCTGTGCTGGGTGTGCCCAGCATCCCCAGGGCACTGCTACCCCCTGGCTCTGGAATGTTCTCCCTGTGCCCAGCATCCCCAGGGCACTGCTACCCCCTGGCTCTGGAATGTTCTCCCTGTGCCCCAGCATCCCCAGGGACCAGCCCAGGGCACAGGTGCCCCCTGGCTCTGGAATGTTCTCCCTGTGCTCCCAGGTACCAGTCACACCTGGGAGCCACCAGAGGCTCACAGGATGCTCTCTGTGACACTCACGAGCCTCCAGACACCCCCAGGGGGTTCAGTCTGTTCCCCCTTTCTCTGGGGTGGCTCTGGGGTAGTTTTGGGGTGGCTCTGGGGTGGCTCTGGGGTAGTTTTGGGGTGGCTCTGGGGTGGCTCTGGGGTGCCCCATGGCTGCACACTGGGTACAAGCAGTCCTGCCCCTCCCCAGCACCCGGCCTGTGGCCATGGCTCTAATCATGTAAAAAGGTTTCAGAGTGCAGGGTGACCGTAAATCAGGTTTTGAGCCCCTTTCCAGCTTCAAGTTGCCACCTGGGTGTTTGCCAAATGGCTTGGCTGATGTTCCTCTGGACATGCCAGAGCTCTGGAGCAGCTCTGAAGGTCCATTTGTCCACATCACCTGCGTGGCTTTCAGCATTTGCTGGGGCCAGGTGATTCCAAGCCCTGCAAAGGTGCAGGGTGCTCAGGGAGGGGTGCACAGCCCAGCCCATCTCCAGGGTCACCCAGGCAGGCTGGAGATGAGGAGCCAGGGCAGAGCCAGCCCTGGGATTTGCTGATTTTCCCTCCTGCAGCACCCCTGGGGTTAATGCCTGCTCCCTGCCTGATGAGCTCCAGCTCTGTCAGACCCGGCTCATCTGTCCAGATGTGTTAGGGCTGAGCTGTCCCAGCCTGCCAGATGTGTCCCTGCCCCCCTCACTCCTCACTGTCTCACCAGGGCCTGTGGCAGAGGGGACACAGGTGCTGCCCTTGCACCCTGGGATCCTCTTCAACCTCCTGGAAAAACAGGACAGAGGGAAGTGAGAGCTGGAAGGGATTTGGGGTTTGGGGGGGGGGTTGTTTTGCAGTTCTCTTCCCTGGTGCTGCCTGACAATAACCCTGGCACTGAGGCTGGCCCTGGTGGGGATGTCACCCTCCCCTGGAGCAGGGACAGGCAGAGCTGAGCTGGGGCTGACCACCCCTCTCTGCACCCTCTGCCAGCACAGCTCCCACACTGGTCCCAGTTTGCTCACTGGGAGGTGACAGGAGAGCTCTGAGCCCTGTTCTGAGGGGGGATCAGGGATAAAACATCTGGAACCCAGCTGTGTCTGAGTGACACTGGCACAGGCTCCCCCAGCTCCCCTTGTAAACACTCGTGCTCTGCCTCACTTCCCTTGGCACCAGCACCACCTTAAAATAGATCTGCCTTAAAATAACACCTTGCTAACCCCAGGCAGATGTGGAGTTTTTCTTTCCCAGCAATCAGGAGGTTGTTGTTTTGTTTTGGTTTTTTTTTTTTATCAGTGAGAAACTATTTAGCTAGAAATAGGCACCAGGAGAGGGGGATGATGGTGCCAGAGCTACAAACTGCACCCTGAAGCCAGTGGCCAGGAGTGAGCAGCCCCCAAACCCTTCTGAGCTGCAATCACTCAGATTTGTGGACAGGGAGGACATTTGTGGCACAGGAGGTGCTATAGCAACCGTGTGAAGGTGCTTGGAAAAAGCTGAGAGGAGAAATAAATAAAATAAAACCATTGCTGGAAAGTAGAGTGATGGCATGAGGAGGAGAAGAGTGGGAGATCCCCAGGGTGCAAGCTGGTGCCAAAGCACCCAGTGGGATTTCCCAAATGCCCAAAGAGCAGGATGGTGCATGGGGAGAAGAGGTCGGGCTGGGCTCTCTGTGTGTCCCAGCTCTGGGTTAATTCCCAGCCCCACGTCCCTGCAGGGTCTCTCTCTGCCCTTTCCCTCCCAGGCAGTGTCACCCCTGGTCCCACAGCACATCCAGCCTTGCATCACTCCTGCATTTTTGGGGCTGGTTCCCCACCCCACCCAGCTCTTGGTTCTAAAGCCAAACTGGAGCTGTGTTGAGCTGAACTGGCTGGTGCTTCCCTTCCCAGGGGTGCTGGGATGTGCTGGGCACACTCTGGCCTCACCCTGAGCAGGGGGAAAAAAATTCCAAATCCGGCACCAAATCTGGAGCTGTGTCAGAGGGCTGGGGCTGCCCTGGCTGTAGAAAAAACACCTTTTGATTAGAACCTCCTCCAGATCACATTTGATTTTATTCTCCCCTTCCCCTCCCAGCGCTTCCCTGGCTGCCAGGGTTTGGCAGGATTAATTCCAGATAAAGTTACCCTGAGTGACGGCCTTTGCTTTTGTGTTCTCCTTGTCTATTTTCCACCTGGCTAAACCCAGAAAAACTCCAGAGGAATTCTGCAGCTCCCAGCCCTGCCAGGGGCCAGCTCAGCCGACACTCAGCTGCTGTCTCGTTCTGGCGTGGCAGAAAGCCACAACACCTTCTGACAGGGTTATTTTTATTCCTCGTGGAAGCAGAGCCTGCTGTGCACAGGTGGAGCAGGACAGGTGACAGGAGCTGAGGTGCACACACAGAATGATTGAGGGCTCCAGTCTCCCCGGGGACACTCCTCTGGTTTGCAGCCTGGTGGGGACAGAACCCCCTCTGTGGCTGGGAGGGTGGGCTCAGGCTGGGGCTCCCAAGCCTCTGGTCTGTGTTTGCTGATCCCCAAGCACAGGGGCAGCTCCTGAGCAGAAATGTGGGGTTTGAATGTGGGTGTAAAACACGGGGGCAGGGGCAGAATCTGCTGTGCCCCAGCAGCTCCTGGGGGGCTTTTCCTCCTTGGGCTGTCCTGGCCTGGAGGGCCGAGTCCAGCCCCAGAAAAGGGTGAAATAAATTCTGTTCCAATAAGTGACTGAGCTCTCCAAGTGCCCAGGCCAGGTACAGGGCTTGGAGCTCCCTTGCCCAGGAGAAGGGCATGGACTGGGATGAGCTTTTGGAATGTCCAGCTGGTCCCAGGTGGGCTTTGGGCAGGGAGGGTGACACAGAACCTGAGCTGCTGCTGCTGCCCTCACTGGGCTCTCCCCCAGTTATTGAGCTCTGTTATTACTTTTTTAACATTTATTTCTGGACTTGCAGCAATTATTTCTCCAGCAGGGTAGAGGTTATTAGGATAACTGCTCCTGTGGTTAGTTTAGATTAGTTCGAGATGGAGGAAGGCAGAGAGAAGCTGTTGCTTGGGAAGAGGTGAGGCTGTGCCTTGGAAAGGGCAGCTGGGAGGGAAGGCAGGGAAGGTGCTGCTGTCCCCTGGGGCACTGGGGGGTTCAGCCCACCGGGCGGGGAAGGTGGGAAGGGAGGGAGCCAGGGAGGGGCACAGAGCCGGGTTTGCTGGCACTGCCCCTCCAGCTGCAGCCCCCTAACGCCCTTCCCATCCTGCTCTGATCGTTAGCTGGGAGCATTCCGCTCCAGAGCTCTGCAATAATGAAAGGCTCTGAACTTGGGCATCTCAATTAACTGCAGCAAATGCTCTAGATCCTGGGAAAACGCTCTGCTCAAATTCTACTGCAATAATAATCTGTCCGTGCATTCGCAGCCCAGAGTGCGATCTCAATCTGCTGCCTCACCCCGAGCCCTTCATCCCCTCCTGCCTCATGCCCAGAGCCATCCCAGTCCCTGGGATGGGATGGGATCAATGGGATGGGATGGGATGGGGATGGCAAAGCCCCCAAGCTGCTCCCAGCCCTGCAGCTCTGCCTTCCCAATCTCATCCAGCCTGCAGGAGTCTAATAAAACAAGTCCACACGTTACAAAATCAATTTCCTCTCTATTAATTTGGGTCTCTTAAGATTTATCATCGTCTTTCATCACCAGATTAAAAGCAATTGGCAAAGTCTCAAATAACCTTTTAATTCTGAACTGGAAGCCAAGATGCAGATCCTGGAGCTGTGTCCTCTGGAGGGGCAGGAGGGGTGCAGAGCCCCAGTTTGGGGCTGGGCAGGGCCACAGCCATCCCTGCCTGCCCACGGTGAGTGTCAGCCTGGCTCATCATGGAATTAATTACAGCTCTTCCCCTGCCTTCAATCGAAGGCTGCACTTTGATATTTATGCTCCCAGTTGTGGGTTGTGGCCTTGATTCATTAAGATTTGCATAGTAATTGTTTCCTTCTAACGATCTGGGAGGATGGCACCGTGGGGAGAGGAATCCTGGGCACGTGGGTGGGGCAGAGATCTCTGATTCCATCACCAAGCTGCCAATTTCTGCCCCAAAATGTGTTTGGCTCCTCCTGGCCATGGCAGTGCTTTGGGCCAGCCCAGCCATGTCCCTTCAATAATCCATGAGGATCTCAGAGCTCCAGAGTGGGATTTGATCCGTGCTGCTTCCCACAACCTGAGCTCTGCTGCCTTCTGCTTTTCTGGTGTTTATTTTCTTCTTTCTTATTCTTTTTGTTTTAATAGAAGGGTTAAGCCTGTCCAGAGCCTGACAGAGTAGCTCCCAGACTGCAATTTAGCCATGACTATCAGAGAATCCCAGAATGGGATGGGTTGGAAGGGACCCCAAATCCCACCCACCCCACTCCTGCCCTGGCATGGACATTCCCACTGTCCCATTGCTCTAGCCCAGTGCCCAGCCATACACCCAGGGACAGAGTCAAATACCCAGGGACAGAGTGACACACCCAGGGACAGAGTGAAACACTCAGGGACAGAGTGAAACACCCAGGGACAGAGTCAAATACCCAGGGACAGAGTCAAATACCCAGGGAAAGAACCAACACCCAGGGACAGAGTCAAATATCCAGGGACAGAACCAAACACCCAGGGACAGAATCAAACACCCAGGGACAGAATCAAACACCCAGGGACAGAGTCAAACACCCAGGGACAGAGTGAAACACCCAGGGACAGAGTGAAACACCCAGGGACAGCAGCTCTGTGCCAGCTGAGAGCCCAGGGGTTGTGTGGGGAGGGCAGATTTTGTTTGTGTGTTTTTCTGATCAAAGGGAGGTTATTGTGCTCCTTGGCAGGTGATGCCAATCCTTTCCCAGGTGTGTTCCTCCTGCTGTGGGGCAGGGCACAGGGAAAGGGCTGGAATGCAGCCCTGCTCTGGGGGAGTCCTGCAGAGAGAGGAGGAGGAGGATGATGATGATGATAATTTTGTTTCCCCAGCGTCCCCCGGGATCCAAACCACAAATTCTCCTCTTTGAAGGGCCCACACCAAAGCCTGTGAGGAGCTTTGAACCCGCCCGTGTCCCTGCTTGGAATAATTCATTTAAACATTTGCCTGTGGGGTGTTGGGGCAGAGCTGCCCTCGCTGCTGGGCTGTGCAGGGAGCAGTCAGGACTCTGTGGGATGGTCCTGGGTCTGCATTTCTGCTCCACCAGCCACTCTGGCAGATAAAATTCACTGCCAGAGCTGCACCAAGAGAGTTCCACGAGCTGTCGGGGCTGGGGGCGGAGGGGGGACAGAAGAGCATCAGAAGCAGAGTGAGAAGAATTCAATATTTCTATTTGTTCTTACCCAAATAAATTGAGATGTATTTGTGGAAGTGTCAGAGAAGCCCGCAGGAATGATACTATAAAATAACACAGCTGCTCCATGAGCCTGTGACAGACAGCACAGATTAATGTACCGGCGTTTTTATGGTCTGTTAACAACTGATATGGGTTTTAAATATATTATCTCCCATTGTATTGTCTGTCATTTTAAAAACTGCTCATGTCTATTGTGTTTGCTTTTAAGAGGTGCTTATGGAACAATCAGCCAGTCTCTTCCCCATCTCTCCTCTCCTCTCCCTACTTCCTAGATATGTCATTATCTCAACCTCTTTCTCTCTTTTTTTCCCTAGATAGTTTTTCCCCAGCACTTTCATGGGCAATTTATTCCAAAACCTATCGAAGCCCCCTCGTGTTCCTTAATTTGAGGAGCTTTAAAAAGCTTTTCCACCTTCACACCTGGTTATCACTGAAATGTGGGTGAGCAGGGTGGGCGCTGGGGGTGCCTGTGCCCCGGGGGCTCCAGGGCTCTGCTGTGCTGAGCTCGGGGACAGAGCAGCAGCCAGGAGTGACTCTGGGCTGGGACAGTGACAGGAGGATTCACTGAGCACCTGGAGGACAAGCAGGGCTCTGAGTGTGGAGCAAATCCTGCCCTGGCTCTCAGGGCTTGGTGCTGAGCAGAACCTGTGTTTTCTCTTGGCCTGGGGACAGCAGGGCTGTGAGGGACAGAGCTCCTGGCAGCCCCAGGCAGGAGGATCCCAGCCAGGCTCCCCTCAGAGCTCCCAGTGCTCCCAGCCAGGAGCTCCCTGACTTTGCTTGGCCCCTCCTGCCCCTCTCTCCATCCCTCTCAGGCTGATGGGTGCTCTGGCTCCAGCTCTCACTCTGTCACTGCTCCACCTCCTTTCCCAAAGCTTCATCCAATTAAAGACAAATTCTCCATGTTCACCCCACCAGGTTTAAAATACTCAGAGAAACAGAATTAGATCTTCGTGATCCTGCAGGATTTCACAGGTTTATTTCCTACAGGAGATGGGCTGTTTTCCCCCCAGGATCATTTCTAGGGACACCCATTGTTCTTTATCCCCATTAACTTTTACAAGCAACTCTTAGGATTTCCTTCATAAGGACTGGGATTCCCAAGGGAGCAGCTCAGACCAGTTTAAACTCTGGCTGCAGCTCCAGAGCAGCCTGGAGCCTTTCTGGGAGATCTGACCCACCTGCTGAGCTGGTCCCAGCACAGCCTGGCTTTGCTGAGCTGGGCAGTTTCACCCAGCCACTCTTGGTGAAGGTGGAAAGGTGAATATTTCCTGTTAGGAAAACAAATCCCAATTTTCAGGCAAACAAGAGGTCCCTGTGTGTATAAAGCCCAGATCTGGGGCAGATCAAACTCCCAGCCCTGTGGCTGTGGCTGTCACACATGTCCCCAGGTGCTCTCCTGCCCTGAGCTGCCCCTGCAGGTCAGAGAATGCTGCAGGTGGGGCAGGCACTGCCACTGCAGGGACCACCCACCCAGAGCCTGGAGCCCCCCAGCAGCTCAGGGACTCTGTGCCCTGCCAAGCCTGGGGCCATTTCATTTTTGGGGGTTTGTTTCCCCCCTCAAGCTCTGGAAGCAAAGAGCTCACCCCAACCTGCAGTGGCTCAGTGGTCAAGGTGGTTTCTCCTCTGCACAGAGGAAAGTGCAAAACACGGGGCAAAAGCTGCTGTTTAATAAATGCACCCCCAGCAGGATCTGCTTGGGGCCTGGGAGAGACAGACACAGGAAACAGGGGAGCCACAGCCCTGGGGGAGCCTGTCCAGGCAGGAAAAACAGATTTTTCTGTGGAGCAGGGTGAGAAGGGCGCCTGGGGTTGGGTGGTGTGCAGGATCTGTTTGTTTGGGGATTTAAGCTGCAGTTTTGCATCCTTGGTTGCCATGGCAGCACAGGCACTGCCTTGAGCAGGGCCAGCACTGGCCACACCCAGCCGGGCCCAAAACTGCAGCCCCAAAAAACTGCAGCCCCCAAAAAACTGCAGCCCCCAAAAAACTGCAGCCCCAAAAAACTGCAGCCTCAAAAGTGCAGCCCAAAAAACTGCAGCCCCCAAAAAACTGCAGCCCCCCCAAAAACTACAGCCAAAAAACTGCAGCCCCCCAAAAATTGCAGCCCCAAGAACTGCAGCCCCCAAAAAACAGCAGCCCCAAAACTGCAGCAACCCCAAGCAGGGCAGGGCCAAACCCAGGGCTGTGCCTGTGCATGGGGACACAGTGTCCCCACCAGAGCTCCATGGCTGCTGCTTCAGTGGGAAGGGGCTTGGTCACCATTTCCAGAGGTTCTGGGTCACCATTTCCAGAGGTTCTGGGTCCCCCCTACCAGCATCCCCCCATCCTGGTTTCTGCAGCCCCCAGCTCCTCCCTGTGCTGCTGCACACCCAGACCTGCAGTTCTGGCACCAGCAGCAGCAGCACTGGTGTAAATTTCGTGTTTTCCTGGAGGTGACCCTGGCACTTTCCCCATCCCCTCTCCCTTTGCTCCTATCCACGGCAGGCAGGGATGCAGGAGCCCAAATTTCCCCTCAGCACATTTCCTGCTGCTGTTCCCCAGCCTCTGCTCCCATCTCACACCATGCTGTCCTCCCCAGTTGTGCTGAGTTTCTCTTTATTGTCCTGTTTGTCTCCTCTCCACGCTGTAATTTTATCTTGTTAGAGAGGCGCTGGGCACTGTTTACTTTGTTTTACTTTTGTGGGGCTTTTAATTCTAAACCCTCCTGATCTGGGCAGCACTTTATCAGCCATGGGAAGCTGAAGGAAGCTATCTTTCATCCTTATCAAAATTCCTCTCCTTTCATTATCTCCAGTGCTGCTACAAAGCATCAAAAGGGCATCTTTGTTCCTGCAATCTAATGCAATTCCAAACACAGCAATTCCAGCCTTTTGAGGAAGTTATGGGCACAAAGAAACATCCATTACCTCCCTCCCTGCCCCAGCAGTGCTCCCACAGAGCCCTGCAGCCCTTCTGGGACTGCCTGTTTTAGGGGGTGCAAAGTGGAGGAAAAGGACATTTTAGGGCTGGAGATGAAGGATGGGGAGGAGTCCTTGAAGGTCTTGAGCATCTCTGGCCATGGTGTCACCCCTGGGTGGCCCTGGGGCCATGGGCAGGGTTTCCAGTGCAGAGGGGCTCAGCTGGAGCTGATGCCCCGTGCCAGGGACACGGCCCAGATGTTTCCTCCTGCTCTGTCAGTGCAGAACCATCTGCAGACACCTGGTGCACCTGCACTCTGGGCAGGTGATTTGTGCCTGAAGGACTCTGCAGAATTTGGGCAGCTTCCAGGGAAAGGCCCCTGTGACACCCCCTAGGCCATCCCATGTGCACAGTGACAGAGGGAGGGGATTTCTCTGAACCCCTCGGGTGACACACGCTGCCCCAGAGCAGCCTCGGGTGGCAAAGGAGCCAGGACCTCCCTCTGGTGGGAAAGGGGCAGTGTGGGGACTCTTTGCTGTCCTGGAGCTCTCTGGTGGAGCTGGACAGGACCCCTGGGGATGGGAGGAATTGGGGCTGCTGCAGGGACCTGGGAAATGCAATAAATATGTTCAAAGGCAACTCAGAGGAAAAGTTCTGAGCAGATTTTGGTTTAATCATTTGATCTCCCAGGTAAACACTAACACTGAAAAGTCATTTGTTTAATATTCTCCAAATGCCTGAAGTGTTCCCAACCAGGCAGGATTCCAACCTGCTCTTATCTAGCTCTGGATCTCCACTGGTCAGTTCCTGCTGGGGTCAGAGGCAGCAGAACACGATGGGCTGGTCCTACGGCAGCCCTCAAGCTCTGGGACCTCTGGGATCTCTGGGATCTCTGGATCTCTCTCTGGGATCTCTGGAATCCCTCTGGGAGCTCTGGATCTCTCTCTGGGATCTCTGGGATCCCTCTGGGATCACTCTCTGGGAGCTCTGGGGTCTCTCTCTGGGATCCCTCTCTGGATCTCTGGATCTCTCTCTGGGATCTCTCTGGATCTCTCTGGGATCCCTCTCTGGATCTCTCTCTGGGAACTCTGGGGTCTCTGGGAGCTCTGGGATCTCTCTCTGGGATGCCTCTGGGATGTCTCTGGATCCCCCTCTGCAATCCAGGTGTTGGCTGGTTGGGTCAGGGGTCAGAAGAGGAATCCTGAAGAGAGGAACAGAAACTGCTCCTGGAGAGAAGTGCTGCCTCCTCTGGTACCCAGCTCCTCCTCATCCAACCCCACGCTCCTGTCACTCCCAGTGATGCCATCAAATGGAAAATTGAGTGATCAAAACCTTTCTGCACTGATTTCTTCAGGCTTGTCTCCTGAAGTCCCTGTGTGCTTACGAACATGCAGAAACACAGAGGGAATAAACAGCAGAAAGAGTCTAAACAAGTCCAAACAGATTGGAAGCATCAAATCTCAGAAACCTTATGCAGCTTCACGCTCCAAATCACCTTAAGTATTTGCAGCACGCACCAGGATCTCCTTTCTATCATAATTAAATACGTCTGTGAGGGGAGGAGAGCTCGGGGGAGTTGTCACCGTCCTTAATCTCAGCTGCTGCTCCTCAGCAGCTCCAAAAGGGGCCGGGGGGTCAGAAACCCCCTCCAGGACAGACTTGGAGCAGTGTCCCATCTCTGCAGCCTGCCCTGGTGCTCAGCCAGGTGCAAGTGGGTCCCAGGAGGGTCCTTGGGAAGCGCCAGGTGGAACTGGAGCAGGAGTGAAACTGGAGCAGGAGCAGGAGGAGGTTCTGGGGTTCCCCTGCTGGGTTGGACTCTCCCTTGGGGCTGAGCAGGGTGCAGGTGCTGCAGATGCTGAGCTCGGGTCCAGCCCAGCCTGGTCCAGCCGGGGAAGCTGCAGGAGGAGCTGGGGCTGTGCTGGCCCCAGGCCCCAGGAGCTCCCAAACCCCTCGGGCTCCAACCCTGGCACAATGCTCCATCCCGGCCCTGCCGCAGCCCCTCTCCCTCCCCGCGGGGCCAAAAGGTCCCGCCCGGGGAAGGCGCCTCCACCCAGAATCTTCACTGATCAAAATGGGGCTGGCTCTGAGCGAAAATGCCACTGTGATTCCTCCAAATGGAAAATCAATAGGAGTCCGAAATTAATTAACCATGTCTGCAGTTGGGGCAAGCAGTTAAATAAAGCTGAATGGAGCTTTTCAGCCCGCAGCTGGGGCAGGATGCACCCAGCGGGTGCCTTTGAGCATCCCCTCCATCCATTCATTATCCGTCCATCATCCATCCATCCATCCATCCATCCCCCTCCATCCATCCATCCTCCATCCATCCATCCATCCATCCATCCATCCATCCATCCATCCATCCCCATCCATCCCCCTCCATCTCCCTCTCTATCTCCCCCTCCATCCATCCATCCATCCATCCATCCATCCCCCTCCATCCATCCATCCATCCATCCATCCATCCATCCATCCATCCATCCATCCATCCCCCTCCATCCATCCATCCATCCATCCATCCATCCATCCATCCATCCATCCATCCATCCATCCATCCCCATCCATCCATCCATCCATCCCCCCTCCATCCATCCATCCATCCATCCATCCATCCATCCATCCATCCATCCATCCATCCATCCATCCATCCATCCATCCATCCATCCATCCATCCATCCATCCATCCTCCATCCATCCATCCACCCCCATCCATCCATCCATCCATCCATCCCCCTCCATCTCCCTCTCCATTCTCGCTCCATCCCCGCGGGTTTTCGGGGGGGATGGGGCCAGAGGGGCGCCCCAGGAGCGGCTCAAGGTCAGCCCGACCGCTGCTTCCCGATGGGGCGGGCTCCAGAGAGTAAACAATAATTAACCTTAAATTAAAACTGCTTGTAATCTTTGATTACCCGCCTGGCTCTGCGATGTGCCAAAGCCCATTTTGTTTCTGGTTTCCTTGGAGATACCACCCGGTCTCCCCACCCCCTTCCAGCTCCGCTCCAGTTTTTTCCCCTCTTCTTTTTTTATTTTTTTTTTTTTTTAAAGCAGGTTTAAAAACAGCTATTAGGAGAGCTTGTTAATCATCATCCCAGGCTGCTAATAGCACTCTGGCCACGGTTAATCACAACGAGCTGCAAGGATGCTGCAAATGCTTTCAGTGGAATAATTGCCTCCCTGCTCCTTCCATTCCCCTTTCCTTTCGGGCAGAATTCTCCTCTCTCCCAGGCTGGGAGATTCGGGTGCAGGACCCTCCTGGCTGTTTGGGGTTTGGTTTGGTGGCACCCGAGGAGCCGGGCAGGGCTGTGCGTGCTGGAGCTGCGGGGGCATCGGGGAGAGGGGATTTGGGGGCGCTGAGGGGGGACAGGGGGCCGGGCTGGGATCAGAGTCCCGGGGGATCGGGGGAGAGGGGATTTGGGGCGATGGGTGGGGGACAGGGGGCCGGGCTGGGATCAGAGTCCCGGGGGATCGGGGGAGAGGGGATTTGGGGCGATGGGTGGGGGACAGGGGGCCGGGCTGGGATCAGAGTCCCGGGGGATCGGGGGAGAGGGGATTTGGGGCGATGAGGGGGGACAGGGGGCCGGGCTGGGATCAGAGTCCCGGGGGCATCGGGGGAGAGGGGATTTGGGGCGATGGGTGGGGGACGGGGGATATGGGGAGAGGGGATTTGGGGCGCTGAGGGGGGACAGGGGGCCGGGCTGGGATCAGAGTCCCGGGGGATGTGGGTGCTGTGAACAGCAGCTCCGGCTGCAGCCTCCGCCTTTTCAAACCTTCCGGGAACTTTTCACTCAGCGCTGCCCTGACCCCGAGATGAGCGGTCAGAGCAGCCTCTGCTCAGGGAAATCGGGGCAGGGGATGAGCTGGGGGTAAAAACCTGATCCTGGGGATAATGAACGTAACCTGGGGTACCAAACGTGATCCTGGGGGTACCGAATGTGATCCTAGGGGTACCGAATGCGGTCCTGGGCCGGCTCCATCCCTAGAGCATCCTTCTCCCCGAACTGCTCCAGTTTCCTGATGCTGTAGGTGAGAGAGCTTTGGCCCCACGGGTCCCACGTTTGTAAATCAGGGTTTAAACGCAGCACATTCTTGTTCCCGGAGATGAGCAGGTGCTCAAAGTCTCCCCTGGACAGCCCAGGACACGGGGCTGGCGCTGTAATAAACAGAGTTTGTCTGAGCATCCCCTCGGCAGGGGCAGGGGCTGTGGGGACGGACCCCCGGGACCCCCGGGACCCCCGGGGGCTGCTCCTCCCTCGCCCAGCCCATCCAGCAGGGTTTGAACCCGACCCACCCGTGCGAGGTTTAATTGAGCTCTGGCTGCTGCTGCTGGAATGACAGATAGGGGACAATTCTGCCGGTTGACAATAATTGTTCTCCTAATTACAGCAATGACATTTACTGGAAAGCCACTGCAATCCCATTACCTCCTTATGCTAAATTCTGTGACTTTAAAATTGCATTCCCTCCTCCTCCTGCTGGTATTTATCCCTCTGGACTCAGCTGTGTTTACCTGCAGCACGGGGTGCTATGGGGGCCCTGGAAGAGATGCTGTTCCTTTGGGTTTGGGTGAGGTTTTTTTGAGAGGGATTGATAATTTTTGCTAATTTGATAATTAATACCTGTCTCATCCTGCATTTCTTTCCCCATGCCCTGGATGGAGGATACTGGAGTATTCATTGACTGGGGAGGGGCAACACCCAGGCCCTGCCACCCCAGAATGAATCCATTGCTTTAATCCATCACCCCCGAGCAGAGGATACAGAGGGGGTTGACAGCAGATTTCTTTGCTGTGTTGCAGGTGGCTCCTCGAGCCCGAGCACCCTCGTTCTCCCCCAACACCAAGTAAACAGTTTCTTTTTAGGACCCTTAATGTTTTATAAACGGTTCTAATGAGCCGTTGTTCTGTTTTGTTTGGCTGTTCATGTGTCGTTAAGTCTGCGAACAAGATACTTTAATTTAATGGGTTGCCCTCAAAAATATCTTTTAATAAAGCACTACAGCTCTTCTCTGGAGAGCCAACATTGGTTAAACTGGATAAATGAGGATGAAGATGATGCCTTTCAAGAGCTGCTTCTTTCCTCTCCCTCTTCCCTACTTGCTTCACACTGAACCAGCTCTAGTTAATTATTTAAAAGGGAGGAAACTGCAATTTTCAGGATTGGGAAAGCTAAAGGAGGGTCATGCACAAGAGCTATGCCCTAAAGCTGGACTGCCCTCCCAGCCCAGCAGCATGTGTGAGGTAAAGAAAGGGCTGGAATTCAGACACAGACCCAGAGCAGAGAAACCTTCCCTCTGTGACTGGAAAAGCCAAAGGGGTTGGGCCAGCTCCAAGGCAGAGAGGAGCAGGAGCACCCTCTCCTCTTTCAATTATAGTCCTCCCTTCCTGAAATGAAAAAATAAAAAAAAAAAAGTCTTTTTTCTGTCTCCAGGATGACTGCTGGGAGGTGATCATTTTTCTCTGAGAAACTGAGGCTCCCTTGGAAAACTTATGGAGAAATAAGGTCATTTGTCAATTCAAGTCATTGTCTTCCATACATGAAGAACACGGCAAGAGCAGCTTTTGTAAAATCTAAATTGAAAATAAATAGGGAGCGGGCAGTTCTTGGTGATAAAACCTCCCATTCTGTAGATTTCTGGTACAATATTTATTTTGTCCTCTTTAT